>NC_134229.1:14382500-14682500 GCF_965140235.1 Caretta caretta
TATGGGGGGAGAGAGAGAGAGAGACAGTGGAGGTGTATGGGGGGAGAGAGAGAGAGAGACAGTGGAGGTGTATGGGGAGAGAGAGAGAGAGACAGTGGAGGTGTATGGGGGAGAGAGAGAGAGAGACAGTGTAGGTGTATGGGGGGAGAGAGAGAGAGAAAGTGGAGGTGTATGGGGAGAGAGAGAGAGAGAGAGAAAGTGGAGGTGTATGGGGGGAGAGAGAGAGAGAGAGAGAGAGAGAGAAAGTGGAGGTGTATGGGGGAGAGAGAGAGAGAGAGAGAGAGAGAGAGAGAGAGAGAGTGGAGGTGTATGGGGGGAGAGAGAGAGAAGAGGTGTATGGGGGGAGAGAGAGAGAGAGAGAGAGAGAGAGAGACAGTGGAGGTGTATGGGGGGAGAGAGAGAGAGGAGGTGTATGGGGAGAGAGAGAGAGAGAGAGAGAGTGGAGGTGTATGGGGGGAGAGAGAGAGAGAGACAGTGGAGGTGTATGGGGGAGAGAGAGAGAGAGACAGTGGAGGTGTATGGGGGGAGAGAGAGAGAGAAAGTGGAGGTGTATGGGGAGAGAGAGAGAGAGAGAAAGTGGAGGTGTATGGGGGGAGAGAGAGAGAGAGACAGTGGAGGTGTATGGGGGGAGAGAGAGAGAGAGAGAGAGAGAGAGAAAGTGGAGGTGTATGGGGGAGAGAGAGAGAGAGAGAGAGAGAGAGATAGTGGAGGTGTATGGGGAGAGAGAGAGAGAGAGAAAGTGGAGGTGTATGGGGGAGAGAGAGAGAGAGAAAGTGGAGGTGTATGGGGGGAGAGAGAGAGAGAGACAGTGGAGGTGTATGGGGAGAGAGAGAGAGAGAGAAAGTGGAGGTGTATGGGGAGAGAGAGAGAGAGACAGTGGAGGTGTATGGGGGAGAGAGAGAGAGAGACAGTGGAGGTGTATGGGGGAGAGAGAGAGAGAGATAGTGGAGGTGTATGGGGAGAGAGAGAGAGAGAGAAAGTGGAGGTGTATGGGGGAGAGAGAGAGAGAGAAAGTGGAGGTGTATGGGGGGAGAGAGAGAGAGAGACAGTGGAGGTGTATGGGGGGAGAGAGAGAGAGAGACAGTGGAGGTGTATGGGGAGAGAGAGAGAGAGACAGTGGAGGTGTATGGGGGAGAGAGAGAGAGAGACAGTGTAGGTGTATGGGGGGAGAGAGAGAGAGAAAGTGGAGGTGTATGGGGAGAGAGAGAGAGAGAGAGAAAGTGGAGGTGTATGGGGGGAGAGAGAGAGAGAGAGAGAGAGAGAGAAAGTGGAGGTGTATGGGGGAGAGAGAGAGAGAGAGAGAGAGAGAGAGAGAGAGAGAGTGGAGGTGTATGGGGGGGAGAGAGAGAGAAGAGGTGTATGGGGGGAGAGAGAGAGAGAGAGAGAGAGAGAGAGACAGTGGAGGTGTATGGGGGGAGAGAGAGAGAGGAGGTGTATGGGGAGAGAGAGAGAGAGAGAGAGAGTGGAGGTGTATGGGGATAGAGAGAGAGAGAGAGTGGAGGTGTATGGGGGGAGACAGATATTGGATGGAGGTGTATGGGGGGACAGAGAGAGAGAGAGACAGTGGAGGTGTATGGGGGGAGAGAGAGAGAGGAGGTGTATGGGGAGAGAGAGAGAGAGAGATAGTGGAGGTGTATGAGGGGAGAGAGAGAGAGAGACAGTGGAGGTGTATGGGGATAGAGAGAGAGAGACAGTGGAGGTGTATGGGGGAGAGAGAGAGAGAGAAAGTGGAGGTGTATGGGGGGGAGAGAGAGAGAGAGACAGTGGAGGTGTATGGGGAGAGAGAGAGAGAGAGAGACAGTGGAGGTGTATGGGGGAGAGAGAGAGAGAGACAGTGGAGGTGTATGGGGGGAGAGAGAGAGAGAAAGTGGAGGTGTATGGGGAGAGAGAGAGAGAGAGAAAGTGGAGGTGTATGGGGGGAGAGAGAGAGAGAGAGAGTGGAGGTGTACGGGGAGAGAGAGAGAGAAAGTGGAGGTGTATGGGGAGAGAGAGAGAGAGAGAGAAAGTGGAGGTGTATGGGGGGAGAGAGAGAGAGAGACAGTGGAGGTGTATGGGGAGAGAGAGAGAGAGAAAGTGGAGGTGTATGGGGAGAGAGAGAGAGAGAGAGAGAAAGTGGAGGTGTATGGGGGGAGAGAGAGAGAGATAGTGGAGGTGTATGGGGGGAGAGAGAGAGAGAGATAGTGGACGTGTATGGGGAGAGAGAGAGAGAGAGAGAGAGAGAGAGAGGAGGTGTATGGGGGGAGAGAGAGAGAGAGAGAAAGTGGAGGTGTATGGGGGGAGAGAGAGAGAGAGACAGTGGAGGTGTATGGGGGGAGAGAGATATTGGATGGAGGTGTATGGGGAGAGAGAGAGAGAGAGAGAGAGAGAGACAGTGGAGGTGTATGGGGAGAGAGAGAGAGAGATAGTGGAGGTGTATGGGGGGAGAGAGAGAGAGATAGTGGACGTGTATGGGGGGAGAGAGATAGTGGACGTGTATGGGGAGAGAGAGAGAGAGAGACAGTGGAGGTGTATGGGGAGAGAGAGAGAGAGAGAGAGAGAGAGAGAGAGAGAGAGAGAGAGAGACAGTGGAGGTGTATGGGGGGAGAGAGATAGTGGATGGAGGTGTATGGGGAGAGAGAGAGAGAGAGAGAGAGAGTGGAGGTGTATGGGGAGGGAGAGAGAGAGAGAGAGAGAGAGAAAGTGGAGGTGTATGGGTATAGATAGATAGCTAGATTGATTGATAGTTAGATGGATAGATGCGCATGAGGATGGATGGGATAGATGGAGAGAAAGAGATGTGTGTGGGGGATAGACAGAGGGATGGGTAGATGTGTATGGGGATGGTGTAGCGTAGCAATGACTCACCGGTGTGGCACCTCCTGCTGGTCCTCTTGGGAATTAGCTCTTGTGCAGCCTGGATTGCCCTCTGCAGGCTGGTATCTCACCTTGCTTAGGGCCCCCGTGTCCCTGCTGGACCCCAGTGCCCCTTTACC
This sequence comes from Caretta caretta, assembly GCF_965140235.1. Taxonomy (NCBI): domain Eukaryota; kingdom Metazoa; phylum Chordata; order Testudines; family Cheloniidae; genus Caretta; species Caretta caretta. Next base: position 14,385,473 of record NC_134229.1, read on the forward strand.
TCAGGGTTCTTTCCCCAGCAGTAACCCACAGTCTGGATCTCCCCTCCCAGGGGAACCCCCCAACCCTCTATCCTCATCTTGCCTCAGTGGCTACTGCCAGTCTCCATCCAGCCCCCAGTCACTGGGGCAGACTGCAGTCTGTAATAGCCACTCATCACAGGCAAGGGAGTCGGACCAGCTGCCCCTGCCTAACTCTGGGCTGCACCTCTGCAATCCCAGTAACTGCTTTGGGCTTTAGCAAGGCTTCAGCCTGGGGATTTGCCAGGATGGAGCTCCCCAGCTCCTCTTGCCTTGCCTTTCCCCAGCCTTGCTCTACTCCTGGTACCCTGAGCTCCCAGGCAGCCAGGTCCTTCTCTCTCCACAGCTAGAGAGAGACCGACCCAGCTCCTCCCTGAGCCCTTATAACAGGGCCAGCTGTGGCCTGATTGGAGCGTGGCCCCCGCTGTGGCTGCTTCCCCAGTCAGCCCAGCCTTTTCTCTCGGAGCAGGGGAGTTGCCCCCCTACAGATGGATGGACAAAGAGCTTTGTATGGGGATGGAAGGGAGGATGGATGCACAGGTATGAGAATAGATAAATAGATGTGTACAAGGATGAAAGTGGGGATGGATTCAAAGCTAGATATATTTGGAGGGGTGGGGAGATGTTTTTATTCCAAATGTAACCTCTTCAACCATTCTTGTATTTTGTACTCACTCTGATTTTCCCAACTTCCTTCTTGTAGATGGAGATATTGTAGCCATAGACGTAGATGTTGGTCAGGCGCACGTAGGAGACAGCCTGGTTGCCCCCCCGGTTGTCGTTCTTCTCAGTGATAGTGAAGGGCACCAGGGTGGGGTCGGTCCCGCAGTACTTGGCCAGGGTGTAGGTGCAGGTGCCCTGGAAGTCGAAGTTCAGCCCGTCGAAGGTGTGATAGTGCGGGTCCCCCCAGCCCCAGCAGGTTTCAGTGTAGTTGGGAACACACATCGCACGGCCGTCCTTAATCTTACATGTCTCCTTGGTCCGGCACTTCAGGACTTTGCAGGGATCTGAAAGGGGAGAAATCCCAGCAATCCATGAGTGAGAGCTAGATGCCAGGCAAGATCAGTTCAGCACAGGCTCAGTTATTCTCCAAAATTCTCCAGAACCAGAACCAGCTGGCCCACCAAAGTCATTCGGAAGAGGGGACAACCAGAGAGGAGTCAACGAGAGACAGTTTGCTACAGATGAGAGACCTAGACTATATGTCCCTGTTCAGTAATTGATGAGGAAGAAATTCCCTTGGCTTCTGTAGAATCATAGAATCAGATGGTTAGAAGGGACCATAAGGGTCATGTAGTCTAACCTCCTGCTAAGATGCAGGATGGAAGCTCTGTCTGAGTAGGGATTAAGTAATTAGGTAGTGTAAGGACCTCAACATTTGACCTAAAAGCAGGAACAGAGGAGACTTTTGTTTGCCTCTTGACTGTCAAGTCCCTGATCCAAAAGCCAAGGATAAAATCAGTTACTTGATTTAACATGTCCTGCCTCCCAGCCCCCAGTCTCCTACCCATATAATTCATTAGAACTCACTCCCCTCCTAGAGATAGGGATAAAACCCAGGTGGACTGGCTCCTAGCCCCCCGGATCTAACCACTTGATCCCACTCCCCTCCTAGATCTAAGGACAGAAACTCTACTCTGGGCCAGATCCTCAGCTTTTGTGACTCCACTGAATCTGCTCTAATGTCCAGCTCTACAATCACCTCTCTTCTTCTTTCACTCACGCTCCTTTACCTTTGTTGATACATTGCATGACTCCATCTCTGATCTCACAGGTTTCATCACGGGCACAGCTATGGGCCTCGCAGGTGACTCCTTGGAAAGGAATGCAGGTGCAACTTTGCTGGCACTTGTTCTTCAGGACCGTTTCATTGGGCTGTTTGAAAAAAGGAGAAATAATACAATGTAACCCAGACAAATATAGTTCTACAGTGAGGAGGTTTTCAGTTATATGTAGCCTATATATGGGTATAGAAATCACATCTCTTGTCTCCCAGCCTCCCTGTTCTAAGTCACTAGATCTCACTCTTCTCCTAGAGCCAGGAACAGAACCCAGGAGTCCTGGCTCCCACCTCCCTTGCTCTTTTCTTTACCTCTTGACTGTCAAGTCCCTGATCCAAAAGCCAATGATAAAATCCCTGACTTGATTTGACAGAGACCCCACTCTCCTCGAGAGCCGGCTATAAAACCCAGGAGTCCTGGATCCCATCCCCCCTTTTCTTCTAAACCACTAGTAGACCCTTCTCTCCTCCCAGAGCAAGGGATAGAAGCCATTAGTTATCATTCCCAGCCACCCTGCTCTAATCCACTAGACACAACTCCCCTTTCAGAGCCAGGATTCATGGAAATAGTATTGCACCTTTAGTGTCTTCTGCTTTTCTATAGAGATTCATGTATAGGCCATTGGCAACCGACAATGGTCTGATCCAACATGGCTGATGAGAGCAGGGCGTGAAGGATGTGACTGGATAGGAGTTAACACCCCAGCAGGGGGCGATACCTGGTAATATATCCCCTTCTTGAAGCACCCACAGCTCTGCAGAGCCACGCAGCCCTGGCCATCGAAGAGGAAGCCATCATCGCACTGGCAGCCTTCGGCGCAGGTGTCTGGGCACTTCCTGGCGTCGGTGATCCTGGCACAGGTGGTGGTGCAGAGGTCGGCGCACACCTCGTAGTGACTGTTGGCCGGGCAGCGCAGAGCTAAGGCAGAGAGAAAAATAATTGATGGCTGGAGAGATCTCAGCCCACACCTTAGAGAGACAGACATGAAGGAGAGGAGAATCTGACAGGGACGAGAGGACCAGGTCACCTTTATAAGGGAACATGACCTTGTTGGTTCCCACCCAAAGGAGTCTCTCAAGAAGCCCAGAGGCCTGGAATGAGATACCTAGAATCGCTCTCCCCGCCCCCCAGCGGGAGGGGAGCGAGTGGGATAGGCCCTTCTGCTACACCAGCATCGCGGCACTTACGGCAGAAGGAGGCGCTCCTCCAGGGCTGGATGCGGGCCCCGGCCTCCTGGCAGGCCGTCACGTAGCTGTGGATGCTCTGGCACAGGACCTGGGAGTCCCCGTTGCCCAAGCACACATCATACAGGCAGTTGTTGAAATACACGCTGGGGCTGACCGAGTCATGGCAGGCGACAAAGGGGCTGTCGGGGGCCGTGAGGAGCCCGCAGTAGTTGCGCTGTTTGAAGACGTCCTTCTTCCTCTCCTCACAGACCGGGCAGCTGTTCTCGGTGCATGCGTCCTCACAGGCCACCCCCGGGATCGGGACTTTCCAGGCAGAACCGAACGCTGCCATGTTAGGGGCCGCCCTGCCGTCGGGGAGCAGGAACTCGTCGTCCCGACGACCATTGTAGTTCCCGCACAGGCCGCACGTCTGGCCCTGGTAGTTCCCTGGGACAGTGACTCTGGCGTGGTAAACCAGGTCGTAGCTCACGGTGAGGCCGAAGTCAGTTTGCACCAGCACGTTCCCACCGTGCTGATATGCTTGGAGCTGCCCATCAGCCACAACCACAGGGAGGTTGTGGGACACCCCGTCCACCTGGAAGAGAAAGAGCATTCCCTGTGAGCCGGGGGAGGGGATGCTGTAGGGGTGGGCTGTGGACACAAGATAGGGTCTCAGTGACACCTGGTTAAATCTGTAGTGACTCCACTGAACTAAATTAAGTTCGGACCAGATTCTCATCTCACTGATCCCAAGGTAAAACCAGAGTCACTTCTTGCAGTCTAACGGGGACAGGTCTGGATTCTGATCTCAGTTCCCTGGGGTTAATCTGCAATCATCCACTCGCTGCAATGAGGTGAGGACTGGATTCTGGTGTCACTTGTTCCATTGAAAATCCATAGTGTACTTTTTTCAGTGGGAAGCCTCTGGATTTACAGTGGTGTCAATGAAGTCAGGATCACACACTCAGTCTTTGACCCCAGTTGGGGTCTCCGCAGAGAGTTAATTCTAATGACTGACCTGTGAGACAAGTGCCTCTTGCATTGCCACATCTGTGGGGATACCCCATGGCTGGTTTCAAACCCATGGGACCATTTTGAGCAGGACTTACCATGACAAGCCCCTTCTTGTTCTGCAGCAAGGTGAGTGTGAGCCCATAGACCTCCACGGACACCAGTTTGGTGACAGACACCTTCCCGTTGCCCCACGGCACATTCTCCACCTTCACAGCAAAGGATGTCAGGTTCCCAGTGTTGGTGCAGGTCTTGGCCAGGATGTAGGTGCAGGTGCCTTGGAAATCAAAGGCGACCCCATCGAAGGAGAGGTAGTGGGGGTCTCCGGCAGCAGAACACGTTGCGGATCCGACTGGCTGGCATTTCCGGATACCATTCACTAGCTTGCACTCCTCATTAGGGCGGCAGGACAACCCCTTACACACCACGTCTCCGCTGGCCTGGCACACACACTGCTCCTGGCACGTTGGGTGGAAGGTCTCCCCAGCTTTATAATAAAATCCCAGGTAGACACAGCCACACTGGGATATAGGGACACACTCATCACCGCTGAGCACAAAGCCCTCATTGCACACGCAGCCTTCCCAGCACTGGGTAGAGCACTGAACTGGGGCATAGAAGCTGCTGCAGGTGGCCTGGCAGCCCTGGGCGCAAACCTCGTAGTGGCTGTTTTGGGCACAGGAGAGACCTGCCATTGAAACAACAAGACTTTAGCATCCCAAAAAAGAAAACTAGATGGATTCTGAACTATGTAACGGCTGAAGAAGGGAGCCTGATGACAGCCCTGGAGAATGGAGTCTGTTGGGTGCAGTATAGGAAGCTGCCGGGCAAAATTCCTTCATACTGTGCCTTGCCAATATGTCGTTGCAGGACCCCTTGAGAGAGAAGAGTTCAGTCTCCATGGCCCGTTCAGCTCTTGACCTTTTCTAACACTGGCAGCTCAGGTATATTTACCTCCAGTTATTACCATGAGCTCTGTGACAGGCTCATTCGTACAATAAGGACCTGCATAAGATTCACATGCTCGTGAAATACAGGCCCTATATCCCATTCCCTGGACAATCCACACTGAGTCAACTTCTCGCCCCGAGGCAGGGCCTGGATTGGAATTCGCACCCTCTAGGGGACAGGCCCCAAATTCCATTTCCCTGCCTGTGAGCCAGTCCGTTCCCCTGTCTTGGGATCAGATCAGAGCTGGTGCCCCCTAGAGGGGAAAAGCCCCATATCCTCTCCCATGTCCACCCTGAGCTGGCCAGTCCCCCCACCCTGGGGCTAGATCAGAGCCTGCACCTGCTAGGGCAGAAACAGCTCATATCCCCTTCCCTGAACACCAACCAACTTGTCTTGCCCTTGAGCAAAGACCCTGTTTTCTTTCCCTCGTGCATTAACTTTCATCACAGAAGACAGTCCCAAGCTGCTTCCACTTACTGCAGAAGGAGTTGGTCCTCCAGGCATATATAGTCACCCCGGCGGCCTGGCAGGCTGCAGCATAGCTAGTGATAAGCTGGCATATCACAGCTTGTTGGCCTTTGAAGAAGCAATAGTCGTACACGCAGTCTTGGAAGTAGTCCTCGGGGTCGACTTTGCTGTGACACTCTCGGAAGGGGCCACTCTTGTCTAGGAGGATCCCGCACTCCCCATTCATTCCTCGTTGGCGTCTCTCAACAGCTTCAAGATCTGAGCACTCGTCCTTGGCAACCTCCACACAGCCGGGGATATCCTTCACCTTCCAGCTCTGCCCAAAGGCCGTTGGGTTTGGGGCCAATGTGCCGCCCCTCATGGTCAACTCATCTCCCTTGTCCCCATTGAAGTTCCCACAGAGACCGCACACGGCTCCAGCATAGGTGCTTGGAGCTGTGACAGTGATCCGGCCCTGCCAGTCAAAGGTGACGGTGAGACCGAAGTCAGTCTGGATCGCGGCTTCCTTCCCCCTCCGGAATATGGAGATCTTGCTGTCGTTGGTGCTATATGGTAGGTTGATCAGCACGCTGTTCACCTAGGATCAATGCCAAGGGATCAGTGAGAATGGTCTGACACTGAGCAAGCACCTTTGAACCTGCAGAACCCCGCCCCTCTAACGAACTTTCCAGGTACAGCTGGTTGAAAACAAAACCCAAATGGTGACTTTTGAATTCATTTTCATTCTGTTCATTTTTTATTTTCCTTTTTTAAAAATGTTTTTAAACTACGTTTCCATTTCCCATTTGCAGGTTAAGTAGTTTTTTAAAATGACATTTTATTGATTCCAAAATCAAAACTTTTCAATTTGGGAAAGTTTCCCAAATGAAGCGCAATGCACAATGACCAATGACTGGAGATAGAAGAATAAGAGATAGGGGTACAATGACAAAATGCCAAAGAAAGAAATGTATGGCAACTAAACACAAAAAGAGAAGAAACACAGAAAGGCTGACAAATGAACATAGAAAAGGAATAAAGCTAATGAATCTGAGGAGAAATAACTTGCAAAAGCTGCTCAGAATTCTCCATCAGAATGATTTTTGCAGCTGAAAATGCAGTTTCTGAAAATTTAAAATTTACTAGCAGAAAATTTTGATTTTGCTAGAAATTTTCTATTTTCCTGACAGAAAAATCAAAATGAAATAGTCGTTTTGGGTCAATTCGATCTGAACTGGAATATTTCATTTTTTAACTGCCCCGCAACGTTTCATTTTGAATCAGAAAAAACGTAATTAAGCTTTTTTTCCCCTATTGCACATTGCCTTATGGGAGCTGTAGTTCCAGGCCCCATTCTCTCCTATGGGCTGGACTCCCTGGAGGACTTCAACTCCCTGTAATAGATTTCCACTGCTTGGAGCATCATGGGTATCACGTGACTCTGGTTGTACTATGGGGGATATAGTCCCCCAGGAGAAAATGGTGTCAGGAACTGCAGCTCCTATCAGGCGATGGGAAATATGATTTAATCTTGAAATGTGGCTCAAGAAGCTGGATCAGAAGATTTCTGTTTGAGCAGCTTGAAATGTTTTCTTCACTTGAACATATTAAAATGTAATATTTCCACATTTCAATTTTTTACCGCATTTTGGGACGAAAACAAAATTTGGAAATGTCTAAACTCCCTGTGAGGTTCGCAGTCCACATTTCACTCAGCTCCGCTTGCCATGCAGACGTGCACGCAGAAGGCCTTATTCGTAGAGCAGCAATGTGCAAAGTAAGTTCGGCTGATTATCTACATGAAATTACATCTGAGCTGGGGAAACTGAGCAGGACTGCCAGATGTCCCGTTTTCAGCAGGAAAGTCCAGTTGAAAAGTGGACATGCCAGCCACTTCTGGGAGCAGCGCAGAGCCAGGGCAGGCAGGGAGCCTGCCTTAGCCTTGCTGGGCCACCAACCGGGAGCTGCCCGAGATAAGCGCCGCCTGACCGGAGAGCACATCCCGAACCCCCTGCCTCAGGTTGGAACCCCCTCCCGCACCCAAACATTCTCTCAGAGCCTGCGCCCCCTCCCACACCCTAATGCCCTACCCCAGCCTTGAGCCCCCTCCTTCACTCCAAACCCCTCATCCCCAGCCCCACCCCACAGCCCACACCCCCAACCCGAGCCCTCAGCCCCTCCTGTACCCCAACCCCCTGCCCCAGCCCAGAGCCCCTGCCGTACCCTGAACCCCTCATTTCTGACCCTACCCCAGAGCCCTCACCCCCAGCTGGAGCCCTCACCCCCTCCCGCACCCCTACCCCCTGCATCAGCCTAGAGAAAGTGAGTGAGGGTTGGGGAGAGCAGGTGACAGAGGGAGGGGGACTGGGGTGAGTGGGAGCAGAGCCTTAGAGAAGGGGCGGGGCAGGGGCAGGGCCTCCGGGAACAAGCAGGACAGGGGGCAGGGCAAGGATGTTCAGTTTTGTGCAATTAGAAAGTTGGCAACTCTATTGGAAGGGCTCGAGCGGACAAGGAAGGGGGTTGCTGGGCAGGCAGCGTGGAAGGAGGTGGGACGCTGCTCTGCAGGAGGGCTTCTTCCTAGTCCCCTGGGTGGCTACAGCGCCGTTCTGACCTGTACTGCCAGGCAGCCTGCTGGAGATGGGGTTTGCAAGTCCCTTGGGACTGCTCACCCTGGAGTTGAGGGAGGAGAGCAATGAGTCATGGGGGGAGAGGGGAAAGAGGAGTAAATGCGGGATGGGGCCTCGGGGGAAGAGACGGGGAAGAGGATCCAGTTTTCAGAAATAAGAAAGTTGGCAACCCGAGAACTGAGAGAGAGGCAGATGTGGGCATTGTCCTAGCAATGCTGGATGCAGCTCCAGACAGCTCCAAATTATAGCTGGGAGAATAAACGGGCTTTCAGTTTGCTGGCAATTCCAACCCACCCACCCAAAAAAATCACATTGAACTGAAATGAAAGGTTCCAAAATTTTCAATGAATGAAAAAGCAAATATGGGGGGAGATGAAACTTTCCGTTTGACCCAAAACAAAATATTTTGGTTGAATTTCAAGCTTGTCTTGTCTTTATGATAGTTTTAGAAATAAAATTAATGGAAAATTTGAAATTAAAAGTCATTTTGAACTGAATTTTTGTTTTAAAATGCCAAAACGGAACATTTGAATTGTTTGGATTTTTTTTAAAGGGTTCTTTCCAATTGAAACAATTTGGTGAAACTGACACAAATTCACAAAGTGTTTTCTTGTCACCAAACCTGCACTTTTTACCAAAAAAGGTTAGGTATGAAAACCGTCAGCAACCTGACGTCCAAAATATACATCAGAAGTTTCATTGTGTGTTGAAAATGTGGTTGAATTAAACATCTAATCACAGTGTCCTGGGTAAAAGAAAAGGTAAAATGAGCGAACTCAGGAAAGAAGAAAAGAATGATGGCTGACCACAGGAAAGAAAGAAGGTTCAGTGACTGAACATGGCAAAGGAAGACAGGTCTGATGACTGACCAGGAAAGGGTAGAAAGGTTCGATACACTCACCACGACTCTGCCAGGGTATTCCCTGCTGATCACAATATCGACCTCATAGACTTTGACCTGCACAACTTTGGTGAAGGACACGACTTGGCTGCCCCGATGGTCATTCTGAACTAGGACCTGGAAATCCACCAGGTCCTGGCTGTTGTTGCACAGCCCGGCAAACTGATACAGGCAGGTGCCCTGGAAGTCAAACTTCTTCCTGTCAAAGCTGATGTAGTGAGGGTCCCCCGAAGCTGAGCAGGTTCCGTAGCTGACGGGGTAGCAGTTCTGGATGCCATTCTCCACCCGGCACTGCTCCCCAGTCCTGCATCCGGTGGCCTGACAGCTCACTTGCCTGGTTTGCGGTTCACAAAGGCAGCGTCTGGTGCAGGCTCTGTCTCCCCAGAATTGCTCTCCGAGATCATACAGACGCCCCTGGAACTCACATCCGCAGCTAGCCTTGGGGATGCATTTCCCAGCGTCCAGCACGAAGCCCTCATTGCACTGGCAGGTCTCCACGCAGGGCAAGGAGCAGTTGTTAGGGGTCACTCGATCATTGCAGGTGGCAGGACATGCAGAGCCGCAAGCCTTATACTGGCTATTCACCGGGCAGGGCAGAGCTGTCAAAAGGACAGGACACTGAGGTCACTGGGAATATCGCTCCCCTGTAGCATTAAACAGTTTGGCACAGGTCTGAGGGGGCCCAGCTGGAAATTCTGCATCATAGCAGCCCCTAATGATACTCCTGAACCTACAGTGAGCTCTGACCCAAAGAACTAGAGATGTCACCGCCTCCATCACCTTCAGTCCATGGCTTTGTCAGTCTAGCTTTAAAAGACTGAAGTAGTGAGGCTCCCACCCATCCACTGGAGAAGATAATTCTGTAGGCTGACAGACTTCTTCATTTTCCCGTCGCTCCGTCTTGTCCCATTACTGTTAGACATACCCACTGGGACTGCCATGAACATTTCTCCTACCCACTTCCTCACCTCAGATCTTCTGAGAGGGTTATTTCGTCCACCGCTTATCCCTAGTCTACACAAGAAAGGGTATGCTGGTATAGCAATACCAGCCCGACTTCCTTAGTGGGGACACTGTTTATACCAGCAAAAGAGTCCTTATGCTGATAGCTCATACCATTTCCCCAGATGAATTAAGCTATGATGGCAAAAGGTCTTTGCTGGGTCCTGGATCCAGCTGTGGTCACCCATGTTCAAGAAAGATCAAATCAGACTAGGGTAGGTGCAGTGAAAAGCTAGTAGGATGATATGGGGAATGGAGGGCCTATTTTAAGAGAGTAGACTAAAAGATCTTTGGTTATTTAACCTAGCAAAGGAGAGGATCAGGCGCTGACTCCATGGGTGCTCCGGGGCTGGAGCATCCGTGGGAAAAAAGTAGCGGGTGCTCAGCACCCACCGGCAGCCCCATTGATCAGCTCCTCCCTCTCCACCCAGTGCCTCCCGCCCACCGGTGATCAACTCTTCAGCAGCATGCAGGAAGTGCTGTGGAGGAGTGGGAGAAACAGGGGCAGAAAGAGGCAGGGCAGGGTGGAGGTTTGGGGGAAGCCTGGAGGGGGCAGGGCCTGGGGCGGAGTGGGGGTCAGGAACCCCCGGGGAACTCAGGAAGTCGATGCCTGTGGTGTGATTGCTCTCCATAAATACATGGAGGGGAACACCAGGGAGGGAGAAAAGGTATTTTAATGAAAGGACAACATTGGCACAAGAACAAAGGAGGCAAAACTGGCCACGAACCAGTTTACACTTGAAATTAGAAGGTTTCTAACCATCAGAGCAGAGTGAAGTTCTGGAACAGATTTGCAATAGGAGCAGTTGGGTGAAGGACTGACCTAATTTGAAGATGGAGTGTGATAAAATTATGAACAGGATTGTATGATGAGATGGCTGCAACAGGAGGGAATGAACGCGATGATCCAAGAAGTCCCTTCCAGGACTGGGTTCCTATGTTTGCCAGTATAATTGCATCTACACTAGGGTGTTTTGCCAGTATAAAAATGTCACAAAGAATCACAGTCCTAACTGCTGTTGTTATACCGGCAAATCTTTCAGGCATAGACATGGCTTGAGTCATCCGTTCGCCAATCTATGCACAGGCATGCCTTTGACTGTTTCTTTCTCATTCAGTCCCCCCTGCTTCTTTACATTATTTGCATTGGCCATTTTTCAAATTCCCGCAACAGCCAAGGGTGAGGCCAGAACCTCTGCTAAAGTCAAAGAAGTCGTGCCGATTTCCACCAGGGAAGGAACTGTCTCATTATCATTAGTTTATAGGTGCCTAACAAACAGCACAAGTATTAAAAGCAGACAGAGATATTCAAAAGAAGCCAACTGGGGACCACTGAGATACAGAGAGATACAGAGAGATCAATTCTCATTGTGATGTTCCAAAGGCACTGAAACGTCTATCTGTGCAGTCCTACCACATCCATGATATCTCAGATGCTCTATGATATTTACACTCAGTTCTACAAATCTCTTTAGATCTCTTGGGGACCTGTTCCCATTTTGCCATTGACTTCAAACTCAGCTACTAAAACCTCCTGCCTTTAGGTCATGAGCCAGAATCTCTTTGTCACCCTGGGTATACTCACTGCACCCTGTGGGTATCCTCCACTCAGAGATGGCGACCTCCTTTCTCCGACAGGCATCAGCGTAGGTTGTCAGTGCCTGGCACAGCATTTCCTTGAGGCCATCGTTCATGCACAAATCGTAGACGCAGTTGTCCAGGTAGATTTTGGGGTCGATCACGGAGTGGCAGCGGCTGAAGGGGCCACTCGCCTTTTTGGTGATCCAGCCACAGAAGGGCTCAGCTTTGTACCTGTTGACCAGCTTTGGGGAGCAGCTCTTGCACTCCCCGTGGCAGTCGTCCCAGCAGAACCTGTCCCCATCCTCCACCTTCCAGCTCTTCCCGAACTCCACGGGGCTAGCAGCCAGCACCCCCATGGGGGTGGCAAAGTCGTCCCTGGTATCCCCGTTGTAGTTGCCACACAGGCCGCACATGCTCTCCCAGAAGCTGCTGGAGATCTTCACCACCAGGGAGCTGCGCCAGTCATAGGAGACCCTCAGGGAGAAGTCAGTCTCGATGACCACAGAGCCCCCACTCTGATACACCCTCAGCTTCCCCTCGAGCAGGGAGATGGGAAGGCGGGAGCGCTGGTCATTCACCTGGGAAGGGAACCACAAGAAACAGACATTGTTCTGGGTGCTTTACCCAAAGGAATCTGTCACAGTGAGGGACTAACTGGCCCTGCACTGAGGCTGCTATGTGCCACTGCAGTACAAATAATAAATAATACTAGGTTGAGACTTGCAAGGGGATTTAGCCACACAACTCCCATTAATAGCAATGTAGTTACATACCCAAGTCATCCTTGGAAATCTCAGACACAGATTTTTCTATATAAAGCCACCATGTAGCTTGACATGCTCTGCTGAAGACAGAGGTAGAGTTACATGAGCCGAATTGTCAGAGGGAGGGGATCCCAGAGCTGGGATAGTAAAGCTGTATGTATGTAGGGACTGTGGGAGTAGCCTAGGGCTGGGATAGTGCTGCGGGGGGAGACTGTGGGTCTGGATTGATGCTCACCAGCAGATCTGTGTGTATATGGGGAGCCCAGGGCTGGAGTCGCTCGGGGACTGAGTTGAGATTGAGAGGCACTGGCAGAGCTTTGTGTGAGGGGAGCCCAGGGCTGGAGCAGCAGGGGGCTGTGAGTCAGGACTGAGGGGCATTGGCAGAGATGAAGGGGAAAAGGGAAGGGGAGATGAAGGGGAAGGGAGGCTGGAATAGCAGTGAGTTGTTGTTCAAATCTGAAGTACAAGTGTGAATCTCTGTAGTAAAACTTTCCAACAGCTGCCTCTAGCAAATGCGATTTTATGTTAGCATCACCAAATGTACCCTTCAAACATAAGCAGAAAACAAAGTATCAGTATTTATTCACGTTGCTCTCTTACCCTCACAAACCCAGTCTCATATCGGACCACTGAGATGGTGACATTATAGACTTCAACCGTCACATAACCAACATAGGAAACACGCGTGTTTCCCCTGTTGTCGTTCTTGGCCTTGACACTGAATGACGGGAGAGTTGAGTCTGAGCCGCAGGTCTTGGCGATGGTGTAGGTGCAGGTGCCCATGAAGTCGAAATTCCGCCCATCGAAAGTGTGATAATGTGGGTCTCCCTGAGCCCAGCAGGTGGATTCTGACTCAGCCACACACACCGGGTGGCCATCTACAATCTGACACCTCTCTTTCTTCCTGCATTGGACAGTGCTGCAGGATGGGGTTGGGTTACCTACAAAGATTCAACCAGCCAGTTATACAAGAACTCACTTATGACGTGTACTGGCAGGCATTGAAACAATCTGTTTGTTTGCACTGCATTTTTCACCCAGTAGGTGTCTCTGTGCAGGATGAGGGGACTGGGTAAACAAAGGAGACAAAGCTGGATTTCAAGCTGTGTGCACTCTCTTTGTGTATATTTGTTTCCATATCCCATTCTATGGGGGATTTTATTTACACGCAAAATTGACTTACCGTATGTACAAACACCTGATGAGCCATATCCATTGTGATCGTCCCCTCCAAAGCTCAGCAGACCAAAGGGAGAGCTCGGGTGCTGTATGGAATGGGCACTAATCCCTCTGCCGAAGTTGTACTCTCCCCAAGAATACTCCGTGCCGGGAATCTGCCTCCATCGGACTTTTCCTTTGGCTTTCTTTTCAGATGTGATCCCGCTGGACTCTGAGCTCTTGACTATGATCAGCACATGGTTCTCAAACTCCTTCACCCCATCAATGTGGTAGGACTGGCAGTAGTTCGTGATGGGTGGGACGTTGATGAGGAACGGGTCATATGTGGATTTCCCCTTTTTAGCACCAGTGAAGAAGAGAAGAACCTGGATGCCAGCGCTAGCAGAGATGTAAAGTGGGTGAGAGTCTCGGACTTGAAATTCAACAACCTGCCCAGCCAATATGTTGCGGGAAGCTCGTGTGGGCCCTGACTGATAGTCAATGCGAGTGTTTTGGGAGGCGATGATGTATGCGATGTCAAACTTGGTTTGGAGGGACAGAGGAGGGATGATGTATGTGCTGCCCCAGCTGGAGACGGGCAGGAGTTGCTCGACAGCGTGATCACAGTTGGTGTTTTGGTCAACACAGCTGTGCCCAGTCAAGACGGCCACATCTTCCCGAGACTCGATTTTGGTGCCAGATAAATCAGCAGAGCTTTGCAGTTGCAAGGCTTGGTAGGGAGCGAGGGCGACTGTGAGTTTGCTCCCAGCACCATAGATCCAGCCTTTGAACATTACAGCCACTTTTACATGAATATCAACTGTAGTGGGAGCCTGCCCTGCTATGACAGCAAACTCTTTCTTGCCTGAATTTTTGCCAGATGGAGTTACAATGTAATATACAGTACCCAGCTTCTCAATGGGATACACTACAGTGGTATCAATGGAATAGGGCTTTGAGTTAACAGACAGGACAGAGATGGTTTTGTCAGCCTGAATGAGGATGGTGCTATCAAATGTTTGGCTCCCAAACATCTCTACAGAGGCTGGGATCTGCACGGTCACCGTCTGTCCTTCTCCAACAGGTGTCACTTTCCGGAACGTACCCTTGTTCACCGTCACAATAACCGTAGTGGAGGCATGGTAACCAGTGATAAACAGCTTGCAATCTGCTCTGACACTTTGGACATAGTTTTGCATGAAGACCGTAATGAATTCTTTCCCACAGAAACGTGCTCTGCAAAGACCTAAAAGCAACAGATTGTGGGTTAAGAAAGAGAATCAGAAACCCCACACCAAATCACAGCTGGGAATAGAGCTCAAGTGTCCCAATGCCAGATTCACTGCTCTAAGCAAGAGATACTAGTCACCTACCCGAGGTAGGAATAAAATGCTGGAGTCCTGACTCCTAGGCCCTCTTAGTTCAACCCTAAATCCCACTTTCCTTCCAGACTTAAAAATAGAAATGAGAAGTCCTGATTCCCAGATGCTTCTGCTTTAACCATCAGACTATCACTTTCCTCCTGGAAAAGGGAGAACATGCAAAAGAAGACCTAGCATGAAGAAGACCAAATACAATGACCAAATAAAAGTAGAAGAAAAAGATGAAGAAGAAGGTTAAATGTGAAAAAGATCAGAAATGAAGAAAGCAAATCAACCATTGCAGAGATGCCTGAATTTGAAAAACAAGAACCACTGACTATGAACACAAAGAAGAAGACTACAAAGAAGTGCCAAGGGTTGGGATATGTAAGGGTTAAGTAGAGACCTGGGAAACCGCTGGTGTGCTGGTATGGTATTAGGGAGTGAAGTCACAGGCAGGCACCATTTCTTCATCTGATAGATAAAAGTGTCATCCCTCGCCCTGCCTTTCAGTTTGTTGGGGATAGATAAGCTTGCAGCTGCATAAGGAATGTGGGGATCTAAAAGATACTTTTTGTGTAGAGCAGTGTTATCTCCACCTCCCTTCCTTTCCCAGCTACATAAATGAGCTCGGGGTCATGGCTCCTTCCTCCCTCCCCTGTGAACTGCTGATTAAGGGAACTTGTGGCTACAATTACTGCAAAGAAACGTATTTTCAAGGTAAAAATGTCTGTATAATATGCATAATGCTGTAAATAGTAAATAGGGGCAGGTATAATCATAGTATGATTATGACTTTCATATGACTCAATAAGGGTTTTGGGGGTGTTGTAGCAAATGTAGGCGTTTACATACTAACTTAGATAAAAAGAGTGTGCTGTAACTAAGCGAGTGCTCACTCGACAATTGGGTTGAGGGGAACAAGTATCACAATAAAGAAGTCTGTACTCAAATCCACCTCTGGGTCAACCTGCTCCTTTTTCTTCTAATACCACCAAACACAAGGACAAGGAAGACCAAATGTGAGGACGACAGAAAATATGAACCAAACATAAAGAAAGTCAAAATTGATGGAGAAGAATGACTGAGCATTAATAAGAGAAAAGATTGAGCAAGAAGAAGCTAGAACAAGATGAAGAGTGAGTGTAATGCTGACAGCAGCGGCAGGCGGGGTCGAACCAGGGACCTCTGGAGGTTAGTGCATGAGCCTCTACAGCATAAGTTAAAAGGCAAACTGGCTATTAGCTAAGGCTGTAGAGCACCCATTTTATATCTCTCTCTAAGTGATCTCGGTGCCACTAGATGGGACAGAGCACCATGCCCAGGCGGTGTGTGGATTACATGAGCGCTAAAAAATCCAAAAGTGAAGAAAACTGAGCATGAAGACAGAACAAGAATGAGCATGAAGAAATCTTAAGTTGAAGAAGAATACTGAACACAAAGACAGAAGAAGAATGAGCATGAAGAAATCCAGACTTGAATAATAATATTGAACAAAAGAACACATGGCGATCGGGGGAAGTCCTGGACGACTGGAAAAAGGCTAGTGTAGTGCCCATCTTTAAAAAAGGGAAGAAGGAGGATCCTGGGAACTACAGGCCAGTCAGTCTCACCTCAGTCCCTGGAAAAATCATGGAGCAATGGCTCCATGTCTAGTTGGCAGCCAGTATCAAGTGGAGTGCCCCAAGGGTCGGTCCTGGGGCCGGTTTTGTTCAATATCTTCATAAATGATCTGGAGGATGGTGTGGATTGCACCCTCAGCAAGTTTGCAGATGACACTAAACTGGGAGGAGAGGTAGAGACGCTGGAGGGTAGGGATAGGATACAGAGGGCCCTAGACAAATTAGAGGATTGGGCCAAAAGAAATCTGATGAGGTTCAACAAGGACAAGTGCAGGGGGCTGGACTAGATGACCTCCTGAGGTCCCTTCCAACCCCCCTTCCTCCCTGTGTTGTGAGGTATCATTCTAAAAGTCTTGATCTACTGATCATTAATATCCTGTTGGATTGTATGTGCTGTCATTGTATGTGAAGTTATGAAGTTTTGCTGTGTGTGTGTTTCTGAAATATGTTAAAAGAAAAGGAGTACTTGTGGCGCCTTAGAGACTAACCAATTTATTTGAACATAAGCTTTCGTGAGCTACAGCTCACGTATGCATCCGATGAAGTGAGCTGTAGCTCACGAAAGCTTATGCTCAAATAAATTGGTTAGTCTCTAAGGTGCCACAAGTACTCCTTTTCTTTTTGCGAATACAGACTAACACGGCTGTTACTCTGAAAACTGAAATAGGTTGTGAAGTTGGAAACACCCACTACCAGCCTTTCAGGTACAACAACGGAGAAGCCAGACAGCACTGATGGCCCATTAAGGGGAAATCCACACTACCAAGGACTATCACAGGATCTATATACAATGAAGGCTTCTCAAAGGGAGCACATAGACAATGGACACTGCTTGACTCATGTCATAGCAAAAGATCTTTCCAGCAAGCTGGAAGAACCTATAAAAGAGGGGAAGTGACATAATAATTTGTTCTCACTCCCATCACAACTCAACTTCTAGTCATTAGATATTGTTAGACCTTTGCTAGATTGAAGAACCCATTATGAAGAACCCATGTAGGTACTTTTCGACCAGGAGTGGTCAAACTTACTGATCCTCTGAGGTGCATATGATAATCTTGAGAAGTTCAAGAGCCGGGCTCACCTGCCAGGGCTTCTGCCATGCGGCAGGGTGGTGGGGCTAGGAGCTTCAACCCCGTTGGAGGCATCTGCCATGAGGCAGAAGCCCCTAAAGACCCCCCCCTCAAACTGGGCAGAAGTCCCTAGCCCCACCACCCCACCTCAATGCAGAATCCTTGAGATTTCTGCGTGCCGCCTCCACCCCCCCTTCCCCAGTCTGGTAGGCAGAGAATGTGGAGGCGTGGTGGGCTCTGTGAGCTACATTTTAACAGTAAAAGAGCTGCATGTGGCTCGTGAACTGTGGCTTGGCCACTCCTCTTATAGACTATGATCAAGTCACCCCTTAACCCATTTCACTCTCCACCATCCCAGCGCTAAGAGGATAAGAAGAAGCAGTGGTCTCAGAGGTTGTGTTTCCCCTTCTATTATTTAATATAAGTAACTGTAGGTTAACTTGCTGAGTCTACACTCTCTCATGAGTAAGGCTGCGATTTAGTCACAGAGGTCATGGAAGTCACGGAATCCATGACTTCCAAAGATCTCCGTGACTTCAGCCAGTGTCAGCTGGGAGCTGCAGGGTGCCCTTCTGCCTATGGAGGCAGGTGGACCCCCTACAGCTCCCGGCCACCACAGGCAGCAGGGAGGACCCCCGCAGCTCCCGGCCGCCACAAGCTTCCGTGAATTTTTCATTATTGCCTGTGACCTGGCTGTGACTTTTACTAAAAATATCCATGACAAAATCTTAGCCTTACTCATGAGACCTCAAGTAGCCATGATGTTTAGCCGCTCTAATGGGAGCCATTCATCCCCCAATTTCCCCTTCCCCATCATGTACCAGCCAATTCTGCACAGTGGTACAGAACCATGATTCCTCCCACTTCTGCCCCTTGGCACTTTCTCCCAGGGGCAGAACCTTACGTAGGACACCTGGCCCTATAATTTGAGGCAAATTGTTTACACGCGATACCAAAATAGTGGGATGGCTACATACACACACACACCATACAGCACCGTTACCTCAGGGTCAGTCACAGCATAGGCCTTTGGCCTATGTAACCCACTGGTGAGTGTGTTCTAGAGCAAAATAGCTTTAGTACAAGCTGTCGCTGTTTCTCCACTTAGTTCTGAAGACCCCTGGTTCAATCCCCTATATGCCAGCTACGGGGGTGTCGGCCTCACAATGCTGTCCATGTGCCAAATGACTGAGTACTTCATGCCCACAATTTACTATTTATCCCAAACCCAGAGGCTCCTAACAGTGAGCTCTTGAGTCCAACAAGACTATGTTCAAATAAGAAGCCCAGGGGTTCTAGAGACAGGGGAATAGTCAGGCTACCAGTGTGCTAAAACCACAGTCTATTGTTAGGCTTGGAAGGATTATATTTTTATGGATAAATGTCACCATACGTGCATACACTGACAAAAAAAATTCCATTGATAGTAACTAAAATGCACAGATAGACAATGTAAGATGCTGCTTGAGAACTTATTAGAGTAAGATTTCAGGCTATGTTTTGGTATATTTTGACATGGGATGCTGACAATTTGTGTTTTAGCTGTTATAAAGCTTTAACTGTACTACACCTAATAAACAGCAAAAGTAATGTACAGCAGCTGGCACATTGGGGTCCCGGTCTATGACTAGGGTGCTGAGATGCTGCCATAATAGACCTAATATATAGCAATAATAATGTACAGTGCCGGGCACAGAGGGGTCCTGATCCATGATTGGTGCTCCTAGGTTCTACTGTGATACACCTAATGAATAGAGGCAATAATTTATCAGGAGTTGGGACAAAAATTTAAAATCTGCATGCCTTAAATATTAGACCCTTAAATAGAACTGGTCCAAACTTGGAAATTTCATTCCATGGGAAATTCTGAGATTTTAAGATTTCTTGTTGTCCCAAATCAGAAAGAAACATTGACTTTTTTTCCCCAAAATGATATTTTATCTTGAGTCAATTGAAACATTTTGATAAAATTGAAATGTTTGATTTTGAATGCTTTTATTTCGTGAAAAAGTATAATAGACAATAAAATACATTTCACAGTGAAAAGCTGTTTTGAAATGAAAACTGAAATGAAAAATCAGAACATTTCATTCTGAAAACGTGCAAATGTTCCATTTTGACATCATCGAAATTATAGAGTTTAAGGCCAGAAGGGAGCACCAGATTACCTAGCTGGCCTCCTGAACATCAGAGGCCACCAAAACCAACAGGAACCTGCACACTAAACCCATCAACTGAAATGAGACCAAAGTATTACAACCCACAGGAAAATAAACTATTATCTGCCACAGGCAGAGGAGAGGAGGAACAGAGGACCTCCAGTGCCTGAGGCCCCTGCAATGGCAGGGAAATGATTAAATTAAATTAAGTCTATCAAGTAATCGCAGTTAACTCACACAATTAACTCAAAAAAAGTAATAGCAATTAAAAAATTAATTGCAGTTTTAATCGCACTGTTGAATCTGCCATAAATGTAAACAAACGTGTGTGTCTGAGCGATTGGCTGAACAAGAAGTAAGACTGAGTGGATCTGTAGGCCCTAAAGTTTTACATTGTTTTTGAGTGCAGTTATGCGACAAAAAAAAATCTACATTTGTAAATGGCATTTTCACAATAAAAAGATCGCACTATGGTACTTGTGTGCGGTGAACTGAAAAATACTATTTCTTTTGTTTATCTTTTTACATTGTAAATATTTGTAATTAAAAATAATAATATAAAGTGAGCATTGTACACTTTGTATTTTGTGCTGTAATTGAAATCAATGTATTTGAAAATGTAGAAAAATATGCCAAAATATTTATAATAAATTGCAGTTGGTATTCTATTATTGTTTTACAGTGTGATTAAAACTGTGATTAATCACAATTAAATTTTTAAATCATTTGTCAGCCCTAAATTAAATATACCCAGATAACCCTGGTGCAAGTGCTGGAGGAACCAACTAGGGGCAGAGCTCTTCTTGACCTGCTGCTCACAAACCGGGAAGAATTAGTAGGGGAAGCTAAAGTACATGGGAACCTGGGAGGCAGCGACCATGAGATGGTCGAGTTCAGGATCCTGACACAGGGAAGAAAGGAGAGCAGCAGAATACGGACCCTGGACTTCAGAAAAGCAGACTTTGACTCCCTCAGGGAACTGATGGGCAAGATCCCCTGAGAGAATAACATGAGGGGGAAAGGAGTCCAGGAGAACTGGCTGTATTTTAAAGAATCCTTATTGACGTTACAGGGGAAAACCATCCCGATGTGTAGAAAGAATAGTAAATATGGCAGGCGGCCAGCTTGGCTTAACAGTGAAATCCTTGCTGATCTTAAACATAAAAAAGAAGCTTACAAGAAGTGGAAGATTGGACAAATGACCAGGGATGAGTATAAAAATATTGCTCGGGCATGCAGGAGTGAAATCAGGAAGGCCAAATCACACCTGAAGGTGCAGCTAGCAAGAGACGTTAAGAGTAACAAGAAGGGTTTCTTCAGGTATGTTAGCAACAAGAAGAAAGTCAAGGAAAGTGTGGGCCCCTTACTGAATGAGGGAGGCAACCTAGTGACAGAGGATGTGGAAAAAGCTAATGTACTCAATGCTTTTTTTGCCTCTGTCCTCACGAACAAGGTCAACTCCCAGATTACTGCACTGGGCAGCAAAGCATGGGGAGGAGGTGACCAGCCCTCTGTGGAGAAAGAAGTGCTTCGGGACTATTCAGAAAAGCTGGATGTGCACAAGTCCATGGGGCTGGATGCGCTGCATCCGAGAGTGCTAAAGGAGTTGGCGGATGTGATTGCAGAGCCACTGTCCATTATCTTTGAAAACTCATGGCGATCGGGGGAAGTCCCGGACGACTGGAAAAAGGCTAATGTAGTGCCTATCTTTAAAAAAGGGAAGAAGGAGGATCCTGGGAACTACAGGCCAGTCAGCCTCACCTCAGTCCCTGGAAAAATCATGGAGCAGGTCCTCAAGGAATCAATTCTGAAGCACTTAGAGGAAAGGAAAGTGATCAGGAACAGTCAGCATGGATTCACCAAGGGCAAGTCATGCCTGACTAATCTAATTGTCTTCTATGACGAGATAACTGGTTCTGTGGATGAAGGGAAAGCAGTGGACATGTTATTCCTTGACTTTAGCAAAGCTTTTGACACGGTCTCCCACAGTATTCTTGTCAGCAAGTTAAAGAAGAATGGGCTGGATGAATGCACTATAAGGTGGGTAGAAAATTGGCTAATTGTCGGGCTCAGCGGGTAGCGATCAATGGCTCCATGTCTAGTTGGCAGCCAGTATCAACCGGAGTGCCCCAAGGGTCAGTCCTGGGGCCAGTTTTGTTCAATATCTTCATTAATGATCTGGAGGATGGTGTGGATTGCACCCTCAGCAAGTTTGCAGACGAACTAAACTGGGAGGAGTGGTAGATACGCTGGAGGGTAGGGACAGAATACAGAAGGACCTAGACAAATTGGAGGATTGGGCCAAAAGAAATCTGATGAGGTTCACCAAGGACAAGTGCAGAGTCCTGCACTTAGGATGGAAGAATCCCATGCACTGCTACAGACTTGGGACCGAATGGTTAGGCAGCACTTCTGCAGAAAAGGACCAAGGGGTGCAAGTGGATGAGAAGCTTCATATGAGTCAACAGTGTGCCCTTGTAGCCAAGAAAGCCAATGACATTTTGGGATGTATAAGTAGGGGTATTGCCAGCAGATCGAGGGACATGATCATTCCCCTCTATTTGACATTGGTGAGGCCTCATCTGGAGTACTGTGTCCAGTTTTGGGCCCCACACTACAAGAAGGATGTGGAAATATTGGAGAGAGTCCAGCGGAGGGCAACAAAAATGATTAGGGGACTGGAACACATGAGTTATGAGGAGAGGCTGAGGGAACTGGGATTATTTAGTCTACAGAAGAGAAGAATGAGGGGAGATTTGATAGCTGCTTTCAACTAACTGAAAGGTGGTTCCAAAGAGGATGGATTTAGACTATTCTCAGTGGTAGCGGATGACAGGACAAGGAGTAATGGTCTCAAGTTGCAGTGGGGGAGATTTAGATTGGATATTAGGAAAAACTTTTTCACTAGGAGGGTGGTGAAACACTGGAATGCGTTACCTAGGGAGGTGGTGGAATCTCCTTCCTTCGAAGTTTCTAAGGTCAGGCTTGACAAAGCCCTGGCTGGGATGATTTAATTGGGGATTGGTCCTGCTTTGAGCAGGGGGTTGGACTAGATGACCTCCTGAGGTCCCTTCCAACCCTGATATTCTATGATTCTATGATTCTAACCCCAGCAAGTGACCTGCACCACCCACTGCAGAGGAAGGCAGAAACCCCTCCAATGTCCCTGCCAATCTGATCTGAGAGAAAATTCCTTCCTACCCCATCTATCGTGATCATAGAATCATAGAATCATAGAATATCAGGGTTGGAAGGGTCTCCAATTTATCCACATCCTTCTTGAAGTGTGGGGCCCAAAACTGGACACAGTACTCCAGATGAGGCCTCACCAATGTCGAATAGAGGGGAACGATCACGTCTCTCGATCTGCTCGCTATGCCCCTACTTATACATCCCAAAATGCCATTGGCCTTCTTGGCAACAAGGGCACACTGCTGACTCATATCCAGCTTCTCATCCACTGTCACCCCTAGGTCCTTTTCCGCAGAACTGCTGCCTAGCCATTCGGCCCCTAGTCTGTAGCGGTGCATTGGATTCTTCCGTCCTAAGTGCAGGACCCTGCACTTATCCTTATTGAACCTCATCAGATTTCTTTTGGCCCAATCCTCCAATTTGTCTAGGTCCTTCTGTATCCTATCCCTCCCCTCCAGTGTATCTACCACTCCTCCCAGTTTAGTATCATCCGCAAATTTGCTGAGAGTGCAATCTACACCATCCTCCAGATCATTTATGAAGATATTGAACAAAACCAGCCCCTGGGGCACTCCACTTGACACCGGCTGCCAACTAGACATGGAGCCATTGATCACTACCCGTTCAGCCCGACAGTGTAGCCAGCTTTCTACCCACCTTATAATGCATTCATCCAGCCCATACTTCCTTAACTTGCTGACAAGAATACTGTGGGAGACCGTGTCAAAAGCTTTGCTAAAGTCAAGAAACAATACATCCACTGCTTTCCCTTCATCCACAGAACCTGTAATCTCATCATAAAAGGCGATTAGATTAGTCAGGCATGACCTTCCCTTGGTGAATCCATGCTGGCTGTTCCTGATCACTTTCCTCTCATGCAAGTGCTTCAGGATTGATTCTTTGAGGACCTGCTCCATGATTTTTCCAGGGACTGAGGTGAGGCTGACTGGCCTGTAGTTCCCAGGATCCTCCTTCTTCCCTTTTTTAAAGACTGGCACTACATTAGCCTTTTTCCAGTCATCCGGGACTTCCCCCGTTCGCCACAAGTTTTCAAAGGTAATGGCCAATGGCTCTGCAATCACAGCCGCCAATTCCTTCTGCACTCTCAGATGCAACTCGTCCGGCCCCATGGACTTGTGCACGTCCAGCTTTTCTAAATAGTCCCTAACCACCTCTTTCTCCACAGAGGGAGACCTTGAGCCATATGAGGAAGAACCAGCCAGCAACCACCTGAGAGAGAGAATGCTCGGTGCCACCTCAGAGCCCTGGCCCACCCTGGCCAATGTCCCATCTCCAGTTGTGGCCGTCCTGGATACTTCAGAGGAACAAGATTAAAAAATCCTCCTGGAATACATAGGAGCAGGATGTGGAGGTGTGGAGGGATTCCCTTCCTGACCACTGATGGCGGCCAGCTGAAACCCTGAATATGAGCTTTAGGAACATAAGACATAAACCGGAAGTTAGCCCCAGGCTGCTAGCCCTACAACTCATCATACAATCCCACTCATAAATTTCTCCTGCTCTCTCTGAAAACTAATTAACTCGCTGCTTTGCTTCAATTTTTTTTTCTGAAACAATTACATTGAAATTGTCGGAGAAAGTTCCACAAAGACACAATTTTTGACGGAAAACGTTCTGTGGGGAAATTACCGAGTAGCTCTATTCTTAGATCCATATTTAGGCACTTAGGGCAGAATGTTCAACAGCGTCTAAGTGATTAAGGAGCACCAGTCTCCCCAGCTTAATCAGCTTAAGTATCCCACCCCTAGGTGCCTAACTTCAGACATCCAGGGTTGAAAACTTTGCCCTGGTATTTTGACCCTTACTCACCACACAGAAGCACCAGCCAGGCCCAGAGCAGCAGCGTCCCCTTCATTGCCATTGCTGGAAAACAAGGAAGCGAAATGTGTCAGATTAATGCGGAAAGAAGGCAGGGCCATCAGCCTCTGAGGACACTAAGGGGGATCAGATGCCAAATTTATCCCCTCCCTCAGCTGGGAAATGGGGACAGAATGACCTACCTGGGAGGGAGGTAAATATGATTCTCTCCATGGGGAAAGTGTGGCACAGAGAGTTGAAGTGACATGAACAAAGTTGCAGAGTCAGTGACACAGCTGGGGATAAAACCTGGGAGTCCTGACTCCCTGCCCCCTCCTGCTCTCACCACTAGACCCTATTCCCCTCCCAGAGCTGGGGAGACAACCGGAGTCCTGACTCCCAGCCCTTCCTGCTCTAAGCCCCACACCCCTCCGGAATAAATTCAAGAGAAGAATTTGAAACAAAGCAGCATTAGATGCATCCAAAATCAAACAAAGCAGAACACTACATATGGCAGGTATCTGTCCATCTGTCTGTCTGAGAGAAACACGTTGGGTGAGGTAATATCCTTTACTTGACCAGCGTCTGTGGGTGAGTCAAGCTTTCAAGCTACACAGACCTGAAGAAGATCTCCATGTAGCTCCAAACCTTGTCCCTTCCACCAACAGAAGAGGTCCAATAAAAGATATTTCCTCACCCACCTTGTCTGTAATATCCTGGGACCAACATGCCTACAACAACACTGTAAACAATCTGTATCTTTATATCCCCAAATACACCCCTCTATCTATCTATCCCTAGTCACATCTTTCCATCTATCTATTTCCATACATATCTCTCTATCCCCATGTTGTACTTAAAGTACTACACAGGATCTTTTCCGGGGGAATACAGCAAAGCCCCACATTTATTGGCAATGCATGTATCAGTCAACACTGTATCATATGCATGTGATCTATATTACACTCCTGCACTCACACACACACACAAGCACACTCCATCTTGTTGTTGTTACCAAATAGTTGCTCCCCTTAACGTCACTGGCCAGGTGAGTTACATGGGGGAGGGGTGGAGCCGGGCTTCTGCGGATCCGGATCGATGTTCCGATGTTGACAAGATGAGACCCGGGGTCCCCTGCAAGACACCTCACATTTATAGCAGCTTCCCTCTCATGCAAATCTATCCCAGATTCAAAATCTGTCTCTGTGCCCGTTGGTCCTTTGTGCTGCTTCCTTCTGGGTGTTGACCCAATGCTGTTCAAAGAGGGTGTTTTCAAAAGAAGGTGCTCCCTTCTAACCCCCCCAAGGCCGTCAATATGTCTGCTCTTCTTTAGTGAGCCCACTTGACAAGTTTTATTGTGCTCGGGTCTGGCTTCCATCCCCACTCCAACTGTTGCAGCTGCCTGGAGGTGCTTGCCTTCCACGCCTAGCAAAAAGACATTTTTCTTCTACCTTAACTATACTATTCTTAGGGGGTATAACATTATACCAAGGCCCAATACAAAGTTTCAATATAAGGACCTGATACAAAGTTCTATATCAAAGGACTTGATACAAAGTTGTATGAAAATAGTGGTTATATATGGATAGGCTTAATACAAGGTTATATGAAGAGGCATAATACAAAGTCATATGAAAGTTATGTGAAGATGCTTAATGCAGAGATTTATCTACACATGTACACACCCCTCTGTCTAATCTAATCTATCTATCCCTATTCACACCCCTCTAGCTAGCTATCCCCATTCACACACCCCTACCTACCTATCTATCCATCCCCACCGGATCTATCTAGCTATGGTATTTGTAGTGCTCCTATCGCTCTGTGATCTAAGCAGCTTTGCCTCAACAGGGAAAGGAGAAGATTGTACTCACCTGCCCCATGCACTTGCCTAGCCTACTGCCTGTACACACAGGCATTATATAGCAGGGAACACCTTGGGGAAGCAGCCGGTTTTCTACGGTGACACCCATCCGTGGGGGGGGAGGGGCAAGCAGTAAGTGCCACATTAGATCACAGCTTGCTGAATGAAAGAAACTTATTCACACATTATATATGATTATATAGTCCTTATTTAATGTAATTTAATTATATATTAAATATGAATCAATAGTGTAACACTATTGCAAAAAAAAAAAAAAGCAAACATCATATGGGGATGTATTAGCAGGAGTATTGTAAGCAAGACGTGAGAGGGAATTCTTGCACTCTACTCTGCACTGATAAGGCCTCAGCTGGAGTATTATGCCCAGTTCTGGGTATCATATTTCAGGAAAGATGTGGACCAACTGGAGAAAGTCCAGAGAAGAGCAACAAAAATGTTTAAAGTTCTAGAAAAGTTGACCTATGAGGAAAGATTGAAAAAATTGGGTTTCTTTAGTCTGGAGAAGAGGAGACTGAGAGGGGACATGATGTAGTACATAAGAGGTTGTTACAAAGAGGAGGGAAGAAAATTGTTCTCCTTAACTACTGAGGACAGGACAAGAAGCAATGGGCTTAAATTGCAGAAAGGGTAGTTTAGGTTGGACATTAGGAAAAGCTTCCTAACTGTCAGGGTGGGTTAAGCACTGGAACAAATTGCCTAGGGAGGCTGTGGAATCTCCATCATTGTGGGTTTTTAAGAGCAGATTAAACAAACATCTGTCAGGAATGGTCTAGTTATTACGTAGTCCTGCCTTGAGTGCAGAGGACTGGACTAGATGACCTATTGAGTCCCCTTCCAGTCCCACACTTCTATGATTATACAAGTCTATAATGCTGATCTATATTTACCTGTCTATCCCCATATACACCGATCTATCTGTACTGAAAAGAATCACAGCTGCCCCACTGTGTGCCACAAGCTCTCCACTGCTAAAGCTAATGGTGATCCTCCAGCATGAGTTAAGGTATCTGGACCTTGACGACAAGAAGTAAACAGTGCAGCCTTCCAAAGACCTCTAAGACCTGTATCCTTGGATGTGCTGTTCAACCCATTTGAATGCGGCGATGTTGAGCTTCAACTTCCAGCCATTGGATCATGTTAGACCTTTCTCTGCTGAATGAAAGAGCTCATTATTAAATATTTTTCCCCTTGTAGTACTTATAGACTATAATCAAGTCACCCCATACCCTTGAGCTCCTTGGATCTATCACTAGAAAGCAGGTTTTCTAATACTTCAGTCATTCTCATGGCTCTTCTCAGAACTCTCTCCAATTTATCAACATCCTTCTGGAATTGAGGGCACCAGAACTGTACACAGTATCCCAACAGCAGCTGCACCCGTGCCAAATACAGAGGTGAAATAACCTCTCTCTCCTATTCGAGATTGCCCTGTTTCTGCATCACAGGATCACAATATGAGATTTATTTTGTAATTCTTATTTCCTGTGACCTAAACCATATGGTCTTTCCCTCAAGGGGAATGCGGACTGAGTGAGAACTAGATCGATCAGTCTATGTATCTGTCTATCAATCTGTCTATCTATCATGCCCATATCTATACTGATCTGACAAAGAGTTTATTCTGCAAATTTATTCAATTTTCCTATTAATGGAGTTACTCCTGATTTACACCACAGTGAACGAGAGGGGAATGGTGCCATTGACCCCAGTGGAGTTATTCCTGATTTACACCGTTGTGAGCGAGGGGGGAATTGGCCCCAGTGACCCTGGCAAAGTTACTCCTGATGTAGTCCTAGGCCTGATCAGAACCTGGCCCATTTTTTTGCTTTTTATAAGGGTTATATGGCATCTCTCTTCAGATAAGAACAAAAGTATCTCTGTGTAGTGATGCTGTGTCTACACAGACTGTGAGCCAGCCCAGCCCCGAGGCAGTAAAAGCCCAGGTAGGCCAAGCAATCTGCAGCAATTGTTAGCTGGGGAATTGGGGCCATAAACTAATTAGGGTGTGGGCCAATTGGGCATATGCAAAGGGTTTGAGGGATGGAGCATCCGACTTGGAAAGTCCTTCCTATAGCTTACTTCCTTCTAGCTGGGCAAACAAGAGGGAAATATTAATCAGTCAGCTGGGCTGTGGTTACTAGATAACAGGAATGCGTGGTTTCCTCAGAGATCATGAGTCAGCTGAGAGCTTGTGCTAGTGATGACTCACACACAGGGCTGGGGCATGAGGGTCAGCACAGGCTATGAGGGGAACATGCCCCCTGCTGAGTCTCCCCACCTTGTTTCCTGCAGCACAGCACCCCCTGGCCCAAGGATCCACAACCTTTGGCACGCTGCCCACCAGGGAGAGCTGCTGGTGGGCCAGGATGGTTTGTTTACCCGCAGCGTCCGCAGGTTCAGCAGCTCGCGGTTCGCCGTCCCAGGCCAATGGGGACTGTGGGAAGGGGCAGCCAGCACATCTCTCTTCCTGCACCGCTTCCCGCAGCCCCCCATTGGCCTGGGGCAGCGAACCGCAGCCAGTGGGAGCTGTGATCGGCCGAACCTGCGGACGCTGCAGGTAAACGAACTGTCCCGGCCCGCGAGCGGCTTTCCCTGGCAGGCAGCGTGCCAAAGCTGGGGCATTAAAGTCAGCATCGATTTTGAAAGGAATGTGCCCCCTACTAATCCCCCAACACACTTCCTTCAGCACTGTGATCCTTGGTACCGCTCGGGGGTATTGGAGCCAGCACAGACTGCAAGGGGGGAATACCCTCTATTAAGCCCCTCCCTGCACTCCCCGCAGCACAGCTTCCCCTAATCCCAAAATGGGGAAATTGAGTCTGCACGGATTATGAGGGGACTGCGCCCCCTACTAAGCCACCAACCTAATTCCTGCAGCACAGCACCCTTGGTGCCATGCTACGGCATTGGGGTCAGCACCTACTCTGTAGGGAGAGCATCCCTCCCATGATCCCTATAGCTCAGTGCACCCTAAAGCCACGCTGTGATCAGTCAGATAGAAGACAATTACAGTTTGTGTCCACTCCATAACGACTTACCTCAGCTGATTGCTGTTGGAGATTTATGATCCATCCATTAACCAGTGTGGTGCTGGCAGACCAGGTCCCCACTCATGCCAAGGTCCCCATGCCTCACTTGAATACTGCAAATACATGGCTGGGATCAGTCTGGCTCGCCTGTGTGTATGGGTATTGTTATGAGGGGTATTGGAGTTCTAAAAATGTGCTTAATGTTTAGACTTTATTGAATGCTTGTAAATTGCTGCATGCTTGTATTCTGGAGAGCAAGGTTTCCTAGGCATAAGCAAGCAATCCCCAGTGCTTAGCCTGGGATAGCCCTAAAGGACATATAGAGCATGCTTATTATAGAAGCTTCTATTCCCTTTGGAAATTTAGGATTGTAACTCATGTAAGCAGAGTCAGGATGAGCTCTACCCGGACATCTGGTGGTGAGTTGTGGCAGGTTGTGGAAAAGAACTTTAGGGGCTGATCTCATTTGCATAGGCACACCCACCCCTGCCTAAATGGTCACTTTGGCTTCTGTGAGATCCCCAGTTTCTCTGTTATTGGGGCAAGAAGAATAAAGTATTGTTATCCTGATTATGTGAATCAAGGACAGTGGAACTGTACTTGGCTTTTTGTTATGATGGAGGGACTCGCCATCAACTAAGTAGCACTTGCTATGCAAGGGACATGGGTTCCAAAACTCAGTGAATAGAGAGATAGATATAGATGTGAATGAGCTAGTTTTGATTCTAATAGTAGTCTGGTTACATATTGTGGAGCTGAATTCACTTTGGGTTAATGGTACACTAGCACTGGGGTTTCCCTACTATGAGCTAAAATCAGCGAGTACTGTGTTAAGTAGTAGGGGATATATATTGGTGAGCAACTTGCAGGGTGGCTACTGGAGAGAAGCAGCTGGCAGTGAAGGCTGCAGCAGAAACCCATAGAGAGGCGGGGCAGTTGGTGGTCGGAGCATGTAAGGTGCCCCTTTACTTTCTCCCCCCCGCCCGCCCCATTGCCACACAAACTAGGGGGCTTAAACTCTGCAGATTAACTTTTGAACTCTGGACTCACCAAGGACAGAGACTGAGACTTTTGGGTTGCTGGACTCAAGAACCAAAGGGAAAGGACATGGCCCAATTTGCTTGGGGTGGGTTTTTGCTCATGGGTTGTGTTATGAACCCTGTTGGTGGTGTTTCTCCAACATAATGCCATATTGTTTCTCTCTGTCATTAAAAGGCTTTTGCTACACTCAGACTCTGGGCTTGCGAGAGGGGAAGTATTGCCTCTTAGAGGCACCTAGGGGATGTGATATATATATTTGTCCCAGGTCACTGGGTGGGGGCTTGAGCCAGTTTTGCACTGTGTTATTGGACTGGAACCCCTAGATACTGAACCCAGCCCTTGTTGCTGCCAACTCTAATGGGCAGAAGGGTTACATTCATTTGCATAGGTATGTTTACCTGCTTTAATTCTGTAAATAACTCTCTCCTTTCCTTTTCTTGTTTAATAAACCTATCGTCTAACCTAGGATTATCTACAAGCATTGTCTTTGGTGTGAGATCTGAGGTACGATTGACCTGGGGTAAATGACCTGAGGTAAGCAACCAGCTTGGCTTAACGGTGAAATCCTAGCGGATCTTAAACATAAAAAAGAAGCTTACAAGAAGTCGAAGGTTGGACATATGACCAGGGAAGAGTATAAAAATATTGCTCGGGCATGTAGGAATGAAATCAGGAGGGCCAAATTGCACCTGGAGCTGCAGCTAGCGAGAGATGTCAAGAGTAACAAGAAGGGTTTCTTCAGGTATGTTGGCAACAAGAAAAAAGCCAAGGAAAGTGTGGGCCCCTTACTGAATGAGGGAGGCAACCTAGTGACAGAGGATAATGTCACTCAAAAGCTAATGTACTCAATGCTTTTTTTGCCTCTGTCTTCACTAACAAGGACAGCTCCCAGACTGCTGTGCTGGGCATCACAAAATGGGGAGTAGATGGCCAGCCCTCTGTGGAGAAAGAGGTGGTTAGGGACTATTTAGGAAAGTTGGACGTGCACAAGTCCATGGGGCCGGACGAGTTGCATCTGAGAGTGCTAAAAGAATTGGCGGCTGTGATTGCAGAGCCATTGGCTTTGAAAACTCGTGGCGAACGGGGGAAGTCCCGGATGACTGGAAAAAGGCTAATGTAGTGCCAATCTTTAAAAAAGGTAAGAAGGAGAACCCTGGGAACTACAGGCCAGTCAACCTCACCACAGTCCCCGGAAAAATCATGGAGCAGGTCCTCAAAGAATCAATCCTGAAGCACTTACATGAGAGGAAAGTGATCAGGAACAGTCAGCATGGATTCACCAAGGGAAGGTCATACCTGACTAATCTAATCACCTTCTATGATGAGATTACTGGTTCTGTGGATGAAGGGAAAGCAGTGGACGTGTTATTCCTTGATTTTAGCAAAGCTTTTGACACGGTCTCCCACAGTATTCTTGTCAGCAAGTTAAAGAAGTATGGGCTGGATGAATACGCTATAAGGTGGATAGAAAGCTGGCTAGATTGTCGGGCTCAACGGGTAGTGATCAATGGCTTCATGTCTAGTTGGCAGCCGGTGTCAATTGGAGTGCCCCAGGGGTCGGTCCTGGGGCCGGTTTTCTTCAATATCTTTATAAATGATCTGGAGGATGGTGTGGATTGCACTCTCAGCAAATTTGCGGATGATACTAAACTAGGAGGAGTGGTAGATACGCTGGAGGGCAGAGATAGGATACAGAGGGACCTAGACAAATTGGAGGATTGGGCCAAAAGAAATCTGATGAGGTTCAATAAGGATAAGTGCAGGGTCCTGCACTTAGGATGGAAGAACCCAATGCACAGCTACAGACTAGGGACCGAATGGTTAGGCAGCAGTTCTGCGGAAAAGGACCTAGGGGTGACAGTGGACGAGAAGCTGGATATGAGTCAGCAGTGTGCCCTTGTTGCCAAGAAGGCCAATGGCATTTTGGGATGTATAAGTAGGGGCATAGCG
This sequence comes from Caretta caretta, assembly GCF_965140235.1. NCBI lineage: Eukaryota > Metazoa > Chordata > Testudines > Cheloniidae > Caretta > Caretta caretta. The sequence continues at coordinate 14,418,010 of NC_134229.1, forward strand.
AGCAGATCGAGAGACATGATCGTTCCCCTCTATTCGACATTGGTGAGGCCTCATCTGGAGTACTGTGTCCAGTTTTGGGCCCCACACTACAAGAAGGATGTGGATAAATTGGAGAGAGTCCAGCGAAGGGCAACAAAAATGATTTGGGGTCTGGAACACATGACTTATGTGGAGAGGCTGAGGGAACTGGGATTGTTTAGTCTGCGGAAGGGAAGAATGAGGGGAGATTTGATAGCTGCTTTCAACTACCTGAAAGGGGGTTCCAAAGAGGATGGTTCTAGACTATTCTCAGTGCTGGAAGAGGACAGGACAAGGAGTAATGGTCTCAAATTGCAGTGAGGGAGGTTTAGGTTGGATATTAGGAAAAACTTTTTCACTAAGAGGGTGGTGAAACACTGGAATGCGTTACCTAGGGAGGTGGTAGAATCTCCTTCCTTAGAGGTTTTTAAGGTCAGGCTTGACAAAGCCCTGGCTGGGATGATTTAATTGAGGATTGGTCCTGCTTTGAGCAGGGGATTGAACTAGATGACCTCCTGAGGTTCCTTCCAACCCTGATATTCTCTGATTCTATGATTCTATGACTGGTCCTTTGGGAGTGGCAGTAACCTGAATATTGCTGTGATTCTTGGTGGAAGAGACCATCTATCACAAAGGTAGGCTCATCAGGGTGGCGAAACAGAGGGACTCCCTGTGACATCATGGTTTGGCTGTTACAAAGCTTGAGGAGTTGACACTCAATAATTGGTTGGTGAAATCTAAGAATGGAACTCACAGCCAATTTGGGGTTTGCAGTCTGCCTTGAGATTTGTACTCATGCTCTTGAGTCACTTGTAGGCAGCTGGACGCTGACACGGCTGATAGGATTCACATACCACACCTCAATGAAGTTTATAGATCATAACCCCAGGGCTGTTAAAGGTGAAACTTGATATTGAGGTTAAAGGTTAAAGAATAGACTCAATGAGTGAACCACAGTCAGGTGATGAGCTTGGGAGAAAAGACCTTGAAGATTTATGTTTGAGAGGGGAATATCCTTTACAAAGGAAACCCCAGATCAGAAGCTGAGAGCTCAGCTCGTCAGTTTTGACCAGGCACCCAAGGAACCTGTTGCCCTAGCCACTGCACAGGAGAACACCAGAGTGGAACTGGCCCAATTGCAGCACCTGAGAGCCCCAGAAGAACGCCAGCCCTGGAGACTGATTGCTGAATTGTGGATCAGGGAGACTGAGGCAGCCCAGTCTGCAGTCAAGACCAGCAAAAAAGCTGAGCAGAGGGCTCAGATGGAAGCTGAAACATTGCAGATCAGAATACTGGAGCAGCAAATGGAGCTTCCCCAGCCAAGAAAGTGGGAGAAACTCTGCCCAATTTATAAAGAGACTGACCAATTAGAGGAGTTCCTGTCTACCTCTGAGAGTCTATGCGAGGTGGACACTATCCCAGCGGATAAACTGATCTCTTGCCTCTTAACCAGATTAACTGGAAAAGCCAGACAAGGTTTTAATGATATAGAGGTGGGTGATGCTGAGGTGTATACGAAATTTAGAGAAGGTGTACTGAAAAGGTTTAAGATTACCCCGAGACCTATCAATGGAAGCGTAGAAACCTCAGAATATTTGACAATGTCACTCATGTTGAATATGTGCTTAAAATGTGTAATTTTAGGAAAAAACTCTTTGATCTGCTGGCCCAGGATAAATCGTTATGGGCGATTACTGATGAGGTAAAGGCAGCCATCTGCAACAAAACACATCCACAGTTTGAGAGCTGCAGAAACTGTAGGTGAATATGTTGACTCAAGGGCCCAATTGGGGGCACAAATCCTCATTTCACCCAGGTTGAGGGAAGAGAGGATTAGAAATAAACCTAACCCCAACTTTGATTTAAAAAAATACCAAGGGAATACGGGGTTTAAAACCACCTACCAAAAGGGAAGGCAGGTAGTTTGCCATCACGGGGGGGCTCCCAGCCCTATAAAACCAAATTGTCCCAAACTTAAGGTAACCTTGCTATCCACACCCTCACCAGCCAGAGCAAATGCCACTACCATCATTCCAGAGGCAGCAGTAGAACAGGAGAAAATCATTGTGAATTATATTAGAACTGAGCCACGGGAGGGGAGAGAAGAATTTACTAAGAATGCTAAGGTAAATGACATAGATTGTAAGCGTCCCAGATCACAGAAGATTAGGGTTGGAAGAAACCTCAGGAGATCATCTAGTCCAATCCCCTACACAAAGCAGGACCAATCCCAACTAAATCATCCCAGCCAGGGCTTTGTCAAGCTGGGTCTTAAAAACCTCTAAGGATGGAGATTCCACCACCTCCCTAGGTAACGCATTCCAGAGCTTTACCACCCTCCTAGTAAAATAGTGTTTCTTATATCCAAGCTAGACCTCCCCCACTGCAACTTGAGACTGTTGCTCCTTGTTCTGTCATTTGCCACCACTGAGAACAGCCGAGCTCCATCCTCTTTGGAACCCCCCTTCAGGTAGTTGAAGGCTGCTCTCAAATCCCCCCTCACTCTTCTCTTCTGCAGACTAAACAAGCCCCGTTACCTCAGCCTCTCCTCATAAATCATGTGCCCCAGCCCCCTAATTATTTCCGTTGCCCTCTGCTGCACTCTCTCCAATTTGTTCACATCCTTTCTGTAGTGGGGGGACCCAAAACTGGATGCAGTACTCCAGATGTGGCCTCATCAGTGCCAAATAGAGGGGAATAATCACTTCTCTGGATCTGCTGGCAATACCCCTACTAATACACCCCAATATGTCATTGGCCTTCTTGGCAACAAGGGCACACTGCTGACTCATATCCAGCTTCTCATCCACTGTAATCCCCAGGTCCTTTTCTGCAGAACTGCTGCTTAGCCAGTCGGTCCCCAGCCTGTAGCGGTGCATGGGATTCTTCCTTCCTAAGTGCAGGACTCTGCACTTGTCCTTGGTGAACCTCATCAGATTTCTTTTGGCCCAATCCTCCAATTTGTCTAGGTCACTCTCGACCCTATCCCTACCCTCCAGCGTATCTATCTCTCCGCACAGCTTAGTGTCATCCACGAACTTGCAGAGAGTACAATCTAACCCATCATCCATATCATTATGTTGAACAAAACCAGCCCCAGGACTGACCCCTGGGGCACTCCACTTGATACCGGCTGCCAACTAGACATCGAGCCGTTGATCACTACCCGTTGAGACCGACAATCTAGCCAGCTTTCTAGCCACCTTATAGTCCATTCATCCAATCCATACTTCTTTAACTTGCTGGCAAGAATATTGTGGGAGACCGTGTCAAAAGCTTTGCTAAAGTCACATCCACCGCTTTCCCCATATCCACAGAGTCAGTTATCTCATCATAAAAGGCAATCAGTCACTTTACTTAGGAAAATTTTGGTAAGAGAGGAAGAAAGATTTCGTGGTATTAGCTTTGGCCAAATTCCCTGTACCTGTGGAAGCTTCTATTACTGTGTTAAACTTAAGATTGGAACTCATTTGCATGTATGTCTGTTCACCTGCTTTAACCTTGTAAATAACTCTCTTGACATGCATCTGACGAAGTAGGTATTCACCCACGAAAGCTTATGCTCCAATATGTCTGTTAGTCTATAAGGTGTCACAGGACTCTTTGCCGCTCTGTTGTTTCCGTTTTCCTAGGTAATATATCTGTAGATAGTTTTGTGACACACTCTATATGAGTTTATAAAAATATGATAATGAGTGTGAATACAATGTAACTGGAATATGCTTCATGCAAAAGGTCTCTTGTAAGGTATCATTACAAAGCTTATAATCTACTGAGTGTGGTCATCCTAGTTGTATAAATGTGTCACTCTTGTATCTGAAACTGGACATATAAAATATAACTCTGAGGGGCGATTGTAATTATGCAAAGTGTGGGCCATTAATGGTGGTTTGGAATCTTCATGGCTCCCATTAACCAGGACAATTGACTGTAGATGGCTCTGTTTTACTTGTAAGTCTTCCTGTATACCTGTGTGCTGGCAAGTGGGTAATGAAGTCTTACAGTGACATGTGATCATGTCACCTGAACTGGAATCCATCTTTAACCTGGTGCTTTTCCACTGAGATGGAGGGGTTGGAGTCCAGAGGGATGAAGGATTCCTGCCTTCTGCAAAAGATATATAAGTGGGTAGAACAGAACAAGGAGGCAGCCCTCATGAGAAATCCCCTAGCTACCACCTGGAGCAAGGGCTGTACCAGGGGAAAGGATTGTGCCCAGACTAGGAAGGCGTCCAGTCTGTGAAGGAAACTTATTGAAACATCTTTCAGGGTGAGATTTTATCTGTATTCAGTTTTATTACTGTATTAGGCTTAAATTTGCGTGTTTTATTTTATTTTGCTTGGTAATTCACTTTGTTCTGTCTGTTACTACTTGGAACCACTTAAATCCTACTTTCTGTATTTAATAAAATCACTTTTTACTTATTAATTAATCCAGAGTATATATTAATAACTGGGCGGGGGCAGGGGGCAAACAGCTGGCATACCTCTCTCTCAGTGTTATAGAGAGTGAACAATTTTTGAGTAAAACGGATTTATTTGGGATTTGGACCCCATTGGGAGTTGGGCATCTGAGTGTTAAAGACAGGCACACTTCTGTAAGCTGCTCTCAGTTAAGCTTGCAGTTTGTGAGACATGGCTCAGACCCGGGGTCTGTGTTGGAGCAGACGGGCGTGTCTGGCTCAGCAAGACAGGCTGCTGGAGTCCTAAGCTGGCAGGGAAAGCAGGGGCAGAAGTACTCTTGGCACATCAGGTGGCAGCTCCCAGGAGGTTTCTGTGATCCAACCTATCACAAGTTTATTATAGGATTGGCTACAAGCGCTGTCTTTGGTGTGAGATCTAAAGTGCAATTGACCTGGAGCAAGTGAGTGGTCCTTTGGGATGAGGGGTAACCTGAATACTGCTCTGATTTGTGGTGTAAGGAACCACCTATCATAAAGGCAGGTTCACTTGGGTGGCAAGATAGATTCAGCATAACCAAGAGGACTGCCTGTGACACCAGGGTTAGGCTGCTGTAGTGCCCGAGGAGTTTCCACTTGATAATTGGTTAAGTATAAAGCTCACAGCCAATTGGGGAGGGTTGTGTCCCATTTGCTAACAGTCTGCCCTGAGGTTGGGACCTACACTTTTGGGCCACTGCAGACAGCTTGACAGCTAGAATCTGCCTGCCTTCACTTCCAGATAAAGCCTTTGTCCATGGGGACAAAAGCTTTATCCACCACTGTCTATGAATAGCCAAGCTAACCTATGACTCCTCCTGGCCCTAGCTGTGCCTTCAGGACTTAAAGACCCAGGTTCAATATCCTGCAATGTCCATAGTGTTTGATGGCACGTGGCCAGGAGTAATAGGTATTTCCGCTCCACCCTGGTAGATGGCAGCAGTCCATACACACATTCTGTTGGGTGTGTTTTGATCTCCGGGTGAACTCAAAAGAGCATCTGCTTTCTGTTGACTAGGTTCTCCTCCCCATCTTGGAATTATTTGCTCTTCATGGGCAAAGGTAGGCAGGGGGGGGGGGGGTCCCCATAAATATCATGCCTATCAGGCCACTTTCTCCTGACAAGAAGGTTCTAGGGGTGTTTGGATAACTGAATGTGTATCTCTCCCAGGCCAGACCCTTAGATGGTGTAAAGCAGCACAGTTCCACTGACCCAAAGAAAACTGCTGGGGATCTGGGCCCATGGACTCCAGGAGAGCTACATCTGATTGATGCCAGTTGGGATCTGGGCCCATTGATAATACTGGAGCTGCGGCCGATTGACACCATCTGGGGTCTGGACCCATTGACTCCTGCTGAGCAATGGCCCACTCACATCACCTGGGAATCTGGCTCTATTGACTCCGATGGAATGACTGCCGATTCACACAAAGAGGGGTTCTGGCCCATTTAAATGCCCACCACCGTCTTTGCAGCCATATTTCTTCCTGTCAACTGCTACCTTTTCCCCAGCACTGACAGCAGGTTTCCGGCGTGGTGTTACACTCGTGTGTGGTCCATGGAGGAGGTGATCAATTTTGTTGTGCTGGATGAAGAAGAGTATGACCAGGCAAAGCCACAGCTGTCCCACAGGAACAAATATGTATGCATAGATTCTAAAATTAGAAGGGACCCTTAGATCATTTAGTTTGACACTCCTGCTAAAACATCCCAGAATGATGTTCGCTTTATTTGCAACAGCATCACTTTATTCAGTCATATTTAGTTTGTGATCCACTATAACCCCCAGATCCCTTTCTCTAGTACTTCTTTCTAGGCAGTCATTTTCCATTTTGTATTTGTGCAATTGATTATTTCTTCCCAAATGTAGTACTTTGTACTTGTCCTCACTGAATTTCAGCCTATTTATTTCAGACCATATCTCCAGTTTGTCAAGAGCATTTTAAATTCTAATCCTGTCCTCCCAATCAAGATTTTTTTTAAAATAGTAATACATTTCAGGATCTTTTCAATTACCTCCTGCTCTTTGAACTTTTAGGCTACACTTGAGTCACGTTTTGACACCTCCATGTTTTCATGCTTTCCTGTAACCTGGAGGATTAGAAACTCCTCTTTTTTTGGAAGTTGACAGAGACTTTGGCAAGAGGGGTTTCAGTGGAGTAGAAAGGATGGATACCAGATTGGAGCTGGTCTAGGATGGAATTGGAGAAGAGGGTTCAGAGAAGAGCCACAAGGATGATTAAAGGATTAAAAATATTCCTTATACTGGTAGATTCAAAGAGCTCAATCTATTTAACATAACAAAGAGAAGGTTAAGGAATGACTTGATTACAATCAAAAAGTATGTACATGGGGAACAAAAATGTAATAACGGGCTCTTCAGTCTAGCAGAGAAAAGTCTAACCTGAAGCAATGGCTGGAAGTTGAAGCTAGACAAATTCAGATAGAAAATAAAGTATAAGTATTCAACAGTGAGAGTAATTAACCATTGGAACAACTTACCAAGGGTTGTGATCGATTCTCCATCACCAGAAATGTTGAAGTCAAGATTGGATGTTTTAAAAAATCTGCTCCCGTTCAATCATGTCTTGAAGCACCGAACTTCACCGAAGTTCTGCAGCCATAGACGTTAGGTTAGACATTAGGAAACACTCTCTCACGATAAGGAATAGGCTTCAAGGGAGGTTGTGGAATCCCCATCCTGGGATGTTTCTAAGAACAGGTTGCACAAACCCCTGTATGGGAGGGTCTAGGTTTACTTGGTTCTGCCTCAGCGCAGGGGGCTGGATTTGATGACCTTCTGAGGTCCCCTCCAGCCCGACATTTCTATGATTCTATAGTCTGTGTTAGGCAAGTTAGGCTAGATGATCACCAAGGTTCCTTCTAGTCTTCAACTCTATGAATTTTCACATATTCACAGCACTGCAGGAGTCAAGAGCTTTACGATAAGCAGCCAGTATCCCAAGTCTTGCACTAAAATCATGAGAGATGGCAACACTGCAGATTACAACTGATATAGTCATTTCAGATCCATTCGCTGAATAGACAAATCCTAAGAAACAGTCCCTGTCCCTTAAAAGCTGAATAGGCAAGACAAACAGTGTCTCCAACCCCAGTGGGTGAAAAAATCATGGACCCACGCCTGAAAAATCATGAGATTGGCTTGACAATTATGAGATTAAATGCTGATGCTGCTCATTGTTATAATTATAATTACAATACACTTTGGGCTTTGTCTCTGCCTACTGATTTCTGAGCCTTGAGGTGGCAGTCGGGCCCAACTTTTCAAGCTTTTTCCTCGAGGGCTAGAAACTTACTTATTTTATTTTTTTAAATGAAAGTGCAGATTCTAGTACATCCCGGTGAATCCAGGAGCCGGGAGCTTGACAAAAAACACCAAGTGTCACGAGAGTTCGTCAAAGTTGAGCCTGTACCAGCAGAGAGACCACTGGGTTGGATGGCTAGTCAGAGGTTGAGTGGCCAAGGGTTGGATGGTCAGGGCAATTGTACTGTATTTCTCCCTCTGTGGCCCCACAAGGCCATCCACTCTCAGGCTCCAGCTCCCCAGAGATCAGCTCATGTGGGCAGAGATGCACATCTCTCTCCCTCCTGACTGGGGTATTTCCAGGCTGCATAGCTCCCTGCCTACACTGTGAATTCTCCAACAAAGTCAGATTGCTTAAGCAGGCCTGCTTTGCTTTTCTCCTCAGAGATGGTAAACAGTGTAATTTCCACAGTAACATTACCACACAGCTCTTTCCAAGCAAGCACATTTATTCCTAAGGTAAAATGCTTTACAGAAAGAACATATTACAAACAATAAAAGAACCCACACTCATGCCAATAAGCTTCCCAGAGATTCCCCCCAACTCCAACAGGGACTGGCTGGTTAACAGTCCTTCAAACCCCACCAGGGGTTTTCCGGTGGTTACAAGTTTGTAACGCCTTTTACTCAGAACAAGAACATTGAGCATTAAAGGGACCAATGTCCTTCCACCCTTTCCTAAGGCTTTCAGCCTCCCTTGGAGAAGAGGCCCTGTCCATTTGCTGGATCAGAAAGCATCAATTTTAACTCAGGCTATTTAACCGCAAGTCCTTTCTTTGTCTGTTTGTTCCTGGAGAATTCAGTTTGAACCAGTCTATGCAAGCATCTCTGCAGGTGGTAGCTCCCTGGAGGTGTTACAACTTGACTGAATTTGCCTAACCACCTCTCCCTGTTCTTAGTTCCTGGAGGGCTGTGGTTACCCTCCCCCATAGAATTAGGTACAATCCCTGGCCAACAATGACTGGAGAACAGCTAGTGTGATGCCAATTTTTTAAAAGGGATCCGGAGGTGATCCTGGTAATTACAGACTGGTAAGCCTGACTTCAGTACCAGGAAAACTGGTTGAAACTATAATAAAGAACAAAATTGTCAGACACATGGATGAACATAATTTGTTGGGGAAGAGTCAACATAGTTTTTGTAAAGGGAAATCATGCCTCACGAATCTTCTAGAATTTTTTGAGGGGGTCAACAAGCATGTGGACTATGAGGATCCAGTGGATATAGTGTACTTAGATTTTCAGAAAGCCTTTGACAAGGTCCCTCACCAAAGGCTCTTAAGCAAAGTAAGCTGTCATGGGATAAGAGGGAAGGTCCTTTCATGGATTGTAACTGGTTAAAAGATCAGAAACAAATGGTAAGAACAAATGGTCAGTTTTCAGAACGGAGAGAGGTAAATAGTAGTGTCCCACAGGATCTCTACTGGGACCAGTCCTATTCAACATATTCATAAATGATCTGGGAAAAGGGTAGACAGTGAGGTGCCAAAATTTGCAGATGATACAAAACTACTCAAGATAGTTAAGTCCAAATCAGACTGCGAAGAGCTACAAAAGGATCTCTCAGAACTGGGTGACTGGGCAACAAAATGGCAGATAAATTCATTGTCGATACCTGCAAAGTAGTGCACATTGGGAAACATATTTTCAACTATACATGTAAAATGATGGGGTCTAAATTAGCTGCTGCTACTCAAGAAAGAGATCTTGGAGTCATAATGGACAGTTCTCTGAAAATGCCCACTCAATGTGCAGAGGCAGTCAAAAAAGAGAACAGAACATTGGGAATCATTAAGAAAGGGATAGATAATAAGATAGAAAATATCATATTGCTTCTATATACATACATGGTACACCCACGTCTTGAATACTGCGTGCAGATGTAGTCTCACCATCTCAAAAAAGATATATTGGAATTGGAAGCAGTTCAGAAAAGGGCAACAAAAATTATTAGGGGTGTGGAACAGCTTCCATATGAGAAGAGATTAATAAGACTGGGACTTTTCAACTTGGAAAAGAGACGACTAAGAAAGGAAATGATTGAGGTCTATAAAATCAAGACTGGTGTGGAGAAAGTAAATAAGGAAGTGTTATTTACATCTTCTCATAACACAAGAATTAGGGGTCACCATATGAAATCAGTAGGCAGCAGGTTTAAAGCAAACAAAAGAAAGTATTTTTTCACACAACGCACAGTCAGTCTGTGGAACTCTTTGCCAGAGGATCTTGTAAAGGCCAAGACTACAACAGGGTTTAAAAAAGAACTAGATACATTAATGGAGGACAGGTCCATCCATGGCTATTAGCCAGGATGGGCAAGGATGGTGTCCCTAGCCTCTGTTTGCCAGAAGCTGGGAATGGGCGACAAGGGATGGATCACTTGATGATTACCTGTTCTGTTCATTCCCACTGGGGCACCTGGCATTGGCCACTGTCGGAAGACAGGATACTGAGCTAGATGGACCTTTGGTCTGACCCAGAATGGCCACTCTTATGTTCTTATGTTCACAATGATACATAAACTTATTTAATTAGGTTTGCCCAGGATATTGCAGGAAATTGCCCTTGCCACAGTCAATAAATGTACTTACTGAATAAGAGTTCTGTGAAGCTCAGAAGCTTGTCTCTTCCACCAACAGAAGTTGGTCCAATAATATATATCACCTCACCCACCTTGTCTCTCTTGCAGTCAGTAAATGAGGAAGGGGAATGGCCAGAGATAAAGAGGGTGAAAACATTACAAAGTTCCCTGTGGAGTGCTGGTCTCTGCTGCTGTTGGAGGAGTTTTTGGACAGACTCTCCAATAGTAACTCCTATTTCTCATATAATGTGGCTTGTTGGTAATTTTCAAAACGCTTCACAATCGTTGATGTGTTTATCCTCATAACCTGTGAGACAGGGCAGTGCCCTATTATCCCCACCAGAACAAATTACCTAGAGTTTGTGGAATCTCCATCATTGGAGGTTTATAAGAACAGATTAGACACACATCTGTCAGGGATGGTCTAAGTAATACTTAATCCTGCCTCAGTGCAGGGGACTGGATTAGATGACCTAGCAAAGTTCCTGTCCCTCATACGAGGGGGAAATTGAGGTGCAACAAGGCTAAGTGACTTGTCTAAATCATGCAGGAAGTCTATGAAAAAGCAGGGAACTGTACCAAGGTCTCCACAAACCTAAGCCACTGCCTTAACCACTGGACAAGCCTTCCCCTATCCATGCTGTCCCCCAGTGTCTTCTGTCCCAGAGCAAACAGGAACACAGGGCGCTGTGGAATCTCACAGGTCCTGGGTGGTCCAGAGTGGTTGGTCAGTTCTAGGGAGAAGGGGAGGGGTAACCCCAACTGGATCTCCCACCTACCCCCTATAGTGCATCTGTAACCCATTGATGAGTGTGAGCTGCAGACCTCACTCTATGCCACGCTCTACAGGCTATGAGTCTCTTATAGCCACCCACCACTGAACTCTGACTCTGGAGCTAAAGCTGTTGCAGGTCATGCTTTTTCCTCCTGAGGTTCCCATGTCAGCTCCCAGGATGTTGGCCCATCACACAGCCCGGACCTGCTTATCTTATCAGCTGCTATTTGAGCAGGGTGTCTCCCTGTCTCTCATGAAATGTTTGCCCAGCCAAATGGTGACTTGTGCCATAAAAAGCATGTTTATTACTCCACTGGTATGTTGCCTGGCAGTGCAACACCTCGCTCAGGGGCTCTCTGCTCCAGCAATGGGGTGGGTGATTCTGTAGGGGGTGCTATGTAATGCATTCCCTGCACAAGCAACGGTGGGTGGCTGCTGCTGTTCTGGGTGTTGTCATCCTGTAATAGGGTTGTCAATTTTCTAATTTCTGAAAACCGGACCCCCACCCTCCCACCCCACATCTTCCCCCTAGGCTCCACTCCTCGCCAAGGCCTTTCCCCAGGTCCTGCCCATGCTCTGCCTCTTCCCTTAGGCCCTGCCCCTGCTCCACCTCTTCCCTTGGGGCCCCACCCCTGCTTGCTCCTCTTGCCCCCCATCATTCGCTGCTCTCTCCCCTCAACTCCAGCATGAGCAGCCCCAAGGGACTTGCAAGCCTCAGCTCCAGCAGGCTGCCTCATAGTGCAGGTCAAAAGAGCACTGTGGACGCACAGGAGCAACCAGGCAGCCCCCACATATGCAGTCCTATTGGCCTGACTGGAGCTTTCGCCCCACCCCGCATATAGAAGTCAAACGGCGCGTATGGAGCTAGGATGTGGCCCTCCTGCATGGCAGCCTCCCAGCTCCCTCTGCACTGCCTTCCCAGCAACCCCCTTCACTGCCCGCTCAAGCCCTTCCTGCCCTGGAGCTGCCTGAGAGCACAGCCAGGAGAAGCACTGGCTGGCTGGGCGAGCCCAGAGGTGACAGTACCGGGGTGAATTGGCTTCCCAAGGCGCAATTTAAAGGGCCTGCGGCTCCCAGCAGCAGCTGGAGCCCCCGGCCCTTTAAATTGCTGCCAGAACCCCACTGCCGGAGCCCTGGGGTAGCGGTGGCGGGGCTGGGGTGGAGATTTATAGGGCCTGGGGCGGTAGGGGCAGCCAAGCCCTGGGCCCTTTAAATCGTCCCCGGAGCCCCGCCGCCATTTCCCCAGGGCTCCGGCGGGCTCCGGGGATGATTTAAAGATCCCGGGGCGGTAGTGGCGACCGGAGCCCCGTCCCCAGAACCCTGCTGCCGGAGCCCCAGGGAAGCGGCGGTGGGGCTCTGGGGACGATTTAAAGGGCCCAGGGCTCCGGCCGCCGCTACCGCCCAGGGCCCTTTAAACCACTGCCAGAGGCCCCGGCTGCTGCTGTTATCCCCCGGGGAGGGGGAAGGAGGCATTTGCCGGCACAGGGTGGGCCGGGGCTGGTTCTGACCTCCCCCAGCCCCACCCCTTCCGCCCAAGGCCCCACCGGCCCCAGCCCAGCCACATACCGTTAAGTCCCAAGATTTACTTTCACCCCTGGGCGAGCCCGAGTTCCTTCCCTCCCAGGGAACGTGCCATACCCACTGGGAATCCCGTACCCTGCTCGGCATGGGCTCCCGCACTGTCCTGTCACAGTCCCGCAAACCGTGCTCCTCAAAAGGCCGCCCAAGCCAGTGCATGTGTGGTGCTGCGGGAGCCACCTCTTCAGGGCTGGGTGACAGGCTGCACTTTCTGCACCACATCCCCCCACCCAGCCACGGTAACTGGACTTTTAGTGTCTGGCCAGTACACCCATCCATCCTTACACAGCCCTCTAGCCAGCTATTCCTATACACCGTCTCTATTTATCCATCTTTCCCCTCATTCAGTTAAGTCCAAAGCTGACTGCAAAGAGCTACAAAGGGATCTCACAAAACTGGGTGAGTGGGCAGTAAAATGGCTGATGAAATTCAGTGTTGATGACTGCTAAGTAATGCACTTTAGAAAACGTAATCCCAACTATACATACAAAATGATGGGTTTCAGAGTAGCAGCCATGTTAGTCTGTATTCGCAAAAAGGAAAGGAGTACTTGTGGCACCTTAGAGACTAACCAATTTATTTGAGCATAAGCTTTCATGAGCTACAGCTCACTTCATCGGATGCATACTGTGGAAAGTGTAGAAGATCTTTTTATATACACACAAAGCATGAAAAAATACCTCCTCCCACCCCACTCTCCTGCTGGTAATAGCTTGTCTAAAGTGATCACTCTCCTTACAATGTGTATGATAATCAAGTTGGGCCATTTCCAGCACAAATCCAGGGTTTAACAAGAACGTCCGAGGGGGGGGTGGGTAGGAAAAAACAAGGGGAAATAGGTTACCTTGCATAATGACTTAGCCACTCCCAGTCTCCTTTCAAGCCTAAGTTAATTGTATCCAATTTGCAAATGAATTCCAATTCAACAGTTTCTCGCTGGAGTCTGGATTTGAAGTTTTTTTGTTTTAAGATAGCGACCTTCATGTCTGTGATTACGTGACCAGAGAGATTGAAGTGTTCTCTGACTGGTTTATGAATGTTATAATTCTTGACATCTGATTTGTGTCCATTTATTCTTTTACGTAGAGACTGTCCAGTTTGACCAATGTACATGGCATAGGGGCATTGCTGGCACATACCTTCAGATCAGCGGCACTGCTATGGGTACCCGCATGGCCCCACAGTATGCCAACATTTTTATGACTGACTTAGAACAACGCTTCCTCAGCTCTCATCCCCTAACGCCCCTACTCTACTTGCGCTATATTGATGACATCTTCATCATCTGAACCCATGGAAAAGAAGCCCTTGAGGAATTCCACCATGATTTCAACAATTTCCATCCCACCATCAACCTCAGCCTGGTCCAGTCCACACAAGAGATCCACTTCCTGGACACTACAGTGCTAATAAATGATGGTCACATAAACACCACCCTATACCGGAAACCTACTGACCGCTATTCCTACCTACATGCCTCCAGCTTTCACCCTGACCACACCACACGATCCATCGTCTACAGCCAAGCTCTGCAATACAACCGCATTTGCTCCAACCCCTCAGACAGAGACAAACACCTACAAGAGCTCTATCAAGCATTCTTACAACTACAATACCCACCTGCAGAAGTGAAGAAACAGATTGATAGAGCCAGAAGGGTTCCCAGAAGTCTCCTACTACAGGACAGGCCTAACAAAGAAAATAACAGAACGCCACTAGCCGTCACCTTCAGCCCCCAACTAAAACCCCTCCAACGCATTATTAAGGATCTACAACCTATCCTGAAGGATGACCCAACACTCTCACAAATCTTGGGAGACAGGCCAGTCCTTGCCTACAGACAGCCCCCCAACCTGAAGCAAATACTCACCAGCAACCACATACCATACAACAGAACCACTAAGCCAGGAACCTATCCTTGCAACAAAGCCCGTTGCCAACCGTGCCCACATATCTATTCAGGGGACACCATCACAGGGCCTAATCACATCAGCCACACTATCAGAGGCTCGTTCACCTGCACATCCACCAATGTGATATATGCCATCATGTGCCAGCAATGCCCCTCTGCCATGTACATTGGGCAAACTGGACAGTCTCGACGTAAAAGAGTAAATGGACACAAATCAGATGTCAAGAATTATAACATTCATAAACCAGTCGGAGAACACTTCAATCTCTCTGGTCACGCGATTAACTTAGGCTTGAATAGAGACTGGGAGTGGCAAAGTCATTATGCAAAGTAACCTATTTCCCTTTGTTTTTTCCTACCCGCCCCCCCCCCCCCCCCCAGACGTTCTTGTTAAACCCTGGATTTGTGCTGGAAATGGCCCACCTTGATTATCATACACATTGTAAGGAGAGTGGTCACTTTAAATAAGCTATTACCAGCAGGAGAGTGGGTTTGTGGGGGGGGGGGGTTAGAAAACCTGGATTTGTGCTGAAAATGGCCCAACTTGATTATCATACACATTGTAAGGAGAGTGATCACTTTAGATAAGCTATTACCAGCAGGAGAGTGGGGTGGGAGGAGGTATTGTTTCATGCTTTGTGTGTATATAAAAAGATCTTCTACACTTTCCACAGTATGCATCCGATGAAGTGAGCTGTAGCTCACGAAAGCGTATGCTCAAATAAATTGGTTAGTCTCTAAGGTGCCACAAGTACTCCTTTTTTTAATACAAAATGATGGGATCTAAATTAGCTGTTACTACTCAGGAAAGAGATCTTGGAGTCATTGTGGGTAGTTCTCTGAAAACATCTACTCACATACAGCAGCAGCCAAAAAAGCTAACAGCACGTTAGGAACCACTGGGAAAGGGATAAATAATAAGACAGTAAGTAGAATCATAGAATCATAGAATATCAGAGTTGGAAGGGACCTCAGGAGGTCATCTAGTCCAACCCCCTGCCCAGAGCAGGACCAATCCCCAACTAAATCATCCCAGCCGGGGCTTTGTCAAGCCTGACCTTAAAAACTTCTAAGGGTATGCCTACACTACGAAATTAGGTCAAATTTATAGAAGTCGGTTTTCAATTAAGGTGAGCTATTATCAACAGGAGAAAAAAACCTTTTGTAGTGATAATCAGGATGGCACATCTCCAACGGTTGATTATCACTACAAAAGGTTTTTTTCTCCCCTGATAATAGCTCACCTTAATTGATCACTCTTGTTATAGTGTGTTTGGCAACACCCATTGTTTCATGTTCTCTGTGTGTATACACACATCTCACCACTGTATTTTCCGATGAAGTGTCCGATGAAGTGGGTTTTAGCCCACGAAAGCTTATGCTCAAATAAATTTTTTAGTCTGTAAGGTGCCACAAGTCCTCCTCGTTCTTTTTGCTGTTCTTTAATTTGTTTTTGTCAAAATTTAAATCAACTCTTAGGTGATGGGCTAAGATTGGTGGAAAATATTATTTTGTTAAAATGAGTGATTAAGGTATAGCTAAGCAGGACTCAAGTTTCATTATAAAAACAAGGGTCCAAAAGGAAGTTTTTTGGGAACTCACTCCAGGACACAACCCAATCAGAGCTGCCAGATGTCAACACCCTGCCAACCATATTATGCAGAAGCTGGAGTCCCCAGATGATCTAATCATGACTGGTATTCAAGAAAAGTTTGTCTGCCTTATTGGGAGTGGTGAGCATTGTATGTTTAACAGGCATATTCTGGTTTGGTAACTGTTAATAAATAGAGGTTAAGGGTATTACTGTGTAAGGCTCTTTCACTGGTAAAAGGTCCCTCAACCCCCCAGAAGGTTACACACTGAGCCCAGGACAGGTAAGGTTTGGGACTTAAATTGACTGGGTTTCGCCCCATGCCCAGGACAGGAGAGGGTGGAGTGCCTAAATTAACTGGGTTAGGCCTTGAGCCCGAGGTAGGGTAAAGGTTGGGTGCTCTAGATTCTGCGGTTAACAACAGGTCCTGGACTATATAGATCTCTGCTATGTTCCTGTCTGGCAATTCCTGCACTTCTTTGTGTGATAGCAGATAAAACTCTCTATGGTGCTCTTGTGCTAGTCTACACACTGGTGGAAATAGCAGCAGGGTCCAGAACAGGAGAGAGAAGACTAGCCAGATGGTCTCTAGACATCACTAAAAGAAAAATGGATGAAAAGAGTTAGCCAGCCTCCTTCAGGATGGAAATTCCACATCTTTGTGCAACATGAACCCTTTACAATTCACTTCTAGAGATTGCAAGGCCAGCAGGGGACATTAGACTATCCAGTCGGACCTCCTGGATAACACAGGCCAGAGAATTTTGCCTCATAATTCATGCAGCGGAGAGAATTGTTCTTTCTTGTTACAAAGTTGACCTGACATGGTTGAATTATAGTGTATCTTTTATAAAGACTTTCAGTCTTGATTGGCAGTTTCCAAGTGACAGCAAGTCTACTCAGCCCTGTGGGATGCTGTTCCAAAAACTAATCGCCCACGCTGTGAAAAATGCGTCTTATTTAGAACCAGAATTTTTCTAATTTCAGTTTCCAGCCACTGAATTTTGCTCTGCTGCATTAAAGAGGCTTTTGGTGGAGTTAGTTGAAAGATGATTCCCCCCCACGCCCCGCACGCACACATGCACGCACACACAAATATTTGGTGGAAATTTTTGATTTTCTTTCATCAGAAAATTAAAGGCCACCCCACCCCACCCCACATTGATTTTTCTTCTTTTCAGCAGATTTTAGCAAAAACATTTTCAGCATTTCTCTGCCGAAAATGTGCATGGAGGGTTGTTACGATGACATGATAACATGAGAGGGAGTGAGAGCAAGAGAAAGAGAGAGAAAGGGTAGGTACTGCCCAGGGTTTATAAAACTAGCCATTGAAGCATCCCACCCACGGAGAGTCACTGCTCTGCTCTGTTTGAACAAGCAACATCTGCAGAGCCACTCACCACCCAGAGAAGTGATCTGGTGGGTTAGAGCAGTGGGGGCTGGGAGTCAGGACTCCTGGGTTCTACCCCCAGCTCTGGGAGGAGGAGTGGTCTGGATTTCAGACTTTGCTGCTACATCGCTATTCATCTGTGCACAAATCACATCACCTTTTCAGACCCAAAAACTCCCCTCCAGGGCGTTTAGGAGGCTGGATTCCCTATGTTCGAGCTGCCCAGATCAGACTCGGGTGAATGAGCTTCCTGCACCTGTACCTCAGGCTGTTCTAACATGGCCCCTTCTTACCCAGGTCATCTTGTTCCTTTCCATAGCAGAAAATGTAGACACAAGAACAAATGGCTATAAACTGGCCATCTGGAAGTTTAGACTTGAAATTAGATGAAGGTTTCTCACCATTTTAGTCTGCAGAAGAGAAGAATGAGGGGGGATTTGATAGCTGCTTTCAACTACCTGAGAGGTGGTTCCAAAGAGGATGGCTCTAGACTATTCTCAGTGGTAGAAGAGGACAGGACTAGGAGTAATGGTCTCAAGTTGCAGTGGGGGAGGTTTAGGTTGGATATTAGGAAAAACTTTTTCACTAGGAGGGTGGTGAAACACTGGAATGGGTTACCTAGGGAGGTGGTATAATCTCCTTCCTTAGAAGTTTTTAAGGTCAGGCTTGACAAAGCCCTGGCTGGGATGATTTAATTGGGGTTGGTCCTGCTTTGAGCAGGGGGTTGGACTAGATGACCTCCTGAGGTCCCTTCCAACCCTGATATTCTATGATTCTATGATTCTATGATCAGAGGAGTGAAGTTCTGGAACAGCCTTCCAAGGGGAGCAGTGGGGGCAAAAGACCTATCTGGCTTCAAGACTAAGCTTGATAAGTTTATGGAGGGGATGGTATGATGGGATAGCCTAATTGT
This sequence comes from Caretta caretta, assembly GCF_965140235.1. Taxonomy (NCBI): domain Eukaryota; kingdom Metazoa; phylum Chordata; order Testudines; family Cheloniidae; genus Caretta; species Caretta caretta. The sequence continues at coordinate 14,436,530 of NC_134229.1, forward strand.
GGCAGTTAATTGATCTTTGACTATTAGAGGTAAATATGCCCAATGGCCTGTGATGGGACACTAGATAGGGTGGGATCTGAGTTACTACAAAGAATTCTTTCCTGGATGTCTGGCTGGTGAGTCTTGCCCACATGCTCAGGATTTAGCTGATCGCCATATTTGGGGTCGGGAAGGAATTTTCCTCCAGGGCAGATTGGAAGAGGCCCTGGAGGTTTTTCGCCTTCCTCTGGAGCATGGGGCACAGGTCACTTGCTGGAGGATTCTCTGCTTCTTGAAGTCTTTAAACCACAATTTGAGGACTTCAATAGCTCAGATACAGGTCAGGGGTTTGTTCCAGGAGTGGGTGGGTGAGATTCTGTAGCCTGCGTAGTGTGGGAGGTCAGACTAGAGGATCGTAATGGTCCCTTCTGACCTTAAAGTCTATGATTCTATGATTCATTGCTCCCAGCCTCCAGACCATCCCCACTGCCCTCCCTGATGTCCACCACCACCTTGAACCAATAGGCGTCTCTGTCGTCGCAGAGCAAAGCCACCTCATAGGCCCTGCTGCAGAGGGCTTCCCCAGTGGCGCCATCAAAGGAGGTGAGCCAGGCTCCTGGGGCCAGCATGCACTGACCTTCCCACTTCATGCAGCCGTGCACCTGTCCTGGAGCATGCAGGCCTATCTGGCACAGCAATTATGTTCCTCTCAGATGAGCCCACCTGCAACGTAGCAGGTGCATTTCTCAGGGCAGTCACTGGACATAACGCTCTCCACAGCCTGAAGGGAAATTCCCAGACAAACTACGTCATGAACACAATGAGAACAGCCACGGGATGAGCAACAACTGACCATCGGCTATCACTTTTGTTACAAGCATTTGCACTTCAGTGCCCTCCAAGGCCACCACCTAGATCTGGGCCTCACAACGCTTGGTGCTGCACAAAGTGAGAGACAGTCCGTGCCCTGAAGAGCTCAGAATCTGAAAGTGGGAGAGGAAACCGAGGCACAAAGTGGGGAAGCAGTTTTCCCAGTGTCACACAACAGATTGGTGAAACAGGCTGTGTTGCCACCACGCTGGCCTTGCTGCACCTTCACTGGACATTTGTGGGTGTACCTCAGGGGGAAAAGCCCAAACCCCTGACTGATATTGCTATGCCAGTGTTAGTTTTAAGTGAAGACTTGGCCATAGCTGGGAAAGGAGCCCACAGGTGCAGGTTGCTTCCTACAATTGTCTGGGTCTGTCTTACTGAATCAATTCCCTGCAAATGCAGGGACCTCGACCAGTGGTTGCACCCCAGTGTCCCCGGCTCTCTGCCAGTGGCACAGAGCAGCTTAGTCTCCAGAGGGCTGCAATAATTGAGTCTACTGTAACTGGGTCAGGTTTAGCAGCCTCTGATGTTCGGGGGAGAAACAAGATGAAGCCCTAATTCCCGGTGCCCCCAGTGGGGCTGAAGCCCGGAGGTGCAGGGCTGAAGCCCCAATCCCCGACGTCCCCCGGGAGGCATGGGGCTGAATCCCGAAGCCCCGAGCCCTGGTGCTCCCTGGGGGGCAAAAGCCCTGAGCCCGTGGGCAGAGCTGGGGACATGGAGGGCATTGCCCCCCTCAGAAACCACAGTGCAAGAGCATGGCAGTCGCGATGGCAGCTCCACACCTCCCGCCTCATCTCCTCTCCCTGCCCCCGGCCAGGTTGGAGGTGGGAAGCCGGAGCCGGGCAGTGCGGGGCAGCTGCTGCTCTGGCTGGTGCCATGGAGCAGCCCGCAGCAGCGTTCCTTCCTCCCCTGCTCGTGCTCCAGGTTGAAGCTGCTCCTCAGCTCCCAGCCCCTTTTCTGCCGCAGAAGCAGCCGGTAAGAGCCCCCCAGCTTGGGAGACCCGGCTCTGTGGCTGGCAGACCCCGCCGGGAACAGGAACCACAGGGGAGCCCTCCCAGCACACAGCCCCTAGTGCCCCTCTCCATGGCTGGCAGGTGAAGCGCCGGCTGGGGGAGGCTACCCCCAGCCCCGCCCCTACTGCCCGAGGGCCCGCCGGAGCCAAGCCCTGCCACCGCGGCCACCGGCCCAGTCCCGCAGCTAGTCCCCAGCCGCAAAGGAGCACCGGGAGGGCAGGCGGTGCGCGACCCAAGAGCACTGGGGGCTGGACTCAGAGCTGGGAGCACTACTGGACCTGCGGGCGCAGGTGGGAGCGTCACGGCAGGGGCCGGGGTCACACCTGGCTGTTTGGGGAGGCAACACCTCCCCCTGTCTATGCGACCCGCCACCCATGCCCCTCTCCCTGCACCATGAGCTACCCCCTGCCTGCACCCAGCCCCTAGTGCCCCTCTCCCTGCACCCGCAGCTACCCCCTGCCTGCACCCAGCCCCTAGTGCCCCTCTCCCTGCACCCGCAGCTACCCCCTGCCTGCACCCAGCCCCTAGTGCCCCTCTCCCTGCACCCGCAGCTACCCCCTGCCTGCACCCAGCCCCTAGTGCCCCTCTCCCTGCACCCTGAGCTACCCCCTGCCTGCACCCAGCCCCTAGTGCCCCTCTCCCTGCACCCGCAGCTACCCCCTGCCTGCACCCAGCCCCTAGTGCCCCTCTCCCTGCACCCGCAGCTACCCCCTGCCTGCACCCAGCCCCTAGTGCCCCTCTCCCTGCACCCGCAGCTACCCCCTGCCTGCACCCAGCCCCTAGTGCCCCTCTCCCTGCACCCTGAGCTACCCCCTGCCTGCACCCAGCCCCTAGTGCCCCTCTTCCTGCACCCGCAGCTACCCCCTGCCTGCACCCAGCCCCTAGCGCCCCTCTCCCTGCACCCTGAGCTACCCCCTGCCTGCACCCAGCCCCTAGTGCCCCTCTCCCTGCACCCGCAGCTACCCCCTGCCTGCACCCAGCCCCTAGTGCCCCTCTCCCTGCACCCGCAGCTACCCCCTGCCTGCACCCAGCCCCTAGTGCCCCTCTCCCTGCACCCGCAGCTACCCCCTGCCTGCACCCAGCCCCTAGTGCCCCTCTCCCTGCACCCTGAGCTACCCCCTGCCTGCACCCAGCCCCTAGCGCCCCTCTCCCTGCACCCTGAGCTACCCCCTGCCTGCACCCAGCCCCTAGTGCCCCTCTCCCTGCACCCGCAGCTACCCCCTGTGAGGATGTGACGCAGCAGGGAGGGGGGAGTGTTGACCTGGGAATGTGCCCTGGAGATGGGAGACCTGAGAGCCTGTAACCTGAGCCAGGAGGGGGAGGGGGAGGGGGAGGTGACACCTCTGCCCAGGAATGTGGACGGAGGCTGCAGCAGGGAACCTGCTGGGTGGGTTTAGTTTCAGTTTGGGGCTGGGTGGAGGAACACAGGGAACCCCAGGGCTGGGGTCTAAGCTCCCTGCTCCCCCAGAAGGACTTGACTGAGGGGTCCTGGGTGTACCCACAAGCTCTGTTTTGGACTGTGTTCCTGTTGTCCAATAAACCTTTTGTTTTACTGGCTGGCTGAGAGTCTCAGTGAATCCCGGGAAGAGGGGTGCAGGGCCTGGACTCCCCCACACTCCGTGACAACTGGTGGCAGAGGTGGGATCTACTGCACCCCCTGAACGGCGCTTCCTGCAGTAAGTGACTGGGGAACAGTAAAACGAAGGGGAATTGACGGGGACCAGGCGTGCTGAAGAGTCAGAGGGAGACGGTTCCAGGGTGCAGTTAACCCCTGGGAGTGTGTGACCAGAGAGAAGGACTTTTGCAGTAACAGGGTCCCCCGGGGGATTGCAGCGAGCGGTCCCGGGGCGGAGGAGTCTGCAGCTTGACCCTGGCAAAGAGGTGGTGACCTCAAGAAGGACTGGCACACTAGGGGCTTTTCCTGGAAACCGTGGAAAGCTGCCCGGCCTGAGAGTGGCCAGCAGGGAGATGTACGCTAAACGCCTTAGGAGCGACCTGGTGGAGCTGTGCAGACAGAGGGGGTTGCGCATCGGGAGGTCCACCAAGGAACAGCTGATTGCCCAGTTGGAGGAGAGGGATCGCTTGGATGACCCGATCCCTGTCCCGGAGGGAAGCCGCCCGGTGGACGCAGCGTGGGCCCTGGGGCCTGACCGGGCTGGGAGGGGTCAGACTGCTGCCGAGGACATCCCGAGACCCTTCCTACGTAGGCCTGGGGGAGGGGTTGGGGGAAGCCCAGCGAATACCGAGGGCACCCTGACCCCAGCACCCAGCAGGGGATCCTCCCGGCGGAGCTCCCCATCCCTGGAGCGGATGCGGCTGAAATGGGAGAGGGAGATGAAAATGAGGGACCTGGAGGATCATGAAAAACAACGTCAACATGAGGAGAAACAACGTCAACATGAGCAGGAGGAGAAGGAGAAACAACGTCAACATGAGCAGGAGGAGAAGGAGAGGGAATGTCAGGAGAAGGAGAGGAAGTGTCAGGAGAAGGAGAAACAAAGGCAGCATGAACTGGAGCTGGCCAGGCTGAGGAGCAGGGGGGCCCCAGCTGCGGTGAGTGTGGGGGGACCCAAGACTGCAAGGAGCTTTGATAAGTGCTTCCTGGCCCAGCGGAAGGAGGGGGAGGACATAGATAGCTTCCTGACGGCCTTTGAGAATGCCTGCGAGATGCACAGGGTTGACCCTGCAGACAGGCTCCAGTTCCTCACCCCTTTACTGGACCCCAAAGCCGTGGAGGTGTACAGCCAAATGACAGGGGCGGAGGAGGGGACTATGAACTGTTCAAACAGGCCCTGCTCCGTGAATTTGGGCTGAGATGTACCGGAGAAGGTTCCGGAGTCAGCATAAAACGCCTGAGGTCACCTACCTACAACTGGTCAACCGGATGCAGGGATATGCCCGCAAGTGGACAGCTGGGGCCCAAGCTAAAGAGGACCTGCTTGACCTAATCGTACTGGAGCAACTGTATGAACAGTGCCCTTACGACCTGAGGCTATGGTTGGTGGACAAAAAGCTCGAGAACCCCCAGCACGCAGGGCAGCTGGCCGACGAGTTTGTGAACAGTCGCTCAGGGGGTAGCCGGGAGGAGTCCCAAAAGGACAGGGCCCCCCCCCCCCGATGCAGAGAGAGAGTCACCATGGGGCCTCCCAGTGGGGAAATAGGGAGAACCCCCTCCAAAGGGGAACGCCTGGCGTCGGGCCCCTCCGACCCGCTCGAAGGGACCAACGTGACCTGAGCTGCTATCACTGTGGCCAGAGAGGCCACGTACGGTCCCAGTGCCCCGGGCTCAGGGACAAACTAAGCAGACCCAACCTACCCAGGGTTAACTGGGTAGGGACTCAGCTGGACGAGGGGCAGATGACCCAGGAAAGGGGGGCTACCAGTTTACCACCTGCGCAGGAGGAAAGAGTACCCCAGGCCAGCTCCGCCAGAGGGCTGGAGGCTCTGGACTCAGGGTGCTCGGTTTACAGGGTGGGCGTGGGGCTGTCCCTCCGGAGAGAGTGCCTTGTTCCCCTGGAGGTGGATGGGAGGAAGGTCAATGGATACTGGGATACGGGCACGGAGGTGACGCTGGCCCGGCCCGAGGTGGTGGCCCCAGTTCGGGTGGTGCCCAACACCTACCTGACCCTGACAGGGGTGGGCGGGACCCAATTTAAGGTGCCTATGGCAAGGGTACACCTGAAATGGGGGGCCAAGGAGGGCCCCAAAGATGTGGGGGTACACCACCATTTGCCCACTGAAGTTTTGATGGGGGGAGACCTAGAGGACTGGCCAAGCAAGCCCCAGACCACCTTAGTTGTGACCCGTAGCCAGAGCCGGCGAGGGGCACTGCGCCCTGACCTTGGGGAGGGTACCACACCGGAGGCGCAGGACCCTACCCTGGTGGGGAAGGAGCGCCGAGGGGCACAGCTCAGAGAGGCTGAGGCCTCAGACCTGGCCACTGAGGGGGAACTGGGCCCCATCCCTTCCCCAGCCGCTGAGTTCCAGGCCGAGTTGAGGAAAGATCCCTCCTTGCGGAAGCTCAGGGACCTGGCCGACCTCAGTGTGGGACGGACCATGAGGAGAGGCTGCCAGGAGAGGTTCCTGTGGGAGAAGGGGTTCCTGTACCGAGAATGGGCTCCCACAAGGGAAGTAGAGTCCTGTGAGATCAGGAGGCAGCTGGTGGTCCCCCAGAAATATCGCCGCAAGCTCCTGTACCTGGCCCATGACATCCCCCTCACAGGGCACCAGGGAATCCGGCGCACCCGGCAGAGGTTGCTACAGAACTTTTACTGGCCCGGGGTCTTTACCACGGTCCGACAGTATTGCCGATCCTGTGACCCCTGTCAGAGGGTGGGGAAGGCCCGGGACAAGGGGAAAGCGGCTTTGAGACCTTTGCCCATCATAGAGGAGCCTTTCCAGAAGGTGGCCATGGACATCGTGGGGCCTCTCAGCAAGATGACCCGGTCAGGGAAGAAATACGTTCTGGTGGTGGTAGATTTTGCCACCCACTACCCTGAGGCAGTGCCCTTAGCTTCCATTGAAGCAGACACCGTGGCAGATGCGCTCCTGACCATTTTCAGCCGAGTGGGGTTCCCCAAGGAAGTCTTGACAGACCAAGGCTCCAACTTCATGTCGGCCCTGCTCCGGTGCTTGTGGGAGAAATGTGGGGTCCGGCACAACTGGGCCTCAGCTTATCACCCCCAGTCCAATGGGCTGGTGGAGAGGTTTAACGGGACGCTAAAGATGATGCTGAAAACCTTTATGAACCAGCACCCGCAGGATTGGGACAAGTACTTACCTCACCTGCTGTTCGCGTACAGGGAGGTGCCCCAGGAGTCTACCGGATTTTCACCTTTCAAACTGTTATATGGAAGGAGGGTGAGGGGCCCCCTGGACCTGATGAGAGACGAGTGGGAAGGGAGGGCCACTCCCGATGGAGAGTCAGTGGTGGAGTATGTCCTGATCTTCCGAGAGAGACTGGCTGAACTCATGGGCCTGGCCAGGGAGAATCCAGAGGAAGCAGATGGTCTGGTATGACCGCACGGCGCGGGCCCGTGCCTACGCCACCAGGGATCAGGTGATGGTTCTCATCCCCGTGAGAAAGAACAAACTACAGGCCGCCTGGGAGGGCTCTTTCATAGAATCATAGAATCATAGAATATAAGGGTTGGAAGGGACCCCAGAAGGTCATCTAGTCCAACCCCCTGCTCAAAGCAGGACCAATTCCCAGTTAAATCATCCCAGCCAGGGCTTTGTCAAGCCTGACCTTAAAAACCTCTAAGGAAGGAGATTCTACCACCTCCCTAGGTAACGCATTCCAGTGTTTCACCACCCTCTTAGTGAAAAAGTTTTTCCTAATATCCAATCTAAACCTCCCCCACTGCAGCTTGAGACCATTACTCCTCGTTCTGTCATCTGCTACCATTGAGAACAGTCTAGATCCATCCTCTTTGGAACCCCCTTTCAGGTAGTTGAAAGCAGCTATCAAATCCCCCCTCATTCTTCTCTTCTGCAGGCTAAACAATCCCAGCTCCCTCAGCCTCTCCTCATAACTCATGTGTTCCAGACCCCTAATCATTTTTGTTGCCCTTCGCTGGACTCTCTCCAATTTATCCACATCCTTCTTGAAGTGTGGGGCCCAAAACTGGACACAGTACTCCAGATGAGGCCTCACCAATGTCGAATAGAGGGGAACGATCACGTCCCTCGATCTGCTTGCTATGCCCCTACTTATACATCCCAAAATGCCATTGGCCTTCTTGGCAACAAGGGCACACTGCTGACTCATATCCAGCTTCTCGTCCACTGTCACCCCTAGGTCCTTTTCCGCAGAACTGCTGCCTAGCCATTCGGTCCCTAGTCTGTAGCTGTGCATTGGGTTCTTCCGTCCTAAGTGCAGGACCCTGCACTTATCCTTATTGAACCTCATCAGATTTCTTTTGGCCCAATCCTCCAATTTGTCTAGGTCCTTCTGTATCCTATCCCTCCCCTCCAGCGTATCTACCACTCCTCCCAGTTTAGTATCAACTGGGTCTTTCAAGGTCATCAAGCAGCTCAATGAGGTAAACTATGTGGTGGAGCTGTCGAACCGGGCGCACCACCGCCGGTACCATGTGAATATGATGAAGCCATATTATGCCAGGGGGAATGTGGTGTTGGCCATGTGTGGACAGTGGGAGGAGCAGGGAGATGACCCTTTAGTAGATCTATTCCCTGGGACCAGAGCTGGTCCCCCACTGGAAACAATTCCCCTCTCAGATCAGCTAACCCCTACCCAGCAAGCTGAGGTCAGGGGGGTGCTGCATCCGTACCGACAGCTGTTTTCCAACCAGCCTGGACGCACTAATCTGACTGTCCACCGGGTGCAGATGGGGTTGCACCCGCCGATAAAATGCTCCCCCTTCCAAGTCACAGGGAAAACTGCTCAGGACCTGGAAAGAGAGGTCCGGGACATGCTGGCTTTGGGGGTGATCCAGCCATCGGCCAGCCCTTGGGCCTCGCCGGTGGTGCTGGTCCCCAAAAAGGATGGGTTGGTCCGGTTCTGTGTGGACTATCGGAAGCTCAATGCCATCACTGTATCTGATGCCTACCCCATGCCCAGGCCGGACGAGCTCCTAGACAAGCTGGGAGGAGCTCGGTACCTTACCACCATGGACCTTACAAAGGGCTACTGGCAACTGCCGCTGGATGCAGATGCCCGGCTGAAATCGGCCTTTATCACCCCTCTGGGGCTCTATGAGTTCCTGACCCTGCCTTTCGGCCTCAAGGGAGCGCCGGCCACCTTCCAGCGCCTGGTGGACCAGCTCCTGAGGGGGATGGAGAGTTTTGCCGTGGCGTATATTGATGACATCTGTGTCTTTAGCCAGACCTGGGAGGACCACGTGTCCCAGGTTAGACAAGTGCTGGACCGACTCCAGGGGGCTGGGCTGACTGTAAAAGCTAGAAACTAGAGCCCTATCTCTTCGGGCGGCACTTCACCGTGTACACCGACCACTCTCCCCTGACCTGGCTGCACCAGATGAAAGGAGCCAATGCCAAACTCCTGAGATGGAGCCTGCTCCTGCAGGATTATGACATGGACGTGGTCCACGTGAAGGGAAGTGCCAGCCTGATAGCGGATGCGCTGTCCCGGAGAGGGGGCCCCGAACTTCCACAGGTCACTGGTGACAGTGACCCCGCTCAGTTCAGTCTCGAAGGGGGGAGAGATGTGACGGTGTGACGCAGCAGGGAGGGGGAAGTGTTGACCTGGGAATGTGCCCTGGAGATGGGAGACCTGAGAGCCTGTAACCTGAGCCAGGAGGAGGAAGAGGAGGGGGAGGTGACACCTCTGCCCAGGAATGTGGACAGAGGCTCCACCAGGGAACCTGCTGGGGGGGTTTAGTTTCAGTTTGGGGCTGGGTGGAGGAACACAGGGAACCACAGGGCTGGGGTCTAAGCTCCCTGCTCCCCCAGAAGGACTTGACTGAGGGGTCCTGGGTGTACCCACAAGCTCTGTTTTGGACTGTGTTCCTGTTGTCCAATAAACCTTTTGTTTTACTGGCTGGCTGAGAGTCTCAGTGAATCCCGGGAAGAGGGGTGCAGGTCCTGGACTCCCCCACACTCCGTGACACCCCCTGCCCGCACAGCCCCTAGTGCCCCTCTCCCTGCACCCTGAGCTACCCCCTGCCTGCACCCAGCCCCTAGTGCCCCTCTCCCTGCACCCGCAGCTACCCCCTGCCTGCATCCAGCCCATAGTGCCCCTCTCCCTGCACCCGCAGCTACCCCCTGCCTGCACCCAGCCCCTAGCGCCCCTCTCCCTGCACCCGCAGCTACCCCCTGCCTGCACCCAGCCCCTAATGCCCCTCTCCCTGCACCCTGAGCTACCCCCTGCCTGCACCCAGCCCCTAGTGCCCCTCTCCCTGCACCCTGAGCTACCCCCTGCTTGCACAGCCCCTAGTGCCCCTCTCCCTGCACCCTGAGCTACCCCCTGCTTGCACAGCCCCTAGTGCCCCTCTCCCTGCACCCGCAGCTACCCCCTGCCTGCACCCAGCCCCTAGTGCCCCTCTCCCTGCACCCTGAGCTACCCCCTGCCTGCACCCAGCCCCAAGTGCCCCTCTCCCTGCACCCGCAGCTACCCCCTGCCTGAACCCAGCCCCTAGTGCCCCTCTCCCTGCACCCGCAGCTACCCCCTGCCTGCACCCAGCCCCTAGCGCCCCTCTCCCTGCACCCGCAGCTACCCCCTGCCTGCACCCAGCCCCTAGCGCCCCTCTCCCTGCACCCGCAGCTACCCCCTGCCTGCACCCAGGCCCTAGCGCCCCTCTCCCTGCACCCACAGCTACCCCCTGCCTGCACCCAGCCCCTAGTGCCCCTCTCCCTGCTCCCGCAGCTACCCCCTGCCTGCACCCAGCCCCTAGTGCCCCTCTCCCTGCACCCTGAGCTGCCCCTCTCCCTGCACCCAGCCCCTAGCACCCTCTCCGTGCACCCTGAGCTACCCCCTGCCTGCACCCAGCCCCTAGCGCCCCTCTCCCTGCACCCTGAGCTACCCCCTGCCTGCATCCAGCCCCTAGTGCCCCTCTCCCTGCACCCACAGCTACACCCTGCCTGCACCCAGCCCCTAGTGCCCCTCTCCCTGCACCCTGAGCTACCCCCTGCTCGCACAGCCCCTAGTGCCCCTCTCCCTGCGCCCTGAGCTACCCCCTGCCTGCATCCAGCCCCTAGCGCCCCTCTCCCTGCACCCTGAGCTACCCCCTGCCTGCACCCAGCCCCTAGCGCCCCTCTCCCTGCACCCGCAGCTACCCCCTGCCTGCACCCAGCCCCTAGCGCCCCTTTCCCTGCACCCGCAGCTACCCCCTGCCTGCACCCAGCCCCTAGCGCCCTCTCCCTGCACCCGCAGCTACCCCCTGCCTGCACCCAGCCCCTAGTGCCCCTCTCCCTGCACCCGCAGCTACCCCCTGCCTGCACCCAGCCCCTAGTGCCCCTCTCCCTGCACCCTGAGCTACCCCCTGCCTGCACCCAGCCCCTAGCGCCCCTCTCCCTGCACCCGCAGCTACCCCCTGCCTGCACCCAGCCCCTAGTGCCCCTCTCCCTGCACCCGCAGCTACCCCCTGCCTGCACCCAGCCCCTAGTGCCCCTCTCCCTGCACCCTGAGCTATACCCTCTAGCATGCACCCAGCCACGAGCTACCCCTTTCCCTGTACCCTGAGCTATCCCCTGTCCACACCCAGCCCCTAACCACCCTCCTCCCTGCACTCAGCCACCCCGTATGCACACAGCCCCTATCTACCCCTTCCCTGCACCCTAAGCTGTTTTCAAACTTTTTGAGCTAAGCCTCCCACCTTTGAGTTATAATTTTTCATTGCACGCCCCCTCCCCCACCCCTACAAGTCAGACAGGCTGGGTGGCCTGCTGAGGTGAGTCGGGGGTGGAGGTGGCACTCCCTCCCTGGACCCTGCCATGCTGAGGTGGCTTGAGCCCCGCTGACTCCTGCCCCTCACAAATGGAAGTCCCAAGACCCCTAACCTGAGCGCCCTCTGCCCCTCCCCCCCGTCTGGGCCCAGGAGTTTTTATAGCATGTTGAGAACCCCTGCACCAGGCCACACTGCCTCCCAAAGAGAAGACCACTGCCCCCATTTTACAGATGGGGAAAATGAGGCACTGAGAGATTTATTGTGGGACAGAGCTGGGAATAGTTGTGTACCTGTCACGGACTCCCAGATCATGCCCACTCTTGGCCCCATGCGGTCCCTAGGGGGAACCCCCTTCAGTGAGACAGCCCTTCTCGGGGGTCCACTCTCTCCTGGGGTTTAAGTCCCTCCACCTCCTGGAACTGCACCTCTCTGAGCCTTGCACACCTGTCTCTCACCGTGGGCCCCCTCAGGGAGTCCACTCGCTCTGGACCTCCGGGGCCTCCACTCCAGAGGGAATAATGCCCCCTGTTCTCTAGACCGGAGCAACTCTCAGCCAGCGTAAAACAGGAAGGTTTATTGAGCATCTGAACCCAGCACAGGAAACTCTCAAGACCCTCAGACCTGGCCTCCTTTAGCACAGCACATCTAGGGGTCTCCCCTGCATCCAGGGGGGCTCTGCCTGCTCCCTCTCTCCAGTTCCAAGCCCTCCTGCTTCCCCACTGGGCATCTGATATCACCTCCTCCAAGCCCCACCTCTGTCCATTCTCTTCTAGCCAGGTAAACTGGGTCCCCTGGGCCTCCTCTCCTCTGATCCATCCTCTGTCCCCCTCTGGCTGGAACCGGCTGGTCAGGTCACCGGGGTCCTCTCTTCACAGCCCATTGTCCTCCCACTGGCCAGAACCAGCTGTGCCTCCTGAGCTGGGCCTCCCAGTCACCAGGTCACCAGTCGCTGGGGTGTCCATTCTCCAGGCCGTTGGCTGGGGACCCAAGTTCCATCGCTGGTCCTCTGTAACAACAAACTCCCTCTCCCATCACCCCATTAAATCAGTAACACCCAGGAAAACTGAGTCCCACCCCCTCTGCATGCAAACCATTGGAAAATACAAGGAAAAAACAAGAAAACCCCCCACTTCATCACAGTACCCATGATGCTTTATTGATGCTCTTTCCTTCAATGAAAGATGGGTCTGTCCAAGCTATTCCCCTGCACCCCCACCTCCCATATGATGAAGCTGTGTAGGGTATAGCTTCATGTCTCCATTATAACTCCAGCCTGGGGTTACAGCCCCACGTTGCTCAAACAAGGTGGATCAATTTATTCACAGCGTGTGGAAATGTGGATGATTAACTTAACTACATGCCAATAAAGCTGCATGGGTGCCCATAAGGGCAGCGTTGAGCTCTAGGTTTTATGTGTCGCCACCTTGCACACGCCTCTCCACAGTCACTCTCCAGCTTCTGCTGGGAAACTGGAAGAGCCCCACAGCTACAAGGGCATCAGCGAAGACGGCCGGACTGATAACCCAGCACCCACATTGTGCATGCCTCCGCAGCTAGCCGGGGACACGCAAGCCTCTCCATCAAACACGAAGCCAGTGTTGCACTGGCAGCCTTCAAAGCATTTCCTGGTGCATTGGGCAGGGGCAGACAAGCGGGCACAAGTGAAGTTGCAGGATCTAGTGCACAGCTCGTCATGGCTGTTGACAGGCAGTACAAATAAAGGAGTGTGAAGTGCAGGCTCCGGGAGGGAGTTTGGGTACCGGAGGAGGCTCAGGGCTGGGGCAGGGAGTTTGGGTGCGGGAGGGGACTGAGGACAGGGGCAGGTGGTTGTGTGGGAGGAGGTGGGAGGTGCGGGCTCCGGGAGGGAGTTTGGGTGGGAGAGGGGGTTCTGAGCTGAATAGGGGTTTGGGGTGCAGGAGGGGGTGCAGGCTCCAGGTGACACTTACCTCAGGCGGATCCCGGGAAGTGGCCGGCATGTCCCTCCACCTCAGGAGTGGCGAGGTGGCTCCATGTGCTGCCCCCCCGCTGACAGGAGCTGCCCCCGCAGCTCCCATTGGCCATGGTTCCTCCCTGTGGGAACTGCAGAGCCGGTGCTTGGGGCCGGGGTAGCGCCCGGAGCCCCTGTGGCTGCCCCCAGGCTAGAGGGACAAGCCAGCCACATCCTGGGAGCTGTGCTGTGGACCTGGGCAGAGGGCCTGCCGGCCCCACTGCGCCGCCCACCGGACTTTGAATGGCCCGGTCAGCAGTGCTGACCAGAGCCACCAGGGTCCCTTTTTGACCGGGTATTGCAGTCAAACACCGGACACCTGGCAACCCTTCAGCTGTCATTCCCCACCCCACCTGTTATTTTGTGCCCCAGCACCCTGATAATTTTTGTTGCCCTCCGCTGGACTGTCTCCAATTTATCCACATCCTTTCTATAGTGGGGGGCCCAAAACTGAGCAGCAGATCCTCAAGGAATACATTTTGAAGCACTTAGAGGAGAGGAAAGTGATCAGAAACAGTCAGCATGGATTCACCAAGGGCAAGTCATGCCTGACTAACCTAATTGCCTTCTCTGATGAGATAACTGGCTCTGTGAATGAGCGGAAAGCAGCGGACATGTTATTCCTTGACTTTACCAAAGCTTTTGATACGGTCTCCCACAGTATTCTTGCCAGCAAGTTAAAGAAGTATGGGCTGGATGAATGGACTATAAGGTGGATAGAAAGCTGGCTAGATTGTCGGTCTCAACGGGTAGTGATCAATGGCTCCATGTCTAGTTGGCAGCCGGTATCAAGTGGAGTGCCCCAAGGGTTGGTCCTGGGGCCGGTTTTGTTCAATATCTTCATTAATGATCTGGAAGATGGCGTGGATTGCACCCTCAGCAAGTTTGCAGATGACACTAAACTGGGAGGTGTGATGAAGTGGGACTGTTCTTAATGTTTCCTCTGAATATTGTGGGGGTGTCTCAGTTTCCCCATGCAGTTCTTAAGTATCTAGGTGGTGGGATAAGGGTGTATGATCATTGCAGAGCCCTAGAGGGCAGGTGTGTGCAGGGGACACAGAGAATGGCCAACACCCTGTTTCCTGGCAACTGATGGCCTGGCCCTTCCCCCCTGCCAGGTGAGAGCTAAAGGGTTGGAGAACAAAGGAATCAGGTGACCTCCTGGCCTGGGACAGGGACAAAGCCCAGAGGAGGAGGGGCTGGAGGGACTTTCAGTTTGGGGCTGGCTGGTGACATGGAGTGAAGTGCAGACGTGGTTGTCTGGCTCACTGCCCCCTCCATTCCCCCCCCCCCCCCCCGGCAAAATGGACCCAGCTGAGGGGTCCTGTTCTCTGCACCTACAAGCTCTGTTCTAGACCATGTTCCTGTCGTCTAATAAACCTCTGTTTTACTGGCTGGCTGAGAGTCATGTCTGACTGCGAAGTTGGGGTGCAGGACCCTCTGGCTTCCCCAGGACCCTGCCTGGGCGGACTCGCTGTGGGAAGCACACAGAGGGGCAGAGGATGCTGAATGCTCCGAGGTCAGACCCAGGAAGGTGGAAGCTGTGTGAGCTGTGTGTCCTGCAGACAGGCTGCTCCCAGAGAGGAGACTTCCCCAGAGTCCTGACTGGCTTCATGGGGAGCAGTTCCAGAGCATCGCCCGGGGACGCCGTGACAGGAGGAGTAGTAGATATCCTGGAGGGGAGGGATAGGATAAGTAGGGGCATTGCCAGCAGATCCAGGGACATGATCGTTCCCCTCTATTCAACACTGGTGAGGCCTCATCTGGAGTACTGTGTCCAGTTTTGGGCCCCACACTACAAGAAGGATGTGGATAAATTGGAAAGAGTCCAGCAGAGGGCAACAAAAATGATTAGGGGACTGGAACACATGATTTATGAGGAGAGGCTGAGGGAACTGGGATTGTTTAGTCTGCGGAAGAGAAGAATGAGGGGGGATTTGATAGCTGCTTTCAACTACCTGAAAGGGGGTTCCAAAGAGGATGGATCTAGACTGTTCTCAGTGGTGGCAGATGACAGAACAAGGAGTAATGGTCTCAAGTTGCAGTGGGGGAGATTTAGGTTGGATATTAGGAAAAACTTTTTCACTCGGAGGGTGGTGAAGCACTGGAATGGGTTACCTAGGGAGGTGGTGGAATCTCCTTCCTTAGAGGTTTTTAAGGTCAGGCTTGACAAAGCCCTGGCTGGGATGATTTAGTTGGGGATCGGTCCTGCTTTGAGCAGGGGTTTGGACTAGATGACCTCCTGAGGTCCCTTCCAACCCTGATATTCTATGATTCTATGAAAACTGGACTCAGTACTCCAGAGGTGGCCTCACCAGTGCCAAACAGCGGGGAATAATCACTTCCCTTGACCTGTTGGCAATGCTCCTACTACTGCAGCCCAATATGCCATTGGCCTTCTTGGCAACAAGGGCACACTGCTGACTCCTATCCAGATTCTCGTCCACTGTAACCCCTAGGTCCTTTTCCGCAGAAGTGCTGCCGAGCCATTCGGTCTCTAGTCTGTAGCGGTGCATGGGAGTCTTCCTTCCTAAGTGCAGGACTCTGCACTTGTCCTTGTTGAACCTCATCAGATTTCTGTTGGCCCAATCCTCCAATTTGTCTAGGGCCCTCTGTATCCTATCCCTGCTCTCCAGTGTATCTACCTCTCCTCCCAGGTTAGTGTCATCTGCAAACTTGCTGAGGGTGCAGTCCACACCATCCTCCAGATCATTTATGAAAATATTGAACAAAACCGGCCCCAGGACCGACCCTTGGGGCACTCCACTTGATACCGGCTGCCAACTAGACATGGAGCTATTGATCACTACCCGTTGAGCCTGACAATCTAGCCAGCTTTCTATCCACCTTATAGTCCATTCATCCAACCCATACTTCTTTAATTTGCTGGCAAGAATATTGTAGGAGAGCCAGTTATCTCATCATAGAAGGCAATCAGTCACTTTGCTTAGGGAAATTTTGGTAAGAGAGGAAGACAGACTTTGTGGTATTAGCTTTGGCCAAATTCCCTGTAACTGTAGAAACTTCTATTTATCTTGTGAAACTTAAGATTGGAACTCATTTGCATGCACGTCTGTTTTCCTTCTTTAACCTTGTAAATAACTCTCTTGTTTCTGATTTCCTAGGTAATATATCTGTAGATAGTTTATTATGGGATTGGCTACAAGCGCTGTCTTTGGTGTGAGATCTAAAGTGCAATTGACCTGGAGCAAGTGACTGGTCCTTTGGGATGGAGGTAACCTGAATATTGCTCTGATTTGTGGTGTAAGGAACCATCTATCATAAAGGCAGGGTCACCTGGGTGGCAAGATAGATTCAGCATAACCAAGAGGACTGCCTGTGACACCAGGGTTAGGCTGCTGTAGTGCCCGAGGAGTTTCCACTTGATAATTGGTTAAGTATAAAGCTCACAGCCAATTGGGGAGGGTTGTGTCCCATTTGCTAACAGTCTGCCCTGAGGTTGGGACCTACACTCTTGGGCCACTGCAGACAGCTTATGAAAGCTCACGAAAGCTTATGCTTTAATAAATCTGTTAGTCTCTAAGGTGCCACAAGTCCTCTTGTTCTTTTTGCGGATACAGACTAACACGGCTGCTACTCTGAAAAAAATGCAGACAGCTTGACAGCTAGAATCTGCCTGCCTTCACTTCCAGATAAAGCCTTTGTCCGTGGGGGACAAATGCTTTATCCACCACTGTCTATTCCAACCCCATGGACCTTGTGTTTGTGTAACAGGAAAATGGGATTTGCCATAGCAGATTGGATCCATGTTCACCTAGCTCAGTCACTATAATGATACTAACAATAAATCCTCTGAATAGGCCACCATGCAGTTATTTCCTACCTCAAGGCAATCAGTGGCTGGTTTATATCTTGTAGTCTGAAGGCTCAAATACTTTAGAAATTCTCATCCTACCCACCCTGCACCTTTGGCTGATAATCTGTGTATAAACCTTTTTTCCAGACCCGCCAAGCACTTTGCCACTGTGATACCCCGTGGCAAAGAGCCCCACAGGTGTAAAAGGAATGCAGATAGAGGCAATGGCTAGAGCAAATAATGCAACTAGAGGCACTGGGCCAGGACTCTGGAATCCCGCATTCTGCTCCCGGCTCTGCTGCCGGGTGACTTTGGGTATATCACTTTCCCCGCTCTGTGCCATTGCATTGTCCCTCTGAAGGGGGCAGGCTAAACAGGAGTTTCATCTATGATGTTCCATCCCACACAAAGGACCAGATTCTTAGCTGTGTAAATCCACATAACAGCATGGATGCCCACAGGAGATTTACCTCAGCAAAGCAGCTGGCCAAAGGAGAGTCACTTTTTACTCTTAAAGCAGGGGTAGTTTCCCTACTCTCTTCTGTTCAGCTTCAGCACTCACCGCCCACAAATTTACATCAGTGGTGACATTATCTATTCCAAAGTGGAGGTTGAATGTTCTGTGGCAACAGCACAGTTATGGGAGCCAGGACTCCTGGGTTCTATCCCCAGTTTGGGGAGTGCAATGGGGTGTAGTGGTTACAGCAAGGGGAAGACTTGGAGTCATGACTCGTGGGTTCTATTCCCATCTTTGGGACAGGAGTGGGGTCAAGTGGGTTACAGCTGGGAGGCTTGGAGGGAGGGCTGCTGGGTTGTAGTCTCAATTCTGGGAGGAGAGTGGGGTCCAATGGTTAGTGCGGGGGGGATTTCAGGAGTTCGGACTTCTGGGTTTGATACACCCAGCCCCTAGTGCCCCTCTCCCTGCACCCAGCCCCGAGTGCCCCTCTCCCTGCACCCGCAGCTACCCCCTGCCTGCACCCAGCCCCTAGCACCCTCTCCGTGCACCCTGAGCTACCCCCTGCCTGCACCCAGCCCCTAGCGCCCCTCTCCCTGCACCCGCAGCTACCCCCTGCCTGCACCCAGCCCCTAGCGCCCCTCTCCCTGCACCCGCAGCTACCCCTTGCCTGCACCCAGCCCCTAGCGCCCCTCTCCCTGCACCCGCAGCTACCCCCTGCCTGCACCCAGCCCCTAGTGCCCCTCTCCCTGCACCCGCAGCTACCCCCTGCCTGCACCCAGCCCCTAGCACCCCTCTCCCTGCACCCGCAGCTACCCCCTGCCTGCACCCAGCCCCTAGCACCCCTCTCCCTGCACCCGCAGCTACCCCCTGCCTGCACCCAGCCCCTAGTGCCCCTCTCCCTGCACCCTGAGCTATACCCTCCAGCATGCACCCAGCCACGAGCTACCCCTTTCCCTGTACCCTGAGCTATCCCCTGTCCACACCCAGCCCCTAACCACCCTCCTCCCTGCACTCAGCCACCCCGTATGCACACAGCCCCTATCTACCCCTTCCCTGCACCCTAAGCTGTTTTCAAACTTTTTGAGCTAAGCCTCCCACCTTTGAGTTATAATTTTTCATTGCACGCCCCCCCCCGCCCCTACAACTCAGACAGGCTGGGTGGCCTGCTGAGGTGAGTCGGGGGTGGAGGTGGCACTCCCTCCCTGGACCCTGCCATGCTGAGGTGGCTTGAGCCCCACTGACTCCTGCCCCTCACAAATGGAAGTCTCAAGACCCCTAACCTGAGCGCCCTCTGCCCCTTCCCCCCCCTGTCTGGGCCCAGGAGTTTTTATAGCATGTTGAGAACCCCTGCACCAGGCCACACTGCCTCCCAAAGAGAAGACCACTGCCCCCATTTTACAGATGGGGAAAATGAGGCACTGAGAGATTTATTCTGGGACAGAGCTGGGAATAGTTGTGTACCTGTCACGGACTCCCAGATCATGCCCACTCTTGGCCCCATGCGGTCCCTAGGGGGAACCCCCTTCAGTGAGACAGCCCTTCTCGGGGGTCCACTCTCTCCTGGGGTTTAAGTCCCTCCACCTCCTGGAACTGCACCTCTCTGAGCCTTGCACACCTGTCTCTCACCGTGGGCCCCCTCAGGGAGTCCACTCGCTCTGGACCTCCGGGGCCTCCACTCCAGAGGGAATAATGCCCCCTGTTCTCTAGACCGGAGCAACTCTCAGCTAGCATAACACAGGAAGGTTTATTGAGCGTCTGAACCCAGCACAGGAAACTCTCGAGACCCTCAGACCTGGCCTCCTTTAGCACAGCACATCTAGGGGTCTCCCCTGCATCCAGGGGGCTCTGCCTGCTCCCTCTCTCCAGTTCCAAGCCCTCCTGCTTCCCCACTGGGCATCTGATATCACCTCCTCCAAGCCCCACCTCTGTCCATTGTCTTCTAGCCAGGTAAACTGGGTCCCCTGGGCCTCCTCTCCTCTGATCCATCCTCTGTCCCCCTCTGGCTGGAACCGGCTGGTCAGGTCACCGGGGTCCTCTCTTCACAGCCCATTGTCCTCCCACTGGCCAGAACCAGCTGTGCCTCCTGAGCTGGGCCTCCCGGTCACCAGGTCACCAGTCGCTGGGGTGTCCATTCTCCAGGCTGTTGGCTGGGGTCCCAAGTTCCATCGCTGGTCCTCTGTAACAACAAACTCCCTCCCCCATGCTACCCCCTGCCTGCACCCAGCCCCTAGTGCCCCTCTCCCTGCACCCGCAGCTACCCCCTGCCTGCACTCAGCCCCTAGTGCCCCTCTCCCTGCACCCGCAGCTACCCCCTGCCTGCACCCAGCCCCTAGTGCCCCTCTCCCTGCACCCAGCCCCGAGTGCCCCTCTCCCTGCACCCACAGCTACCCCCTGCCTGCACCCAGCCCCTAGCACCCTCTCCGTGCACCCTGAGCTACCCCCTGCCTGCACCCAGCCCCTAGCGCCCCTCTCCCTGCACCCGCAGCTACCCCCTGCCTGCACCCAGCCCCTAGTGCCCCTCTCCCTGCACCCGCAGCTACCCCCTGCCTGCACCCAGCCCCTAGTGCCCCTCTCCCTGCACCCGCAGCTACCCCCTGCCTGCACCCAGCCCCTAGCACCTGTTAGGGGGCTTATTCCTTCACCCACTTACTTCCCTGGTCCTTCTCGCATGAACAGAGAGCAACAATACCCGAAGTCCAAAGGTGCAAACAATTCGATGTTTATTGGGGTGAACTTCCAGCAAGCATGATTCCAGTTTCCTTCCTTAGTATCCTCCTTCCCAGCTCTGACACCACAGAGCCTTACACCTGTGTCCCTGTTCCCATTCCTACCCTTAGCCAAACATGATTCCAATTTTCTTACCCCCATTCCCTGTTCCCATCTCCCCCTTTAGCAAAACATGATTCCAATTTTCTTACCCCCATTCCCTGTTCCCATCTCACACACCCACATGCCCACCCCCCCGTCACTTCCTCATTGAGTACAGATTATATAGTAAAACTTGAGTTCCGCTTAGCTATACCTTAACCAATCATTTTCCTGAAATTTAACTAACCAATCCTAACATATTGTAACATGATTATGTAACCAATTATATCCCACCACCTCAATTAGTTTACACCCAGCAAAATTAATTATACAGCAGACAGGAACAATCGCAGAACCAGACAGAAATTATGCAGACAAACAACAGCAAAGTGGGAACTATAATGACAAAACAATACAGAAGTGAGGATTTCACATCCCAGCTATTGATAAGTGAGTTCTTGCCAGACAGGATGCTATCAAACTAAGTTTCCTTTTACATTTTCTAGGCACTTCCCTTTCTCTGGAGGTGATAGGAATACAATCCTGTCCTGATAGTGTCTAACAGCCCAATAGCACCTTATTTCAATGTGACTAGTTTGGAATGTGAGGATGTGACCGGTCGCTTCCTAGCTTATGGCTGCCTCTGCTGCTTAGCCAAAGGCCTGAGCCTAAGCACAGGGCCACAAACTGTCACAGTAAGAGAAGGCCCTTACACTGGCAGACAGTGGTTTTGATTCTTTCTTTCTTTCTTTCTTTCTTTTATACCTCTATCACTAGCCAAGTGATAAGAATACACCTAAATTCTTAGAGTATAGGCCTTTACAGACAGGCCTGAATATCTATATCCTAACAGCACCCCTCTCCCTGCACCCGCAGCTACCCCCTGCCTGCACCCAGCCCCTAGTGCCCCTCTCCCTGCACCCGCAGCTACCCCCTGCCTGCACCCAGCCCCTAGCGCCCCTCTCCCTGCACCCGCAGCTACCCCTTGCCTGCACCCAGCCCCTAGCGCCCCTCTCCCTGCACCCGCAGCTACCCCCTGCCTGCACCCAGCCCCTAGTGCCCCTCTCCCTGCACCCTGAGCTACCCCCTGCCTGCACCCAGCCCCTAGTGCCCCTCTCCCTGCACCCTGAGCTACCCCCTGCCTGCACCCAGCCCCTAGCGCCCCTCTCCCTGCACCCGCAGCTACCCCCTGCCTGCACCCAGCCCCTAGTGCCCCTCTCCCTGCACCCTGAGCTACCCCCTGCCTGCACCCAGCCCCTAGCACCCCTCTCCCTGCACCCGCAGCTACCCCCTGCCTGCACCCAGCCCCTAGTGCCCCTCTCCCTGCACCCTGAGCTATACCCTCCAGCATGCACCCAGCCACGAGCTACCCCTTTCCCTGTACCCTGAGCTATCCTCTGTCCACACCCAGCCCCTAACCACCCTCCTCCCTGCACTCAGCCACCCCGTATGCACACAGCCCCTATCTACCCCTTCCCTGCACCCTAAGCTGTTTTCAAACTTTTTGAGCTAAGCCTCCCACCTTTGAGTTATAATTTTTCATTGCACGCCCCCTCCCCCGCCCCTACAACTCAGACAGGCTGGGTGGCCTGCTGAGGTGAGTCGGGGGTGGAGGTGGCACTCCCTCCCTGGACCCTGCCATGCTGAGGTGGCTTGAGCCCCGCTGACCCCTGCCCCCCACAAATGCAGGTCCCAAGACCCCTAACCTGAGCGCCCTCTGCCCCTCCCCCCCCGTCTGGGCCCAGGAGTTTTTATAGCATGTTGAGAACCCCTGCACCAGGCCACACTGCCTCCCAAAGAGAAGACCACTGCCCCCATTTTACAGATGGGGAAAATGAGGCACTGAGAGATTTATTCTGGGACAGAGCTGGGAATAGTTGTGTACCTGTCACGGACTCCCAGATCATGCCCACTCTTGGCCCCATGCGGTCCCTAGGGGGAACCCCCTTCAGTGAGACAGCCCTTCCCGGGGGTCCACTCTCTCCTGGGGTTTAAGTCCCTCCACCTCCTGGAACTGCACCTCTCTGAGCCTTGCACACCTGTCTCTCACCGTGGGCCCCCTCAGGGAGTCCACTCGCTCTGGACCTCCGGGGCCTCCACTCCAGAGGGAATAATGCCCCCTGTTCTCTAGACCGGAGCAACTCTCAGCCAGCGTAAAACAGGAAGGTTTATTGAGCGTCTGAACCCAGCACAGGAAACTCTCAAGACCCTCAGACCTGGCCTCCTTTAGCACAGCACATCTAGGGGTCTCCCCTGCATCCAGGGGGGCTCTGCCTGCTCCCTCTCTCCAGTTCCAAGCCCTCCTGCTTCCCCACTGGGCATCTGATATCACCTCCTCCAAGCCCCACCTCTGTCCATTGTCTTCTAGCCAGGTAAACTGGGTCCCCTGGGCCTCCTCTCCTCTGATCCATCCTCTGTCCCCCTCTGGCTGGAACCGGCTGGTCAGGTCACCGGGGTCCTCTCTTCACAGCCCATTGTCCTCCCACTGGCCAGAACCAGCTGTGCCTCCTGAGCTGGGCCTCCCGGTCACCAGGTCACCAGTCGCTGGGGTGTCCATTCTCCAGGCCGTTGGCTGGGGTCCCAAGTTCCATCGCTGGTCCTCTGTAACAACAAACTCCCTCTCCCATCACCCCATTAAATCAGTAACACCCAGGAAAACTGAGTCCCACCCCCTCTGCATGCAAACCATTGGAAAATACAAGGAAAAAACAAGAAAACCCCCCACTTCATCACAGTACCCATGATGCTTTATTGATGCTCTTTCCTTCAATGAAAGATGGGTCTGTCCAAGCTATTCCCCTGCACCCCCACCTCCCATATGATGAAGCTGTGTAGGGTATAGCTTCATGTCTCCATTATAACTCCAGCCTGGGGTTACAGCCCCACGTTGCTCAAACAAGGTGGATCAATTTATTCACAGCATGTGGAAATGTGGATGATTAACTTAACTACATGCCAATAAAGCTGCATGGGTGCCCATAAGGGCAGCGTTGAGCTCTAGGTTTTATGTGTCGCCACCTTGCACACGCCTCTCCACAGTCACTCTCCAGCTTCTGCTGGGAAACTGGAAGAGCCCCACAGCTACAAGGGCATCAGCGAAGACGGCCGGACTGATAACCCAGCACCCACATTGTGCATGCCTCCGCAGCTAGCCGGGGACACGCAAGCCTCTCCATCAAACACGAAGCCAGTGTTGCACTGGCAGCCTTCAAAGCATTTCCTGGTGCATTGGGCAGGGGCAGACAAGCGGGCACAAGTGAAGTTGCAGGATCTAGTGCACAGCTCGTCATGGCTGTTGACAGGCAGTACAAATAAAGGAGTGTGAAGTGCAGGCTCCGGGAGGGAGTTTGGGTACCGGAGGAGGCTCAGGGCTGGGGCAGGGAGTTTGGGTGCGGGAGGGGACTGAGGACAGGGGCAGGTGGTTGTGTGGGAGGAGGTGGGAGGTGCGGGCTCCGGGAGGGAGTTTGGGTGGGAGAGGGGGTTCTGAGCTGAATAGGGGTTTGGGGTGCAGGAGGGGGTGCAGGCTCCAGGTGACACTTACCTCAGGCGGATCCCGGGAAGTGGCCGGCATGTCCCTCCACCTCAGGAGTGGCGAGGTGGCTCCATGTGCTGCCCCCCCGCTGACAGGAGCTGCCCCCGCAGCTCCCATTGGCCATGGTTCCTCCCTGTGGGAACTGCAGAGCCGGTGCTTGGGGCCGGGGTAGCGCCCGGAGCCCCTGTGGCTGCCCCCAGGCTAGAGGGACAAGCCAGCCACATCCTGGGAGCTGTGCTGTGGACCTGGGCAGAGGGCCTGCCGGCCCCACTGCGCCACCCACCGGACTTTGAATGGCCCGGTCAGCAGTGCTGACCAGAGCCACCAGGGTCCCTTTTTGACCGGGTATTGCAGTCAAACACCGGACATCTGGCAACCCTTCAGCTGTCATTCCCCACCCCACCTGTTATTTTGTGCCCCAGCACCCTGATAATTTTTGTTGCCCTCCGCTGGACTGTCTCCAATTTATCCACATCCTTTCTATAGTGGGGGGCCCAAAACTGAGCAGCAGATCCTCAAGGAATACATTTTGAAGCACTTAGAGGAGAGGAAAGTGATCAGAAACAGTCAGCATGGATTCACCAAGGGCAAGTCATGCCTGACTAACCTAATTGCCTTCTCTGATGAGATAACTGGCTCTGTGAATGAGCGGAAAGCAGCGGACATGTTATTCCTTGACTTTACCAAAGCTTTTGATACGGTCTCCCACAGTATTCTTGCCAGCAAGTTAAAGAAGTATGGGCTGGATGAATGGACTATAAGGTGGATAGAAAGCTGGCTAGATTGTCGGTCTCAACGGGTAGTGATCAATGGCTCCATGTCTAGTTGGCAGCCGGTATCAAGTGGAGTGCCCCAAGGGTTGGTCCTGGGGCCGGTTTTGTTCAATATCTTCATTAATGATCTGGAAGATGGCGTGGATTGCACCCTCAGCAAGTTTGCAGATGACACTAAACTGGGAGGTGTGATGAAGTGGGACTGTTCTTAATGTTTCCTCTGAATATTGTGGGGGTGTCTCAGTTTCCCCATGCAGTTCTTAAGTATCTAGGTGGTGGGATAAGGGTGTATGATCATTGCAGAGCCCTAGAGGGCAGGTGTGTGCAGGGGACACAGAGAATGGCCAACACCCTGTTTCCTGGCAACTGATGGCCTGGCCCTTCCCCCCTGCCAGGTGAGAGCTAAAGGGTTGGAGAACAAAGGAATCAGGTGACCTCCTGGCCCGGGACAGGGACAAAGCCCAGAGGAGGAGGGGCTGGAGGGACTTTCAGTTTGGGGCTGGCTGGTGACATGGAGTGAAGTGCAGACGTGGTTGTCTGGCTCACTGCCCCCTCCATTCCCCCCCCCCCCCGGCAAAATGGACCCAGCTGAGGGGTCCTGTTCTCTGCACCTACAAGCTCTGTTCTAGACCATGTTCCTGTCGTCTAATAAACCTCTGTTTTACTGGCTGGCTGAGAGTCATGTCTGACTGCGGAGTTGTGGGGCAGGACCCTCTGGCTTCCCCAGGACCCTGCCTGGGCGGACTCGCTGTGGGAAGCACACAGAGGGGCAGAGGATGCTGAATGCTCCGAGGTCAGACCCAGGAAGGTGGAAGCTGTGTGAGCTGTGTGTCCTGCAGACAGGCTGCTCCCAGAGAGGAGACTTCCCCAGAGTCCTGACTGGCTTCATGGGGAGCAGTTCCAGAGCATCGCCCGGGGACGCCGTGACAGGAGGAGTAGTAGATATCCTGGAGGGGAGGGATAGGATAAGTAGGGGCATTGCCAGCAGATCCAGGGACATGATCGTTCCCCTCTATTCAACACTGGTGAGGCCTCATCTGGAGTACTGTGTCCAGTTTTGGGCCCCACACTACAAGAAGGATGTGGATAAATTGGAAAGAGTCCAGCAGAGGGCAACAAAAATGATTAGGGGACTGGAACACATGATTTATGAGGAGAGGCTGAGGGAACTGGGATTGTTTAGTCTGCGGAAGAGAAGAATGAGGGGGGATTTGATAGCTGCTTTCAACTACCTGAAAGGGGGTTCCAAAGAGGATGGATCTAGACTGTTCTCAGTGGTGGCAGATGACAGAACAAGGAGTAATGGTCTCAAGTTGCAGTGGGGGAGATTTAGGTTGGATATTAGGAAAAACTTTTTCACTCGGAGGGTGGTGAAGCACTGGAATGGGTTACCTAGGGAGGTGGTGGAATCTCCTTCCTTAGAGGTTTTTAAGGTCAGGCTTGACAAAGCCCTGGCTGGGATGATTTAGTTGGGGATCGGTCCTGCTTTGAGCAGGGGTTTGGACTAGATGACCTCCTGAGGTCCCTTCCAACCCTGATATTCTATGATTCTATGAAAACTGGACTCAGTACTCCAGAGGTGGCCGCACCAGTGCCAAACAGCGGGGAATAATCACTTCCCTTGACCTGTTGGCAATGCTCCTACTACTGCAGCCCAATATGCCATTGGCCTTCTTGGCAACAAGGGCACACTGCTGACTCCTATCCAGATTCTCGTCCACTGTAACCCCTAGGTCCTTTTCCGCAGAAGTGCTGCCGAGCCATTCGGTCTCTAGTCTGTAGCGGTGCATGGGAGTCTTCCTTCCTAAGTGCAGGACTCTGCACTTGTCCTTGTTGAACCTCATCAGATTTCTGTTGGCCCAATCCTCCAATTTGTCTAGGGCCCTCTGTATCCTATCCCTGCTCTCCAGTGTATCTACCTCTCCTCCCAGGTTAGTGTCATCTGCAAACTTGCTGAGGGTGCAGTCCACACCATCCTCCAGATCATTTATGAAAATATTGAACAAAACCGGCCCCAGGACCTACCCTTGGGGCACTCCACTTGATACCGGCTGCCAACTAGACATGGAGCTATTGATCACTACCCGTTGAGCCTGACAATCTAGCCAGCTTTCTATCCACCTTATAGTCCATTCATCCAACCCATACTTCTTTAATTTGCTGGCAAGAATATTGTAGGAGAGCCAGTTATCTCATCATAGAAGGCAATCAGTCACTTTGCTTAGGGAAATTTTGGTAAGAGAGGAAGACAGACTTTGTGGTATTAGCTTTGGCCAAATTCCCTGTAACTGTAGAAACTTCTATTTACCTTGTGAAACTTAAGATTGGAACTCATTTGCATGTACGTCTGTTTTCCTGCTTTAACCTTGTAAATAACTCTCTTGTTTCTGATTTCCTAGGTAATATATCTGTAGATAGTTTATTATGGGATTGGCTACAAGCGCTGTCTTTGGTGTGAGATCTAAAGTGCAATTGACCTGGAGCAAGTGACTGGTCCTTTGGGATGGAGGTAACCTGAATATTGCTCTGATTTGTGGTGTAAGGAACCATCTATCATAAAGGCAGGGTCACCTGGGTGGCAAGATAGATTCAGCATAACCAAGAGGACTGCCTGTGACACCAGGGTTAGGCTGCTGTAGTGCCCGAGGAGTTTCCACTTGATAATTGGTTAAGTATAAAGCTCACAGCCAATTGGGGAGGGTTGTGTCCCATTTGCTAACAGTCTGCCCTGAGGTTGGGACCTACACTCTTGGGCCACTGCAGACAGCTTATGAAAGCTCACGAAAGCTTATGCTTTAATAAATCTGTTAGTCTCTAAGGTGCCACAAGTCCTCCTGTTCTTTTTGCGGATACAGACTAACACGGCTGCTACTCTGAAAAAAATGCAGACAGCTTGACAGCTAGAATCTGCCTGCCTTCACTTCCAGATAAAGCCTTTGTCCGTGGGGGACAAATGCTTTATCCACCACTGTCTATTCCAACCCCATGGACCTTGTGTTTGTGTAACAGGAAAATGGGATTTGCCATAGCAGATTGGATCCATGTTCACCTAGCTCAGTCACTATAATGATACTAACAATAAATCCTCTGAATAGGCCACCATGCAGTTATTTCCTACCTCAAGGCAATCAGTGGCTGGTTTATATCTTGTAGTCTGAAGGCTCAAATACTTTAGAAATTCTCATCCTACCCACCCTGCACCTTTAGCTGATAATCTGTGTATAAACCTTTTTTCCAGACCCGCCAAGCACTTTGCCACTGTGATACCCCGTGGCAAAGAGCCCCACAGGTGTAAAAGGAATGCAGATAGAGGCAATGGCTAGAGCAAATAATGCAACTAGAGGCACTGGGCCAGGACTCTGGAATCCCGCATTCTGCTCCCGGCTCTGCTGCCGGGTGACTTTGGGTATATCACTTTCCCCGCTCTGTGCCATTGCATTGTCCCTCTGAAGGGGGCAGGCTAAACAGGAGTTTCATCTATGATGTTCCATCCCACACAAAGGACCAGATTCTTAGCTGTGTAAATCCACATAACAGCATGGATGCCCACAGGAGATTTACCTCAGCAAAGCAGCTGGCCAAAGGAGAGTCACTTTTTACTCTTAAAGCAGGGGTAGTTTCCCTACTCTCTTCTGTTCAGCTTCAGCACTCACCGCCCACAAATTTACATCAGTGGTGACATTTTCTATTCCAAAGTGGAGGTTGAATGTTCTGTGGCAACAGCACAGTTATGGGAGCCAGGACTCCTGGGTTCTATCCCCAGTTTGGGGAGTGCAATGGGGTGTAGTGGTTACAGCAAGGGGAAGACTTGGAGTCATGACTCGTGGGTTCTATTCCCATCTTTGGGACAGGAGTGGGGTCAAGTGGGTTACAGCTGGGAGGCTTGGAGGGAGGGCTGCTGGGTTGTAGTCTCAATTCTGGGAGGAGAGTGGGGTCCAATGGTTAGTGCGGGGGGGATTTCAGGAGTTCGGACTTCTGGGTTTGATACCCAGCTTTGAATAAGGAGCGGGGTCTAGTGGGGGTCTTGGAGGCTGGACTCACAGATTCTAATCCTCAATTTGGGGAGTGTAGTGGTTAGAGCGGGGGAGGGGGAGAAGTCAGGACTGCTCGTTTCTTTCCAGTCATACCCAGGTTTCATTTTCCTGACATGTTCAGGGTAGGATGAACTGTCTGATAGCAGTAGCTTTGTTTTCAGGGAAAATTCTCACTTTTGAGTCAAACCTCTTGGTCCAGCCTGCCGCATTTCAGCTAAACTCAGCCCTGCAACTAACACCACCATTGTGTGAGCAGAGAGGCTATGGACTCTGTGGGCCTTTGCAGAGAACTAGAGCATGCCCTCCTATCAAGAAATCCCTCATTTATTAAGTAGCATCTTGGTCCTATCTGGTATCTGGAGGACCAAGAACTCTGAGTCCAGCTCAATCAGATGCAAATATCCGTGCAAGTAAAAAGAAAAGGAGTACTTATGGCACCTTAGAGACTAACAAAGTTATTTGAGCATAAGCTTTTGTGAGCTACAGCTCACTTCATCGGATGCATTCAGTGGAAAATACAGTGGGGAGATATTATATACACAGAGAACATGAAACAATGGGTGTTACCATACAGACTGTAACAAGAATGATCAGGAAAGGTGAGCTATTACTAGCCGGGGGGCGGGGCGTGTATCAGGAATAAGTCAGTTAGATACCTAAATACCTTCTGAAATCTGACACTGGTTGTTTTAACCCTTTCCTCTCCAACTCAGATATCCCTATGTATAAATAAATAATGCTTTGTTGTTGTTGTTTTTAAAACTGTCCACTCTCACTACATTTTCATACTGATCATGATTCCTAAAAGGAAGATTACAGTAGGGGCAAACCTAGTTGGACCTGAAGATCAAGGTATGTTTACACAGAGCTCCCCGTTTGAAACTGGAGAAAAGCCTGTTGAGAGTCTTTGGGTTAAGTTTAGAGACAAGAGCAACAAGGGTGATGTTGTGGTGGGCATGTGCTATAGACCACCAGACCAGAAGGATGAGGTAGATGAGGCTTTCTTTGGACAACTAACTCAAGTTTCCAGATCACAGGCCCTGGTTCTAATGAGGCACTTCAATCACCCTGACATCTGCTAGGAGAGCAATACAGCAGTGCATAGACAATCCAGAAAGCTTTTGGAGAGGGTTGGGGACAACTTCTTGGTACAAGTGCTGGAGGAACCGACTGGGGACCATGCTCCTCTTGACCTGCTGCTCACAAACAGGGAATAATTGGTAGGGGAAGTAGAAGTGGTTGCAACCTAGGCAGCAGTGACATGAGATGGTTGAGTTCAGGATCTAAACAAAAGGAAGAAAGGAGAGTAGCAAAAGTCAGACCCTGGACTTCAGAAAAGCAGACTTAGACTCCCTGAGGGAACTGATGGGCAGGATCCCTTGGGAGGCTAACATGAAGGGGAAAGGAGTCCATTTTATTTTAAAGAAGCCTTATTGAGGGTGCAAGAACAAACCATCCTGATGTGCAGAAAGAATAGCAAATATGGCAGGCGACCATTTTAACAGTGAAATCTTCAGTGAGCTTAAACTCAAAAAGAAAGCTTACAAGAAGTGGAAATTTGGATAGATGACTAGGGAGGAGTATAAAAATATTGCTCAAGCATGCAGGGGTGTAATTAGGAAGGCCAAGGAACAATTGGAGTTGCAGCTAGCAAGGGATGTGAAGGGTAACAAGAAGGGTTTCTACACATATGCTAGCAACAAGAAGAAGGTCACGGAAAGTGTGGGACCCTTACTGAATGGGGGAGACAACCTAGTGACAGATGATATGGAAAAAGCTGAAGTACTCAATGCTTTTTTTCCTTGGTCTTCACAGACAAGGTCAGCTCCCAGACTGTTGCACTGGGCAACACAGTATGGGGAGAAGATGAGCAGCCCTCAGTGGTGGAAGAAGAGGTTAAGGACTATTTAGAAAAGCTGGACGTGCACAAGTCCATGGGTCCAGATCTAATGCAGCCAAGGATGCTGAGGGAGTTGGCTGATGTGACTGCAGAGCCATTGGCGATTATCTTTGAAAATTTGTGGTGATTGGGGAAGGTCCCAGATGACTGGAAAAAGGCAAATATAGTGCCCATATTTTAAAAAGGGAAGAAAGAGAACCCAGGGAACTGTAGATCGGTCAGCTTCACTTCAGTCCCCAGCAAAATCATGGAGCAGGTACTCAAGGAATCCATTTTGAAGCACTTGGAGGAAAGGAAGGTGATCAGGAACAGTCAACATGGATTCACCAAGGGGAAGTCATGCCTGACCAACCTGATTGCCTTCTATGATGAGATAACTGGCACTGTGGATATGGGGAAAGCGGTGGATGTGATATATCTTGACTTTAGCAAAGTTTTTGATACAGTATCCCACAGTTTTCTTGCCAGCAAGTTAAAAAAGTATGGATTGGATGAATGGACTATAAGGTGGATAGAAGGTTGGCTAGATTGTCAGGCTCAACGGGTCATGATCAATGGCTCCATGTCTAGTTGGAAGAAAGTATCAAGCGGAGTGCCTCAGGGGTCGGTCCTGGGGCCGGTTTTGTTCAACATCTTTATTAATGATATGGATAGATTGCATCCTCAGCAAGTTTGTGAATGACACTAAGCTGGGGGGAGAGGTAGATATGCTGGAAGGTAGTGATAGGGTCCAGAGGGCCCTAGACAAATTGGAGGATTGGGCCAAAAGAAATCTGATGAGGTTCAACAAGGACAAGTGCAGAGTCCTGCACTTAGGACGGAAGAATCCCATGCACTGCTACAGGCTGGAGACCGACTGGCTAAGCAGCAGTTCTGCAGAAAAGGACCTGGGGATTGCAGTGGAAGAGAATCTGGATATGAGTCAGCAGTGTGCCCTTGCTGCCAAGAAGGCCAACGGCATATTAAGCTGCATTAGTAGGAGCATTGCCAGCAGATCAAGGGAAGTGATTATTCCCCTCTATTCGGCACTGGTAAGGCCTCATCTGGAGTACTGTGACCAGTTTCGGGCCTCACACTACAAGAAGGATGTGGAAAAATTAGAAAGAGTCCAGCGGAGGGCAACGAAAATTATTAGGGGGCTGGGGCACATGACTTATGAGGAGAGGCTGAGGGAACTGGGGTTATTTAGTCTACAGAAGAGAAGAGTGAGGGGGGATTTGATAGCAGCCTTCAACTACCTGAAGGGGGGCTCCAAAGAGGATGGAACTCGGCTGTTCTCAGTGGCAGCAGATGACAGAACAAGGAGTAATGGTCTCAAGTTGCAGTGGGGGAGGTCTAGGTTGGATATCAGGAAACACTATTTCAACAGGAGGCTGGTGAAGCACTGGAATGCGTTACCTAGTGAGGTGGTGGAATCTCCATCCTTAGAGGTTTTTAAGGCCCGGCTTGACAAGGCCTGGCTGGGATGATTTAGTGGGTGTTGGTCCTGCTTTGAGCAGGGGATTGGACTAGATGACCTCCTGAGTTCCCTTCCAACCCTAATATTCTATGGTGATCTAAAAGTGGGCTGAATTGCAGGACCCCACTCTGAAAGAAGTGCAGGTGGTGGGCCTGTCACTTGAAAGTAGAGTTGGGTGACATTTTTTGACTTAAATTGTTTTTTCGGTGAAAAGTGCAGTTTCAGTGACATGGAAACTGATGTCGAATTCACGTTGGTTTCGCTGAATTGTTTTGGCTGGGAATAAAGTGAATTCTGAAAAAATCTAAACATTTTGTTTTTACATTTTCAAATGCACTATTTTGATTTTTTCAATTTGAAACAAAATGTCCCTTTTTAAAAACCATAATTACATTTAAAATAGTTACAAATGGTCAAAATCAAAATGAAACATTTCAATTTTATCAAAACAAAACCTTTCATTTGCCCTGAAATTATTTATTTTTCGATTCGACAAAAAAATTGAAAAAAGGGTTCAGTTCAACCTGAACTGAGATTTTTCCCCCTAATTTTTCAGAACTGCCGGTGAAGCAAAAAAACCCAAAAACTTATTATTCACCCAGTTTTATCTGAGAGAGTTAGGGAGGGGTCCAGAGTAGAGCTCACCCCAGAACTGTGAGAATCCAAATTTCCTGTGGGACTGAATTTCTGGTTTTCAACCAGCTTTCCCCACCACATCTTGCAGATTTCCTATCAAGTTACTTAGAAAACAACCAGACAAACCTACCTAATCCACATGCATGGAGCATGTTGCATTTGCATAACAGTGCCAAGTAGCTGCTGGAGTGGATCAGATCCATTGGTCCCTCTTCCCCAGTATCCCATCTCTGACCATGGCCTGTACCTGCAGCTTCAGAGGAAAGTGTAAGTAATTCCCCTAGTGGACAAGGAAGGAATAGTTTCTTCATGACCCCAGGCAATTAGAGATGGGTCTGTTGCCTGAAACAGAGATGTTTATCTCCTTCCAAATCAGGAAACAGGGGCCCTTTTAGGCACGTACAGTTGTGTTTCACGCTAGCCGCCAACCCCAGTGTGCGTAACTGCCAACAAACGAGTTCTGACTAGAGGAGTGCTCCCGTAGCTCAAGGGTAGGGGGTGACATTTGATACTCAAGAGTCGAGCCCAGTCTGCCTCTATTGAGTCAGGCTCCAGGTATCCATGGCTCATTGAGTCACTCCCCCACCCTGATAGTTGCCAGTTGCCTGCCTATCTGGTGTGGCTTGGATCGCCGATGAACTGAGGCATATTACACTAATTATTGCCCTCCTGTGTGACTAGCATCTCCTCCCCATTGTGGGAGCTGTTTTGCTCTACTTGGGCAAACGTAGGAGTAGGGTGCAGATAGCAGAGTTATTGCTCCAGGCCCAGGTTTTCATGGATTCATTGATTCCAAGGCCAGAAGGGACCATTGTGATCATCTAGTCTGACCTCCTGCATAGCACAGGCCAGAGACCTGCCCCCAAAATATTTCCTAGAGCAGATCTTTTATCAAAACTTCCCATTTTGATTTTAAAATTGTCAGTGATGGAGAATCCACCAAGACCCTCAGTAAATTGTTCCAATGGCTAATTACTCTCACCATTAAAAATGTACACCTTATTTCCAGTCTGAATTTGTCTAGCTCCAACTTCCACCTCCAACCTTTGTCTGCTAGATTGAAGAGCCCATGTCTGGATATTTGTTCCCCATGTAGATGCTTTTAGGCTGTGATCAAGTCACCCCTGAGCTGCCTCTTTGTTAAGCTAACTAGAGGGAACTCTTTGAGTCTATCACTATAAAGCATGTTTTCCAGTCCCTTAGTCATTCTCATGTTTCCTGGCATGTTTCCTAGCTGTGCGGCAGCAACCTGTGCTCCAGGAGTCGTGTGGGTGAAGACATAGGAAGAATTGTAGAATCATTCCCCTTGCCCCATCACAGATTCACAGGGACTGTGCTACACCCTGATCTTTAAACAGTACCCCTGTATTGCACCAGACCCCTAGTGGCCCATGTTATCCATCCAGGCTGGGCCTCACTGCTTCCAGGACTTTGGGCTCAAGCACCCGTGTCTCACCGTGGCTCTCTGCGGTGAGTCTGTCACCGTGCCTCAGTGCGTCACAACTGAAAATACAACATTCAGGACAAGCTGCTGAGAAATAGGGAAGACACACCCCAAAACTGGTGGTTATTCTTCCATAAGATATACCAAACCAGCAACAAAAGTAAACTTCTGTCTCACCACACTGGCTAACAAGAAGTCAGAAATGCAGCCTCCTTAGGTATTCCAGTCCTGGATCCCAGACACTAGACTTAAAGATGAGTGGTTATATAAAACCAATATCATCAAACAAAGGGTTCTTCTGATTCCAAAGGATCAGCCACATACCCAGGTCAATATATAACTCAGATCTTACCCAGTAATCACGCTGTTGCCATTCCTTCAGTATCTAACATCTAAAGGTTTATTTATAAAACGAAAGAAAGAAATAGGTGAGAGTTAAAATTGGTTAAAAGAATCAAATACATACAATAATTGCAAAGTTCTTGGATCAGGCTTGAAGCAGTGATGGCATAAACTGCTGACTGGTTAAGTTTCTGGTTGCTCCCAAATAATTGGAATGTCCTCAGTCCCTTGGTTAGAATGAATGCTCCCATTAATATAAGAGGCAAAATGGAGATGTTTCCAGGGCCTTCTGTAGTCAGTTTGTGGAAAATTACAGGCACAAGATGGCATTTGGAGTCACATGAGCAAGTCACATGCCTTTCCATGTTTTGATAAGTCATAGCAGAGGCCATTACCCATACTCTAGTTCGAACGTTCACATGAAAGTCCATCAGGTGTGGATAGGCTTCTTCCATGGTCCATTGTGTTCGCTGATGAGCCATCAACTTGAACACTCCATTCACAATATGCTGGCTTGTTACGTGTAAGTACCTTGTGGATGTTACCACAGAAGCAAACACATTTGAAATACAGGTACGTAATCAATATTCATAACGTCAGATACAAAAATCACACATGCATACAAAGGATAATCATATTCAGCAAACCATAACTTTCCCATTGACCCCTCATATGATACTCTTTGTACAAGATTTGTTTCAATTATATAACAGTGGTAGCAACAATGATCTACATGGTCATATTTAAAATCATATAATGTTACAGAGTCCAACCGAGGTCAGATGCCCGAGAGAGGCTTTTCTGTCTTAGAGAGCAATGCAGACGGTAAGGATGGGCTGTGATCCAGCGCAGCCTTGGCAAAACAAGGGAGCAACACTCAGTCACTTGGAATCCAGTGTCGGAGAACACTGAGGTCAGCCTGGGAAAAGGATACTTAAGGTTGGTGGGAGTCATAGCTCAAGATCCAGGCTCTGCTGAACCCAAACCTCTCTCCGTCTCTGGGTGTCCTCTGAAGAGCTGTTAGTTCACACCTGTCCTTCTTTTGTTTCCAGCTCTGGCCTTTCCTTCCCTGGAGGAAATCGCCTACTGTCCCGGTTGTCCAGGGACAATTGTTTGCTGTGATGTTCTAGCCCAGTTGGTCCCAGGATATGAGTGAGCCAAGGCAGCTGAGGTCATAGCTGTCTCACCCAGCCACTCACTCAGTCACAAGAGCAGTGTAGACGTAGCAGCATGGGTTTCAGTTTCATCTCTTGGCGCATGCCGCCATGTCTGCCCTGCTATTGTTACCCAGGCTAGCTAGACAGAAGCTAGCTGCTGGGGTGCCCGCCTGTGCGATAGCCACACCTTTGCTTACAATGTAGCCATGTCCTCAGTGTCTAGCAGCACAAAGCACACAGAGAAACGGAGACGCACCTAGGGATCATCAAAACACGACTACATTCCTCACCTCCGTTCTCTGGGCAAGGGGCTGGGGGTTGTCGGCAGCTGCTGGTCTCATTCTTGTAGGTATCTTCTCTCTCGGATCCACAGGGGATGGTCTGTGCCCCAGCCAGGAATCAAACCCTTGGGAGCATGGCCTCCACAACTCCGAAATTGGGCCTTCAGCACCAGCTAACCCTGTCTCTCTCTGTGGCTCCCTGCAGCCGCACCAGACTTCTGCAAGGGGCTTATACTGAGTCCCTTCAGGATGCCATGTTCTCAGGGAGCACATGCAGTGACACCAGGTAATCTTTGCAAAACGAGGGAACAATTTATTAGTCACCTGCCCTCCCGGATCTGAAAGTCCTGGGGTTAGCACAGAGAGGCAAAGTTACAACAGAGGCATGGCCAACGCCCTGCGGTCATAGAAATCACGTCTCTCTCTCTGTTTCTGTCCCTTTGTCCTTATTCCCAGCTGAGAGCTGCTGCATCTCATCCAACACCCAACCCTTATCCTTCCCTGTTGATCTATGCTGAGTTCACATCCTCTGCCTGCCATTGGTTTCAGCCGGTCCTTAAACAACCCATTCATTCCACTCCAGCAGGTTTTTAAGCTGCTTTTTAACCCTGTTGCACCCACTGAGCAGCAATGCAAAGTGCAAAGTACAAAGGGAAACTGAGGCACACACAGGCATCATAAAAGCATTTCAGAAAATTCTGACTTTGTCCCAGAGGGATCAGGAAAAAGGTGTGTCAATAATGGATTCTTCAGTTTGCTGGTTGGTCTGAAAGATTGAAAAACAAATTTATTTCAGATGACTTGTAAACAAAGTTTTTAGGTTTTTTGGTGCATTGAAAAGTTGCTAAAAAACTTCTTTTGTGTCAAGCAAAATGTTTCATTTTGATTTCAGGCATTTTTAAATATGTTTAAAAACACAAAAGGAAAGGAAATTTCATAACAAAATGTCATATCAACTCAAAAAGTTGAAATGTTTGGAATTTTTTCTGATTTTTTTTTAACCAAAACACTTTGTGGAAATCAGTACTAATCTGTGAAATGTTTTGGTCGTCTCAAATCTGAATTTTTCACTGAAAAAGAGTTTTGTCCAAAAATTTCACCCAGTTTGGCCAGACTTATGCTGGTAGACCAGCTTTCCTGGATAAGGTATCCGTGAGTGTCCAGGCAAGCAACCCTACAATAACATGTGTGTCTGTCCCAGCACC
The DNA here is from genome assembly GCF_965140235.1 of Caretta caretta. Taxonomy (NCBI): domain Eukaryota; kingdom Metazoa; phylum Chordata; order Testudines; family Cheloniidae; genus Caretta; species Caretta caretta. Next base: position 14,473,595 of record NC_134229.1, read on the forward strand.
ACTGTAATAACAAATCTATCTGTTAACCACGGGCACCAACTTTTGTGGGCGCCGGTGCTGTTAGCAAACCTACACTAACAAATCTGTGTCTGCCAGCAATGTTACAATAACACACGTGTCAGCAACCCGACAATAACAAAGCACTGTGTGAGGGAATAAATTCACACTAGCCAACCAGAGAGAGAGAGGGAGAAACCCTATAATAACAAATCTCTGTTATTTGTGATACCTATTTGTGTAAGGGAATAAGGGAGTGGAGGAGGCCTTGTTACATTCTGGCCATTGAGCCCTTCCTTCGTCTCCTTCTCAAGAGGTTGACGCGGTTGGTACTGTGTGAGCCGGAGGGGCGGCTGATCCTGGCAGCATACACCAACGACGTGCTCCTTGTGGTCCGGGACCCGGATGACCTGGTGCAGGTGGAGGCTTGTCAAGCTGTTTACTCAGCAGCCTCTTCCACCCGGGTCAACTGGGTCAAGAGCTCTGGCCTGCAGGTTGGGGCCGGGTGGCCGGCGAGCTCCCTCCCATCCGCGCTTCAGGCCATCCGGTGGAGCGTGTGTCCACTGCTCTATCTCGGCGTTTACCTTTCTGCCACGCATCCGTCTCCACAGGAGAACTGGCATGGTTTAGAGGACAGGGTGACTGGGCGGTTGCGGGGCTGGACGGGACTGCTCTGGTACCTCTCCCTCTGAGGGAGAGCGCTGGTGCTTAACCAACTTGTCCTGTCCATGCTCTGGCACCGACTCAACACCCTGTGCCCGCCCCCGGTGTTCCTGGCCAATCTCCAGAGGCTGGTTCTGGAGTTTTTTTGCCCGGGACTGCACTGAGTGTCTGCAGGGGTTCTTCACCTCCCGCTGGAGGAGGAAGGACAGGGCCTGATGTGTATGGGCATGCAGGTCCATGTCTTCCTCCTCCAGGCCCTGCAGAGACTCCTTTATGGTGCAGGTGGCTCGGCGTGGAGCATATTGGCGCATGCCTTCCTCTGCCACCTGCGCGGACTCCGATATGACCGGCAGCTCTTTTTTCTCCATCTGCGAGGTCTTCCGCAAGACCTCTCTGAGCTGCCAGTCTTCTACCAGGACCTCCTCCGGGCCTGGAGGCTGGTTTCAGCAACCAGGTCCTTTGTGGCCACCGAGGGGGTAGATCTCCTCGCGGAGCCCCTGCTGCACAATCCCCATCTTCGTGTGCAGGTGGCGGAGTCCTCCTTGGTGCGCCAGAGGTTGGTCCTGGCGGGAGTCACCAAGATCGGAGACCTCCTGGACTACGACCTGGGGGGTTTGGTGGATCCCTAGGCGCTCGGTCGCCGTATGGGGCTCTCCACCCTTACGACCCCCGGCGTGTACTCCAGGAGGTGGAGGCAGCCCTGCCTCCCACTGCTTGGTTTTTCCTCCAGCAGGTCCTGCGAGAGAGTGCGCCCCACCTGCCCCTCACTCCAGGCCCTCCGGATCTTTCCATTGGCCCCCTGCCCTGTAAGCCTTCCCTGCCCCCTCTTCCTCGTACCTCGAGCTGGCTGCGTGCTATGCAGCCGGTTCATTTCCACACAGCGCCAAGGGACCATCTATACACGCTCGTGCTGCACACGCTCCATTACCCCACCCTCGTGTACCGCCCTGACACTAAGTGGCGGGACCTTTTACCAGCAGTGGAGGTTGGGGAACCCCGGTGGGCCAGTTTCTATTCCATCTTAGTCCCACGGCCTGCTGGGGATATCAGCTGGCGGCTCTTCCATGGAGCCGTGAGCACAGGCATGTACTTGGCGCAGTTCGCCTCTGTCCCTGAAGCCTGTCCCTTTTGTGGCATGAGGGACACCCTGGTGCACACGTATCTTCAGTGCACCAGGCTGCAGCCCCTCTTCTGGCTCCTCCAGAACCTCTTATTGAGGTTCTAGCTGCACTTTTCCCCACACTTGTTTGTTTACACACACCCGATTCGAGGCCCCACAAAGTCGCGGGACCACCTCGTCAACCTCCTCCTGGCCATGGCCAAGGTGGCCATTCGTAACACCAGGGAGAGGACGTTGGCAGACGGGGGGCCTGCGACTGTGGGGCTGTTTTTCGTTCCCTTATCTGTTCACGTATCCGGGCAGAGTTCCCAACTCAGTTGGGTTCTGGGTTTAGTAGCCCCTCCCTAGGCTGGGGGAGGGGCTTTTAGCAGTCCCCACACTCAAAAGGACCACTCAACTACGGCTCCCTGGCCCTCCTGTATCACAGGACATCAGCATATATGGATTTGGGAAACTAAAGGGATGATACAGCCGATGTTTTCTGTTGAGGAATCAGCAAGGAAGAATGACTGTGCGGTAAGAAGGACGCACTGAGAGAGATTATCCTGAAGACCTGTTAGTCCTCTCAGCTGTAAGTAATCACGCCTTCACACACAAATCGGGTAAACTGAGAATGTATGGAAATGACGTCACGACTAATATGTCTCTGGGAAAATATTCTGGGCAATAAGGGTCCCTTTGTGAAAGGGATGGTGCCGACTCCGTGGGTGCTCTCGGGCTGGAACACCCATGGGAAAAACAGTGAATGCTCAGCACCCACCGGCAGGCCCTGCCGATTAGCTCCTCCCTCCCCCCACAGCGCCTCCTGCCTGCTGATGGGCCCCACTGATCAGCTCCTCCCTCCCCCCACGGCGCCTCCCACCCACTGAGAATCAGCTGTTCAGCAGCAGACAGGAGGTGCTTGGGGGGAGGGGGGGAGCGAGGGCAGGGCATGCTTTGGGGAGGGGGCAGAATGGGGCAGGAAGAGGAGGGGTGAAATGGACCAGGAAGAGGTTGGGTGGGGGCAGAGAGGGAGCAGGAAGAGGTGATGCAGGGGGTGGAGTCTTGGGGGAAGGGGTGGAGTGGGGGTAGGGGAAGGGGTGGAGCAGGGGTAAGCACCCTCCCGGGAAATCAGAAAATTAGCACCTCTGCTGCTATGGAAATTTAGTTGGGGGAATGAAAACTGCATGTCCCTTCCAGATGCAGGAGACACACATAGAATAATAGGACTGGAAGGACCTCAAGAGGTCTTCTAGTCCAGGCCCCTGCACTCGTGGCAGGACTAAGTATTACCTAGACCATCCCTGACAGGTGTTTGTCTAACCTGCTCTTAAAAATCTCCAAGGATGGAGATTCCACAATCTCCCTAGGCAATTTATTCCAGTGCTTAACCACCCTGACAGTTAGGAAGTTTTTCCTAATGTCTAAACTAAACCACCCTGGCTGCAATTTAAGCCCATTGCTTCTTGTCCCCTCCTCAGTGGTTAAGAAAAACAATTTTTCTTCCTCCTTCTTGTAACAACCTTTTACATACTTGAAAACTGTCATCATGTCCCCTCTCTCTTCTCTTTTCCAGACTAAACAAACCCAATTTTTTTCAATCTTCCCGCATAGGTCATGTTTTCTAAGTGTTTAATCATTTTTGTGGCTCTTCTCTGGACTCTTTCCAATTTGTCCACATTCTTCCTGAAATGTGGCGCCCAGACCTGGACACAATACTCCAGTTAAGGTCTAATCAGCGCAGAGTAGAGCAGAAGAATTACTTCTTGTGTCTTGCTTACAACATTCCTGTTAATACATCCCAGAACGATGTTCGCTTTTTTTGCATCAGCGTTACACTGTTGACTCATATTTAGCTTGTGGTCCACTATGACCCCCAGATCCCTTTCCGCAGTACGAGGTAATCATTTCCCATTTTGTATGTGTGCAACTGATTGTTCCTTCCTAAGTGGAGTACTTTGCACTTGTCCCTATTGAATTTCATCCTATTTACTTCAGACCATTTCTCCAGTTTGTCCAGATCATTTTGAATTTTAATCCTATCCTCCAAAGCACTTGCAACCCCTCCCAGCTTGATATTGTCCACAAACTTTATAAGTGTATTCTGTATGTCATTATCTAAATCCTTGATGAAGATATTGAACAGAACTGTACCAAGAATTTAGCACCTTATTATCTTCTAGATGTTTGCAAATTATTTGCTTAATTATTTGCTCCATTATCTTTCCGGGTACAGAAGTTAAGATGACTGGTCTGTAATTCCCTGGGTTGTCCTTATTTCCCTTTTTATAGATTGGTACTATATTTGCCCTTTTCCTGTCTTCTCGAATCTCTCCCGTCTTCCGTGACTTTTCAAAGAGAATCACTAATGGCTCAGATATCTCCAAAGTCAACTCCTTGAGTATTCTAGGATGCATTTCATCAGGCCCTGGTAACTTGAAGACATCTAATTTGTCTAAGTAATTTTTAACTTGTTCTTTCCCGATGTTAGCTTCTTCTGATCCTACCTCATTTTCACGGGCATTCACTATGTTAGACATATCCAGTTCTTAGTCTGACAACAAAGGGTTGTAATGTATCTTATTTCTCTCTGTATTCTGTGTAGTGCTGTACTAATCTCTGATTGATAATCTTAGATTAAATCATTCCAATTGAGCCTGTTATTTTGACAATCTTGAGTTATTAGCTCAGACAAAAGGGATGTGTGCAATAGAATAGCTGAAGATGGTAGGGTCCGACTGTGCTGGGGTGCTCAACCCCCTGCTCTGCCCCAGACCCTGCCCCCACTCCACCCCTTATAGAATCATAGAATCATAGAAGATCAGGGTTGGAAGGGACCTCAGGAGTCATCTAGTCCAATCCTCTGCTCAAAGCAGGACCAACCCCAACTAAATCATCCCAGCCAGGGCTTAGTCAAGCCGGGCCTTAAAAACCTCTAAGGATGGAGATTCCACCACCTCCCTAGGTAACGCATTCCAGTGCTTCACCACCCTCCTAGTGAAATAGTTTTTCCCAATATCCAATCTAGACCCCTCCACACTGCAACTTGAGACCATTGCTCCTCATTCTGTCATCTGCCACCACTGAGAACAGCCGAGCTCCATCCTCTTTGGAACTCCCCTTCAGGTAGTTAAAGGCTGCTATCAAATCCCCCCTCACTCTTCTCTTCTGAAAACTAAATAATCCCAGTTCCCTCACCCTCTCCTCATAAATCATGTGCTCCAGCCCCCTAATAATTTCCGTTGCCCGCCGCTGGACTCTCCAATTTGCTCACATCCCAATTTGTCCTTTCCCCAGGCCCCACCCAGCCCCTTCCTGCCCCGACTCTGCCCTCACCCCACCTCTTCCCCTCCCATTCTGCCCCCTCCCCTGAGCACGACCCACCCTCGCTCCTCTCCCCCCAGCGCCTCCTGCTCACGGTGGAACAGCTGATCCGTGGCAGGCGGGAGGCACGGGGAGGGAGTGGGAGGCGTTTAGCAGCAGGGCTGCCGACTGGCAGGAGACACTGTGGGGAAGAGGAGGTGATGATTCAGGGGGGCTGCAGATGGGTGCTCAGCACCCAAAATTTTTTCCCCATGGGTTCTCCAGCCCCGGAGCACCCACGGATTGGTGCCTCTGTGGAAGACAGATGGGCAGAGAGATTAGAGATTAATGAGGTGAAGATGGTCAAAAATTGGTAAATATTTTCTGTTGAAAGTTTTAAAAATTCAAAAATGTTCACAGATTTTTCAGATTTTTTGACTAAATGAATTTTTAAAAATTCACTTTTTGAGACCTGATAAATGTTGTTGGATCTGAGAGTTTTTCTCCCTCTTTTTTTCCTTTTGTCTAAATGGAAAAAGAGAGGGAAGAGGAGGATGAAGAAATACAAGGAGGAAAAGAGGAGGGGACATCCCACCCAAAAAGCTTTAGCTTGCCAACAATTTTTTGGTTTTCAATTTTTGTTGTCAAACTGAAAAGTTTTGTCAACAATTTCCTTTTTGATTCAATTGAAAAGACATTTTTCATAGGAAAAAGTATTTTGATAAATTTTTGACTAGCTGTATTAGATAGATTTAAATAGAGAGATAGATTAGTAGAGTAGATGGCTAAACAAACACGTATGAGTGGATGGAGGAGATGGAGGAGATGGAATAGTTTAGACCTAGTTGGATGGGTGCACAGATAGGCCAGAGAGCTGGATGCATAGACACGTGGGATAGAGATATGGAGAGCTAGATTAGATGCACAGTTGAATATATAAATCAGAAAACTAGAGGTGTATATACTAGAGCTGCTTGAAACTTAGAAATTTCATTCCAGGGGAAATTCTGACATTTCAAAACTTGGTCAGAACAAAGCTTATAAACAAAATTGAAATTGAGGGAGCCGGACACCCCTCAGTGAGGCGTGCTGCTGGCTCCCCCGAGATTACTATCCCGTGTCTCTCAGTGCCCCTTCAAAGACTTGTGGTACCAAGTCTCCTTCTCTCCTACGCACCTGGGAGCTCCCTTACTTGTGCTCTTTCACGTGGCCAGGAGTCACCTTGGTCATTGCCCAGCACAAAGTCCAGGCATCCCCTTAGAGCAGGTTGTAAGAATCCCTCCCTCCCTCCTTCCCCATCCATTGTACATTTCCCGTAGCCCTTCACTGCCATGGGGAGGCAACGAGGGGTGCTCGGTTTCCTGTAGGTTGGGAGATATTCCTTTCATATCCTGTGTAATCTGTCTCCATGTCCAACGCCTCTAAGCATCAGGGTGGTCTGATTTGCGGATGATACTAAACTGGGAGGAGTGGTAGATATGCTGGAGGGGAGGGATAGGATACAGAAGGACCTAGACAAATTGGAGGATTGGGCCAAAAGAAATCTGATGAGGTTCAATAAGGATAAGTGCAGGGTCCTCCATTTAGGACGGAAGAACCCAATGCACAGCTACAGACTAGGGACCGAATGGCTAGGCAGCAGTTCTGCGGAAAAGGACCTAGGGGTGACAGTGGACGAGAAGCTGGATATGAGTCAGCAGTGTGCCCTTGTTGCCAAGAAGGCCAATGGCATTTTGGGATGTATAAGTAGGGGCATAGCGAGCAGATCGAGGGACGTGATCGTTCCCCTCTATTCGACATTGGTGAGGCCTCATCTGGAGTACTGTGTCCAGTTTTGGGCCCCACACTTCAAGAAGGATGTGGATAAATTGGAGAGAGTCCAGCGAAGGGCAACAAAAATGATTAGGGGTCTGGAACACATGAGTTATGAGGAGAGGCTGAGGGAGCTGGGATTGTTTAGCCTGCAGAAGAGAAGAATGAGGGGGGATTTGATAGCTGCTTTCAACTACCTGAAAGGGGGTTCCAAAGAGGATGGCTCTAGACTGTTCTCAATGGTAGCAGATGACAGAACGAGGAGTAATGGTCTCAAGCTGCAGTGGGGGAGGTTTAGATAGGATATTAGGAAAAACTTGTTCACTAAGAGGGTGGTGAAACACTGGAATGCGTTACCTAGGGAGGTGGTAGAATCTCCTTCCTTAGAGGTTTTTAAGGTCAGGCTTGACAAAGCCCTGGCTGGGATGATTTAACTGGGAATTGGTCCTGCTTCGAGCAGGGGGTTGGACTAGATGACCTTCTGGGGTCCCTTCCAACCCTGATATTTTATGATTCTATGATTCTATGATTTGGCAGTTGCCATACCTTGACACAGCAATCATTTCAGGTCCAATGAGCTGGAAAAAAACGAGGGTTTCTTTTCATAGAATCCTAATATTATGAAGTTCCATCTAGTCCATTCCATGGAAACCAGGGTAGAATTCAGAGTAACAGCCGTGTTAGTCTGTATTCGCAAAAAGAAAAGGAGTACTTGTGGCACCTTAGAGACTAACCAATTTATTTGAGCATGAGCTCTCGTGAGCTACAGCTCACTTCATCGGATGCATACTGTGGAAACTGCAGAAGACATTATATACACAGAGACCATGAAACAATACCTCCTCCCACCCCACTTTCCTGCTGGTAATAGCTTATCTAAAGTGATCATCAAGTTGGGCCATTTCCAGCACAAATCCAAGTTTTCTCACCCTCCGCCCCCCCCCCCCCCCCACAAACTCACTCTCCTGCTGGTAATAGCCCATCCAAAGTGACCACTCTCTTTAAAATGTGTATGATAATCAAGGTGGGCCATTTCCAGCACAAATCCAGGTTTTCTCACCCCCCCTCACCCCCCTCCAAAAACCACACACACAAACTCACTCTCCTGCTGGTAATAGCTCATCCAAAGCAAGAATTGTTCCTTACAATCTATCTCCCAGGGGTTTAACCAGTAGAGGTGAAAAAGACCTATGAGGTGCCATCTTGTCTATCCTCGCACAGGTCCCAGGGCAGGACTGGTTGCTACAGTCCATTCCCCAGCGCGCTGCCTTTTAGAGATGGGATTCTTTCCTTCACTCTTCTTTTCACCCCCTTGGCTAACTCTTTCCCCAGAGTCCAGGGACTTTTCAATTCTAGAGCTAGGCCATTTACTGCGCTTCCACTCCTGGGACGTGAAACTACTGTGAGCTGTTTGCGCTGGGGAATAAGCCATTGACCACCCCACAATGTCTTCTCCGGGTCAAAGGCATCTTTGTGGACCTGCCCTTCTACCACAAGGATAAGTTCAAGGTCTACTTCGGTGGTTTCCATAATTTAATCAAGACTGATTTTCACCTGTATAATGATGCTGGTTCTGGCGGGACCCAACTGAGAGTGCCAATTTAGGTCAAATTGCTTCAAGCAGGGCAGTTACACCCCAAGGCTGGGGTTTTTCCACCTCTAAGGCAAACCAAACCAGCCAGACAGAGAGGACTTTGGTCTCACCCCACTGGCTAACCACGAGTCACACAAGCAATTCCCTTAGACACTCCACTTTCCCAGTATCACCACCAGCAGCCTCTTCTTATGGGGATGAATGATTATGAAAACCAATACGCCAATAAAAGAAGAAAGCTTCTTCCAATCCTAAAGGACCAAGCCCCAGACCCAGGTCAATATACAAATCAGATCTTACCCACAAATCACGTTGTTGCCTATCCTTTAGAATCTAAAATCTAAACGTTTGTTCATAAAAGGAAAAAGATATAGATGAGAGCAAGAGTTGATTAAATGGAATCAATTACATACAGTGATGGCAAAGTTCTTGGTTCAGGCATGTAGCAGTGATGGAATAAACTGCCGGTTCAAATCAAGTCTCTGGAGTCCATCCACAGCTGGGATGGGTCATCAATCCTTTGTTTAGAGCTTCCATTTGTAGCAAAGTCCCACCAGAGGTCAGAAGCAGGATTGAAGACAAGATGGAGATGGGACATCAGCCTTTTATAGTCATCTCCCGGTGTGAGAACACCTCTTTGTTCTTACTGTGGAAAATTACAGCAAAATGGAGTTTGGAGTCACATGGGCAAGTCCCTGCATACTTTGCTGAGTCACAAGGCCTATCTGCCTTCTCTCAATGGGTCAATTGTATAGCTGATGGTCCTTAATGGGCCATCAAGTAGGCTAGGCAAAGCTGACACCAACTTGTCTGGGGTGTCACCCAGAAGCATAGCATAAGTTTGAAATACCGACAGTATAGAACCAACATTCATAACTTTAACTACAAAAATGATACACACATATAGACAGCATAATCGTAACCAGCAAACCACAACCTTGTCTGAGACACCTTATTTGACCCGCTTTATACAAGATTTGGTGCCACTACAGAACCTTGGTTGCAACAATGATCTATACGGTCCCAGATTATGTCAATAATGTCACAACCTGATGATGAGCTTCAGCTGGTACAAGTACACCAGGGTCATCATATGTACACCAACATTGTCTGCAGGCTCTGTGGCAATGCCCATCAGGACCCCAGCGACAATCTGAGCATGAGGCATGAAAGCTGGACATCTGATGAGATTCACTTCGTGAGGGGTGCTCAGCTGGATGCTCCAGGGACTGCTCAGTCTGCAGTGAGGCTCAGAAAAAAGGCTACAAGGGTGGCCAGAGAGTGCCACAGGGCCATTGACACAGGGCTGTCCTGACCATTACGCAAAGTACGCAGCCGCGTAGGGCACCAGGAAATTTGGGGCACCAAATTGCCTGTTGCCCTATGCAGCTGCGTGCTGCTCCAGAGGCCAGCCCGATTACCGGCCGACTGAGCCGCCCAGGAAAGCTGCCCCACCCCTGCTCCGCCTCTTCCCCATGGCCCCCACCCCTGCTCCACCTCTGCCCTGCCTCTTCCTGCCCCCGCGCCACCCCAGCCCTGACCCCACTCTATCCCTGAGGACTGCAGCAGGAGTCGGGCCTGCCCTGCACTCACCAGGCGGCAGGAAGTGGAGCGACCTGACCCCAGCCCAATCCGTGCCGCCGGCTCCCAGTCGCACCGCTGGTGAGTGCTGGGGGACGGTGCCCCCTTGCCCCCCAAGTCCCGAGGCTGGGAGCCAGGGGAGCAGAGCAGAGCGGGCTGGGGCCAGGTCGCTCCACTTCCCGCAGCAACTGTGAGTGCGGGGTCGGGCCTGCCCTGCACTCACCGGGCGGCAGGAAGTGGAGCGACCCGGCCCCAACCCGGTCTGCTCCGCCAGATCGTGCTGGGGGGCAGTTTCCCCCCAACCCCCCAAGCCTCCTCCTGCACCCCCATGGAGGCCTGGGGCCGCCCCCTCTCTGTGCAGGGGGTGCTGCGTACGGCACCAAAATGGCTAGAGACAGACCTGCATTGACCCAATTCCCTTCTTTGACGACTGCATCTTTGACACCTCTCAGTACAAGAGGCATCAAGATGCACTGTGCAGAGCAACCGGCGCCTGTGTGATGGCCTGCCAGGCCAGGGGCATCCCGACAGGACAGTGGAGGTTGGCCTCATTCTGCAGTAAGTGTCGTCTACTAGAATCTGTTCTAACTCAGTTCTGCACTGATATAATCCTGTCTCCTTGTGGGTACCTCTCACAGTGCTTGTAGACGCTAATTGGGCTCCACAGCAGGTTGTGCAGTGAGTTGTGTTGTGGGACAACTGCAAAAGAGACAAAGGAAGTGATTTGCTCACGCTTAGCATCAGAGCAAGGACTAGAACAGAGGAGTCCTGACTCCCAGGTCCTCAGTTCTAATCAATAAACAAAGTTCTCTGCCAGAATGAGGTAGGTAAATTAGGAGTCCTGGCTCCCAAGCTGACTCTCTATACACCTCACGTTCTTACCATTAGACCTTTATCTCCTCCCAGAGCTGGGAGAAATAGAATCCGGGAGTCCTTACTCCTAGTCCCCTTCCCCCGTTCCAACCGCCAGACCCCAATCCCTTCCCAGACCTGGTGACAGAACCCAGGAATCCTGGCTCATTTCCTTCCCTCCCCCCAGCTCTAATCCTAATTTCTGTTTTCTTTCACTCTTTAACAAGCTTTTCCTCAAACACATCTGCCTGTTCTCTCTAATCATATGAGGCCCCACCTGCCCCCATAACTCTCACTACAAGCTGTGTGGGAGCAGCTGTCCTGCTACCTGACACAACCTCTCGGCGCCGGACGGCTGTGACGCTCCCTGTGCCGAAGGGTGTTTCTGCGACGCCGGGTTCCTCCTGAGCGGAGACTGGTGCATCCCCGTCACGCAGTGCGGCTGTGTGCACCAGGGCTGGTACTACGGGAAGGGAGAGGTGTTCTACCCCAGTGACTCCTGCTGGGAGCGGGGCTGGTGCAAAGACAACGGGGTCGTTAAGAGCTGGGAGGCCTTCTGTGGGGACAACGAGCAGTGTAGGGTGGAGAACAGAGTCCTGGGTGGCCACCCTGTGGAATACGGAATGTGCCTAGCATCTGGTGGACCTCACTACATCTCCTTGGATGGATGGCCCTTCGACTTCCAGGGCTCCTGCGCTTACACTTTAGTCAAGGTCTGCAGCAGCAAGCCCCAGCTGGAGGAATTCTCTGTGGTGGTGGAGAACAGGAGCTCTGGTGGTGGCCACATGGCTCTGTTGAAGACAGTTGTGGTCTCTGTCCATGGTTACACGGTCACCTTGGAAAGACTAAGGAAGAGCAAGGTTGTGGTAAGTTTAAGATTAGTCTCATTAAAGTCTCATGTGGCACCAGTGCTGTGTGTGTGTATAACTAGGACACAATTGCTGAGTCCCCACCAGTGACAGGTGAATTTCTCTCTCATTGGCACAGGTGGACGGGATGCTCTACACTCTCCCACTGGCTACGAATGACAGGAAACTTTTAATCAACCAAGAGGGGAACAACATCATTGAAGCCAAAGGGAGACTGGACAAAGTCCTTTACAATGTCTCCTATTTTGTCCTAGTCTCCATCCCCAGCTCCTTAAAGGGACACGTGTGACCTGGGTGGTAACTTCACTGGTGAAAAGAATGATGCCTTTCTGCTCCTTGATGGGAAGAGCTCCCAGAATGAAGATGAATTCAGGGCCTCCTGGAAAGCGTCTCTTGGTGTGGTGCAGCGAGAGGTGCCTCATCTGTGATACAGCTTCGATGGCAAGACCAAGAGCTCCTGTGGGCTGATCACAACCACCTCGGGGCCCTTCAAAAAGTGTCAGGGATCTGCCTGACTGGGTACTTCAGCCACGGTCTCCAAGACATATGTGCTGACAACAGGGTGGCACAGACCCTCTGCCAGAGCTTCCAGGCCTATGTGGCTATGTGCCAGACAGATGGAATCAAGATTGGAGCCTGGCGGACAGCCTCCTTCAGCCATAAGTTTACAGACCCATCTCCCGCCTGCTCGGTATTTGCAATTTATTACTTTGCGTCACTGTCTGCCCTCAGAGTCCGTTTCAGTGCTGATCCCAGTGCCACAGTGGGGCACTAGGGGGCACTGTGATGCTGGTATTGACCCCTACCAGACAAGATCATGTTGCCCCTTTCAGCCTAAGTGGTTTCCCAATATTTAGGGCCTCGCTGGGTTGTTTCCATTAGGATGAGAAATAGCCCATAAGAGTCAGATTTGTTCTTGTTTCTTTACAATAAATTGCACACCCTGGACACTGGAGAAACAAAGGACAGCAGCATGTAGTTCCCTTGCTCACCAATCCCCATCTCCAGCAGACTTTGTGCCCAAGAAGTCCTGTCTCTCTGCTTCCTCTCAGAGTCATGCCCAGACTCCTTCTGTAGGCTTTCTGTCTCAAACCCACACAGTCTGCAGCTGATCTCTTAGCCGTTACATTTGCAACCAGGGGCACCCATTAGTCCACAGGGATTATCTCTTGGCTAGCACCATTTTCTGCAGCTGTTTTTGCTACACCAAGGAGTCTGATTGCTCCTTTTGTTGAGCCTGATGGAGGTTGCTCTGCTGAACCACTGGCTTTAACAAGGCTCTGATAGCCTTTGGGGCGAAGATGCCTTCTGCTGGCCAACGTTAGCTCCTTTCCCCTAATCCTCCAAACCAATGCTGTGGGAGAGAGTGTTATAATTAGGTTTGGAAGGATTCGATTTTTAATCTGTAAATTTTGGTAAACATTGATTTCAACGCATGCACGCACTCAACAAACACAATTCCATCAATGATCATCAAAATGTATAGCTAGGCAAAGTAAGAAAAGTCTGCTTGAGAACTTACTGAAGTCCCACCTTAATGTGCTGGTGTTAAATAATTATTCTCTGACCCAGCTCCCACAATTGTGAAAATTTAAATGGATAATCTTCTTAAAAAAAAAAAGCTTAAAATAAACATGGATATTATCTGTTGCAACAAAAAACAAAAATAAAATTCTGCTAAACCTAATTATAACTACGTCAGGAAATAGACTTGAAGAGCTGCAGTGATTTTATCCCAGAATAATGACTCTGTTTTGGAAGGTTTCAGAGTAACAGCTGTGTTAGTCTGTATTCGCAAAAAGAAAAGGAGTACTTGTGGCACCTTAGAGACTAACCAATTTATTTGAGCATAAGCTTTCGTGAGCATAAGCTCACGAAAGCTTATGTTCAAATAAATTGGTTAGTCTCTAAGGTGCCACAAGTACTCCTTTTCTGTTTTGGAAGTGCGCTAATTATTCTAGAATCTAGGAACACTGCTACTCTTCCTTCTGGAATAGAACGTCCATACTGGGAGCTGTTCCTGAATAGCTATTGCAGAATAGCTTATTCGACAATATCTATCCTGGTCAATTTCTTCCGGTAGACAATCCCCTAGTAAGAAAAGTGACTATACCAATGGGCCAATCAGATCCAAAATGGATTTTCCATTCATTGGGAAGTTTTGCAAAAAAATTCCCTTTTTGTTGATACATTTAAAAATGTGGGTTTTGGAAAAGCCAAATCCCCCAAAACATCCATGGAAAAAAATGGGGGGGGGGGGATGAAAATGTGTTGTTCTTTAAACATTGAATGGAACATAAAATATATTTTAACCAGCTTGACCACTGACTTCCTCTTTCTCTGTCTCTTCTGCTTCCCCCTCCCCAGTTCCTCCCTCCCTCCCTCCCTCTCTCTCTCTCTCTCTCTCTCTCTCTCCAGCTCGTGCCTGCTCTGTCAACAGCCATGACGAGCTGTGCACTAAATCCTGCAGTATCACTTGTGCCAGCTTGTCTGCCCCTGCCCAATGCACCAGGAAATGCTTTGAAGGCTGCCAGTGCAACACTGGCTTCGTGTTTGATGGAGAGGCTTGCGTGTCCCCGGCTAGCTGCGGAGGCATGCACAATGTGGGTGCTGGGTTATCAGTCCGGCCGTCTTCGCTGATGCCCTTGTAGCTGTGGGGCTCTTCCAGTTTCCCAGCAGAAGCTGGAGAGTGACTGTGGAGAGCCGTGTGCAAGGTGGCAACATATAAAACCTAGAGCTCAACGCTGCCCTTATGGGCACCCATGCGGCTTTACTTGCATGTAGTTAAGTTAATCATCCACATTTCCACACGCTGTGAATAAATTGATCCACCTTGTTTGAGCAACGTGGGGCTGTAACCCCAGGCTGGAGTTATAATGGAGACATGAAGCTATACCCTACACTGCAGCTTCATCATATGGGAGGTGGGGGTGCAGGGGAATAGCTTGGACAGACCCATCTTTCATTGAAGGAAAGAGCATCACTAAAGCATCATGGGTACACATCTATTCCCAGCTCTGTCCCAGAATAAATCACTCGGTGCCTCATTTTCCCCCATCTGTAAAATGGGGTCAGTGGTCCTCTCTTTGAGGGGCAGGGTGGCCTGGTGAATAGCCCTCAACTTCTGGGTTCATAGAGTCATAGAGTTTAAGGCCAGAAGGGACCAGGAGATCATCTTGTCTCACCTCCTGCACATCACAGGCTGCTAAACCTGACCCAGTTACATTGTACTGAGTCCAATAGCCAGGAGGACTGGCCGGACCAGCCAATGTCTAATGCCAACCGGTGAACGGAGGAGCCGCCAAGCTTACCTGTTGCCACCTACCCAGAGTGGGAGTTCGAAAGTAGCCCGGGGGCAGCCGACCCTAGTCTGGCTGCAGCACTGCCTGAGCCCATGTCAGTGAGTTGCGGCCAAGATCCCCACTGACCCAGCAGCGGGTCGTTTGCCGCTGTTAGGGCCCCGGGCTGGGACGCAGTGGAGTGGGTGGGCCTGCGTCCCCCCTGCCACCCACCTTGCGGGTGGCAGACTCCTCCTCTCCCTGGTCGCTCAAAGCCAGGAGCCTGAGGTTTGCTGTTAAACTGTTTGCTCAGTCCCTGCCAGAGGGCCTGAGCTTCTGACTGTTTGTTTGCAAGCCCTGCCCTGACCCAGGACTCGGGCTTATATTGTACTGCTTGCAGGGCCCTGCCTGAAGGTTTGGGCCATAGACTGAGTATTCCCCAACCCAGCAGAGAGGGTATAGCGAGGCGGGGTGGTGCCCCACCACCCCGCAGAGAGCCGAGTCCCCTCCCACCATCCCATCAGGTGACTGTTCTCATTGTGTTCATGGAGTTCTCTGGGAATTTCCTTACAGGCTGGGGAAAGCGTGATCTCCAGTGACTGCTCCGAGAAATGCACCTGCCACGCTGCAGGCGGGCTCGTCTGCTCTTCCAGACAGGCCCGCGTGCTCCAAGACAGGGTGAGCGGCTGCATGAAGTGGGAAGGCCAGTGCATGCTGGCCCCAGGAGCCCGGCTCACCTCTTTTGACAGCACCTCTGGGGAAGCCCTCTGCAGCAGGGCCTATGAGGTGGCTTTGCTCTGTGACAACAGTGCCCTCTCCGGGTTCAAGGTGATGGTGGACATCAGAGAGGGCAGTGGGGATGGTCTGGAGGCTGGGAGCAAGGTCTGTTTTCTGTTGTGACAAGGAACAAGACTACCTGGGTAAGAGGAGGGGGCTGCATTAGAACAGCCTGTGGCACAGGAAGCTGATTCACCCGAGTCTGACCTGGGCAGCTCAAACGCAGGGAATCCAGCCTCATAAACCCCCCGTAGAGGAGTCTGATGTGATTTGTGCACAGATGAATAGTGACGTAGAAGCAAAGTCTGAAATCAAGAGGGGGAATCCTGGCTCCCAGCCCCCTGCTCTAACCCACTCCCCTTCCTGAGCTGGGGACAGAATCCAGTGTGACAGGCTGGGTCCGAGAAACTCCCTCAAGACTGTCCCTCGATGTGCTGGGATACCACTGAGACCAAACCCCCCTGCCAGACAAGGCTTCCCTTCACTCCCGTCTTGCTGAGCTAGATACACCAGTCAGCTCCAGCACAGACCAAGAGGTTGGGCCATGCCGCCCTGCAGTTCACAAAAACTAAGATTCATTTAGAACAGGGCCTTCTCAGTTAACAGGGACTTTCCCAGCACCCAGTATTCCGTCTTTCTAGGATCCTAAACCCCGAATAAATCCATTTTACTCTGTATAAGGCTTATACAAGGTAAACTCATAAATTGTCCGCCCTCTATAATACCAATAGAGAGAGATGCACAGCTGTTTGCTCCCTCAGGTATTAATTACTTACTCTGGATTAATTAATAAGCAAAAGTGATTTTATTAAGTATAAAAAGTAGGATTTAAGTGGTTTCAAGTAAAAACAGTCAGAACAAAGTAAGTTCCCAAGCAAAATAAAATAAAACACACAAGGCTAACTTAATACACGAATGACAGGTTTCAGAGTAACAGCCGTGTTAGTCTGTATTCGCAAAAAGAAAAGGAGTACTTGTGGCACCTTAGAGACTAACCAATTTATTTGAGCATGAGCTTTCCTGAGCTACAGCTCACTTCATCGGATGCATACCGTGGAAACTGCAGCAGACTTTATATACACACAGAGAATATGAAACAATACCTCCTCCCACCCCACTGTCCTGCTGGTAATAGCTATTACCAGCAGGACAGTGGGGTGGGAGGAGGTATTGTTTCATATTCTCTGTGTGTATATAAAGTCTGCTGCAATTACCAGCAGGACAGTGGGGTGGGAGGAGGTATTGTTTCATATTCTCTGTGTGTATATAAAGTCTGCTGCAGTTTCCACGGTATGCATCCGATGAAGTGAGCTGTAGCTCAGGAAAGCTCATGCTCAAATAAATTGGTTAGTCTCTAAGGTGCCACAAGTACTCCTTTTCTTTTTGTTAATACACTAAGGATCGAGTTACAAATACTAACTTCTCACACTAGATGTTATCTCAGGAACAATCCTTTTCAGACCAACATTGTAGTTTATGGCCTGGCACATGGTAGTTTATGGCCTCCGCAATCACTCACACCCCGTAGTTATAGTCCTTTGTTCCAGTTTCTTTCAGGGTATGTCTACACTACGGAATAAGGTCGAATTTATAGAAGTCGGTTTTTTAGAAATCGGTTTTATAAATTCGAGTGTGTGTGTCCCCACAGTAAATGCTCTAAGTGCATTAAGTGCATTAACTCGGCGGAGCGCTTCCACAGTACCGAGGCAAGCGTCGACTTCCGGAGCGTTGCACTGTGGGTAGCTATCCCACAGTTCCCGCAGTCTCCGCTGCCCATTGGAATTCTGGGTTGAGATCCCAATGCCTGATGGGGCTAAAACATTGTCGCGGGTGGTTCTGGGTACATATCGTCAGCCTCCCGTTCCCTCCCTCCCCCCGTGAAAGCAAGGGCAGACAATCATTTCGCGCCTTTTTTCCTGAGTTACCTGTGCAGACGCCATACCATGGCAAGCATGGAGCCCGCTCAGGTAACCGTCACCCTATGTCTCCTGGGTGCTGGCAGACGCGGTACGGCATTGCTACACAGTAGCAGCAACCCCTTGCCTTGTGGCAGCAGACGGTACAGTACGACTGGTAGCCGTCATCGTCATGTCTGAGGTGCTCCTGGTCGCCTCTGTGAGGTCGATCAGGAGCGCCTGGGCAGACATGGGCACAGGGACTAAATTTGGAGTGACTTGACCAGGTCATTCTCTTTAGTCCTGCAGTCAGTCCTATTGAACCGTCTTATGGTGAGCGGGCAGGCGATACGGACTGCTAGCAGTCGTGCTGTACCATCTTCTGCCGAGCAGTCATGAGATGTGGATGGCATGCAGTCCGTCTGCTGCCAGCCAAAGATGTAAAAGATAGATGGAGTGGGTCAAAACAAGAAATAGACCAGATTTGTTTTGTACTCATTTGCTTCCCCCCCCTCCCCTGTCTAGGGGACTCATTCTTCTAGATCACACTGCAGTCAAGATGCAGCGAGGTAAATCTAGCCATGTATCAATCAGAGGCCAGGCTAACCTTCTTGCTCCAATAAGGACAATAACTTAGGTGCACCATTTCTTATTGGAACCCTCTGTGAAGTCCTGCCTGAAATACTCCTTGATGTAAAGCCACCCCCTTTGTTGATTTTAGCTCCCTGAAGCCAACCCTGTAAGCGCCCCTCCCAGCGTCAGAGCAATGGCAAACAATCGGGCATCTGAGAGTGCTGTCCAGAGCAGTCACAATGGAGCGCTCTGATGGGGCTAAAACATTGTCGCGGGTGGTTCTGGGTACGTGTCGTCAGGCCCCCGTTCCCTCCCTCCCTCCGTGAAAGCAAGGGCAGACAATCATTTCGCGCCTTTTTTCCTGAGTTACCTGTGCAGACGCCATACCACAGCAAGCATGGAGCCCGCTCAGGTAACCGTCACCCTATGTCTCCTGGGTGCTGGCAGACGCGGTACGGCTTTGCTGCACAGTAGCAGCAACCCCTTGCCTTCTGGCAGCAGACGGTGCAATACGATTGGTAGTCGTCCTCATCGTGTCCGAGGTGCTCCTGGCCGCGTCGGCTGGGAGCGCCTGGGCAGACATGGGCGCAGGGACTAAATTTGGAGTGACTTGACCAGGTCATTCTCTTTAGTCCTGCAGTCAGTCCTATTGAACCGTCTTATGGTGAGCAGGCAGGCGATACGGACTGCTAGCAGTCGTACTGTACCATCTTCTGCCAGGCAGGCAAGAGATGAGGATTGCTAGCAGTCGTATTGCACCATCTTCTGCCAGGCAGGCAAGAGATGGGGATGGCTAGCAGGCGTACTGTACCATCTTCTGCCAAGCAGCCATGAGATGTGGATGGCATGCAGTCCTTCTGCACCGTCTGCTGCCAGCCAAAGATGTAAAAGATAGATGGAGTGGGTCAAAACAAGAAATAGACCAGATTTGTTTTGTACTCATTTGCCTCCTCCCCTGTCTAGGGGACTCATTCCTCTAGGTCACACTGCAGTCACTCACAGAGAAGGTGCAGCGAGGTAAATCTAGCCATGTATCAATCAGAGGCCAGGCTAACCTCCTTGTTCCAATAACAACGATAACTTAGGTGCACCATTTCTTATTGGAACCCTCCGTGCAGTCCTGCCTGAAATACTCCTTGATGTACAGGCACCCCCTTTGTTGATTTTAGCTCCCTGAAGCCAACCCTGTAAGCCGTGTCGTCAGTCGCCCCTCCCTCCGTCAGAGCAACGGCAGACAATCGTTCCGCGCCTTTTTTCTGTGCGGACGCCATACCACGGCAAGCATGGAGCCCGCTCAGCTCACTTTGGCAATTAGGAGCACATTAACCACCACACGCATTATTCAGCAGTATATGCAGCACCAGAACATGGCAACGCGATACCGGGCGAGGAGGCGACGTCAGCGCGGTCCCGTGAGTGATCAGGACATGGACACAGATTTCTCTGAAAGCATGGGCCCTGACAATGCATGCATCATGGTGCTAATGGGGCAGGTTCATGCTGTGGAACGCCGATTCTGGGCTCGGGAAACAAGCACAGACTGGTGGGACCGCATAGTGTTGCAGGTCTGGGACGATTCCCAGTGGCTACGAAACTTTCGCATGCGTAAGGGCACTTTCATGGAACTTTGTGACTTGCTTTCCCCTGTCCTGAAGCGCATGAATACCAAGATGAGAGCAGCCCTCACAGTTGAGAAGCGAGTGGCGATAGCCCTGTGGAAGCTTGCAACGCCAGACAGCTACCGGTCAGTCGGGAATCAATTTGGAGTGGGCAAATCTACTGTGGGGGCTGCTGTGATGCAAGTAGCCCACGCAATCAAAGATCTGCTGATATCAAGGGTAGTGACCCTGGGAAATGTGCAGGTCATAGTGGATGGCTTTGCTGCAATGGGATTCCCTAACTGTGGTGGGGCTATAGATGGAACCCATATCCCTATCTTGGCACCGGAGCACCAAGCCGCCGAGTACATAAACCGCAAGGGGTACTTTTCGATAGTGCTGCAAGCTCTGGTGGATCACAAGGGACGTTTCACCAACATCAACATGGGATGGCCGGGAAAGGTGCATGATGCTCGCATCTTCAGGAACTCTGGTCTGTTTCAAAAGCTGCAGGAAGGGACTTTATTCCCAGACCAGAAAATAACTGTTGGGGATGTTGAAATGCCTATATGTATCCTTGGGGACCCAGCCTACCCCTTAATGCCATGGCTCATGAAGCCGTACACAGGCAGCCTGGACAGTGGTCAGGAGCTGTTCAACTACAGGCTGAGCAAGTGCAGAATGGTGGTAGAATGTGCATTTGGACGTTTAAAGGCGCGCTGGCGCAGTTTATTGACTCGCTTAGACCTCAGCGAAACCAATATTCCCACTGTTATTACTGCTTGCTGTGTGCTCCACAATATCTGTGAGAGTAAGGGGGAGACGTTTATGGCGGGGTGGGAGGTTGAGGCAAATCGCCTGGCTGCTGGTTACGCGCAGCCAGACACCAGGGCGGTTAGAAGAGCACAGGAGGGCGCGGTACGCATCAGAGAAGCTTTGAAAAACAGTTTCATGACTGGCCAGGCTACGGTGTAAAAGTTCTGTTTGTTTCTCCTTGATGAACCCCCCCGCCCCTTGGTTCACTCTACTTCCCTGTAAGCTAACCACCCTCCCCTCCTCCCTTTAATCATTGCTTGCAGAGCCAATAAAGTCATTGCTGCTTCACAGTCATGCATTCGTTATTCATTCATCACACAAATAGGGGGATGACTACCAAGGTATCCCAGGAGGGGTGGTGGAGGAGGGAAGGAAAATGCCACACAGCACTTTAAGCACAGCACTTTAAAAGTTTACAACTTTAAAATTTATTGAATGACAGCCTTCTTTTTTTTGGGCAATCCTCTGTGGGGGAGTGGCTGGTTGGCCGGAGGCCTCCCCACCGTGTTCTTGGGCGTCTGGGTGTGGAGGCTATGGAACTTGGGAAGGAGGGCGGTTGGTTACAGAGGGGCTGCAGTGGCAGTCTGTGCTCCAGCTGCCTTTGCTGCAGCTCAACCATACACTGGAGCATACTGGTTTGGTCCTGCAGCAGCCTCAGCATTGAATCCTGCCTCCTCTCATCACGCTGCCGCCACCTTTGAGCTTCAGCCCTGTCTTCAGCCCGCCACTTACTCTCTTCAGCCCTCCACCTCTCCTCCCGGTCATTTTGTGCTTTCCTGCACTCTGACATTATTTGCCTCCACGCATTCGTCTGTGCTCTGTCAGTGTGGGAGGACAGCATGAGCTCGGAGAACATTTCATCGCGAGTGCGTTTTTTTTTCTTTCTAAGCTTCACTAGCCTCTGGGAAGGAGAAGATCCTGTGATCATTGAAACACATGCAGCTGGTGGAGAAAAAAAAAGGGACAGCGGTATTTAAAAAGACACATTTTATAAAACAGTGGCTACACTCTTTCAGGGTAAACCTTGAAAGTTAACATTACATACATAGCACATGTGCTTTCGTTACAAGGTCGCATTTTGCCTCCTCCCACCGCGTGAACGGATTTTGGTTGAATGCCAGCAAACATACACTGCAATGCTTTGTTCTACAGTGATTCCCCAGTACGTGTTGCTGGCCTGGAGTGGTAAAGTGTCCTACCATGAAGGACGAAATAAGGCTGCCCTCCCCAGAAACCTTTTGCAAAGGCAGAACCGCAAATGCCAGGGCAAAGTAATCCTTTCACATGCTTGCTTTTAAACCATGTATAGCATTTTAAAAGGTACACTCACCAGAGGTCCCTTCTCCGCCTGCTGAGTCCAGGAGGCAGCCTTGGGTGGGTTCGGGGGGTACTGGCTCCAGGTCTAGGGTGAGAAACAGTTCCTGGCTGTCGGGAAAACCGGTTTCTCCGCTTGCTTGCTGTGAGCTATCTACAACCTCCTCCTCATCATCTTCTTCGTCCCCAAAACCTACTTCTGTATTGCCTCCATCTCCATTGAAGGAGTCAAACAACACGGCTGGGGTAGTGGTGGCTGAACCCCCTAAAATGGCATGCAGCTCATCATAGAAGCGGCATGTTTGGGGCTCTGACCCAGAGCGGCCGTTCGCCTCTCTGGTTTTCTGGTAGGCTTGCCTCAGCTCCTTCAGTTTCACGCGGCACTGCTTCGGGTCCCTGTTATGGCCTCTGTCCTTCATGCCCTGGGAGATTTTCAGAAAGGTTTTGGCATTTCGAAAACTGGAACGGAGTTCTGATAGCACGGATTCCTCTCCCCAAACAGCGATCAGATCCCGTACCTCCCGTTCAGTCCATGCTGGAGCTCTTTTGCGATTCTGGGACTCCATCATGGTCACCTCTGCTGATGAGCTCTGCATGGTCACCTGCAGCTTGCCACGCTGGCCAAACAGGAAATGAGATTCAAAAGTTCGCGGTTCTTTTCCTGTCTACCTGGCCAGTGCATCTGAGTTGAGAGCGCTGTCCAGAGCGGTCAGAATGGAGCACTCTGGGATAGCTCCCGGAGGCCAATACCATCGAATTGTGTCCACAGTACCCCAAATTCGAGCCGGCAACGTCGATTTAAGCGCTAATCCACTTGTCAGGGGTGGAGTAAGGAAATCGATTTTAAGAGCCCTTTAAGTCGAAATAAAGGGCTTCATTGTGTGGACGGGTGCAGGTTTAAATCGATTTAACGCTGCTAAATTCGATCTAAAGTCCTAGTGTAGACCAGGGCTTAGGCATCTCTTTGGGGTAGAGAGGCTATCTTTTTAGACAGCTGAAGACAAAACGGAGAGGCTTCCAGGGCCTTTTATATTCTCTCTCTCTTGTGGGCGGAAACCCCTTTGTTCTTCTGTGCAAAATCACAGCAACAAGATGGAGTTTGTAGCCACCTGGGCAAGTCACATGTCCATGAATGATTCAGCTTTTTGCAGGCTGATGCCATTGTTTACATGTTAGTTTGAAGGTTCCCAGGAAAGTTCAGATGTGGCTTGGTGTCTCCCAAAGTCTACTGTTAGTTAAGTACTCCCAATACTTGAATCATCCCTTCACAATATGTTGGCCAAAGCTCCCTTATGTGTTTCCTACAGTAAACACTTCAAATACAAACACAGAGCTAATGCTCATAACTTTAGATATAAAAATCATACATGCATACAAATAGGATGAATATATTTAGTAGATCATAACCTTTGCAAACATATGTTACATGGCATATCTAGCACAAAGCATAT
The DNA here is from genome assembly GCF_965140235.1 of Caretta caretta. Lineage (NCBI taxonomy): Eukaryota > Metazoa > Chordata > Testudines > Cheloniidae > Caretta > Caretta caretta. The sequence continues at coordinate 14,497,067 of NC_134229.1, forward strand.
TTCAGTTATGTCATATTTACACTCATAAGCATATTTCCATAAACATATCATAGAATATTAGGGTTGGAAGAGACCTCAGGAGGTCATCTAGTCCAACCCCCTGCTCAAAGCAGGACCAACACCAACTAAATCATCCCAGCCAGGGCTTTGTCAAGCCGGGCCTTAAAAACCTCTAAGGATGGAGATTCCACCACCTCCCTAGGTAACCCATTCCAGTGCTTCACCACCCTCCTAGTGAAATAGTGTTTCCTAATATCCAACCTAGACCTCCCCCACTGCAACTTGAGACCATTACTCCTTGTTGTGTCATCTGCCACCACTGAAAACAGCCGAGCTCCATCCTCTTTGAAACCCCCCTTCAGGTAGTTGAAGGCTGCTATCAAATCCCCCCCAACTCTTCTCTTCTGCAAACTAAATAACCCCAGTTCCCTCACCCTCTCCTCGTAAGTCATGTACCCCAGCCCCCTAATCATTTTCGTTGTCCTCTGCTAGACACTCTTCAGTTTGTCCACATCCCTTCTGTAGTGGGGGGACCAAAACTGGACGCAATACTCCAGGTGTGGCCTCACCGGGGCCGAATAGAGGGGAATAATCACTTCCCTCGATCTGCTGGCAATGCTCCTACTAATACAGCCCAATATGCCGTTAGCCTTCTTGGCAACAAGGGCACCCTGCTGACTCATATCCAGCTTCTCTTCCACTGTAATCCCCAGGTCCTTTTCTGCAGAACTGCTGCTCAGAATGCAACGTCACACCCAGGACTTAAAGGGAAATCTGGCCCTGCCTCCCCACTCTGGCTGGGATCTCAGGGAGCCTGAGAGCAGTGAGCAGGGGCAGGGCCTCGGCCAGAAGAGGCGGGTGGCAGGGGAGTCTTCCCAGGTGTCCATCTCCCTGGCCTCATGGCTGCAGGTTTATCCTTAGCTCTGATTCAGTTGCACCCTCACAGTATCACTGGGCTTCCGGGCTCCTCCCCTGGAATCTCTCATTAGGCCAAACACACACATACAAACACAGCAGCAACAGCTGTGCCGCTGGCCAGGATCACATGGGGTGGGAGGGACACATGGGAGGAGGAGGGCACTCCTGTCTCCCAGCCCTGTCCCAGGTGAAATAAAGAGACACAGCTGGCTGGAGAGTTTCATTCAGGGCAAGTCAGAGACGCTGAACGGATCGGACCCAGCTGGTGAGTGCTTTGTATTTCAGTAGCATCTGTGAGAGATCAGGGCAAAATTGTACCAGCCATTGCCCAGACCCCAACCAAGATCAGGGCCCCCACTGTGCCCTCTGCTACCCAGACCCGACCGAGATCAGGTCCCCCCTTGTGCCAGGTGCTGCACAGACCCCGACCGAGATCAGGGCCCCCCTTGTGCCAGGCGTGCACAGACCCCGACCGAGATCAGGGCCCCCCTTGTGCCAGGCGTGCACAGACCCCGACCGAGATCAGGGCCCCCCTTGTGCCAGGTGTGCACAGACCCCGACCGAGATCAGGGCCCCCCTTGTGCCAGGCGCTGCACAGACCCGACCATAATCAAGGCGCCTGTTGTGCCAGGCACTGCGCAGACATGAAGTAAGAGACAGTCAACACCCTGAAAAGCTCCTAATCTACACAGGGAAGACTATTACTTCTCATACGGGGAAACTGAGGCACAAGAGGCTAAGTGACATGGGCACGGTCACACAGGGAGTTGGTGGGACCACTGGGATTAGAACACAGCTCTCAGAGTTCAAATTAAGCGCCTTGACCGTGAGGCTCGGCGAGGTCTGAGAGACAGAAATGAGGAACAGCCACGTGTGCACTCACCCACAAACACTCGCCCACCTGGGTTTCTGTGCACCCACTTCATAAATGATATTATTTATGAGCATTTCCATAGAAAGAGGCTTGCAATGATTACAGCAAAGTGGGCTGGGAGCCAGGATTCCTGGGTTCAATCCCCAACTCTGGGAGAGGAGTGGGGTCTAGTGATTTAGAGCAAGAGGGGCTGGGGTCAGGACTCCTGGATTCTCTCCCTAGGTCTTGGACAGGAATGGGGCCTAGTGGACTGGAGCAGGGGGGTTGGGATTCAGAGGTGTTATTTCCTTATGCTCGTCTTTGTGCTGTGCTGTGGACACTGCTAACCAGCAGTGGTGAGAAATGAAGTGACTAATATTTGCAGAAGGTGGCTTATATGCCATATGGATGGGGTGGGGTGATTGACAGATGGATGGGTGTGGCAGGGGATAAGGTTACCATTGTGTAGGTAGGGAAAAATGGGACAAAATCCAGGACAGTCCTGAGCCCGGAAAGCTGGCCATCTGGCAGTGTCTGCTGATCATCCTTATAAACTTCCCGGGACAGCCACAGCAAAAAAGGGACGATCCTGGGAAATCCTGGACAGGTGACAACACTCGTGCAGTGGGAGAGAGAGAGAGATGGCTGTGTATAGGGATAGGCAGATTAGATAGACGTTGTACAGACATAGACAGTGGGGTGCGTATGGGGGCGGGGGGGAGATGTCACTAGATCCTGTTGATTCACTGGCTAACTACCCTAACTTCCCTAACCCTAACTCCCTCTCCTGGCCCCGCAGTCCGGCTGCTGTTACACTTGCCCATCCCGACCCAGCGGCTGCCCGTCGAAGGGACTGGCCGAGATGAAAACCCCCCTCACTTTCCTGCTGCTGCTGCTGGGTGAGTGGAGCCCAGGCCCACCGCTGGGTCTGGAGCCCATCAGGCGGGGGGGGCTGGTGTCAGTGTGTCCTGCCCCAGGGCTGACAGTCTGTTCCCTCCCCTCTCTAGGGTTGGTGCAGCCTGCCCCTGTGGTGATGGCAGAAGGTAAGAATGGCTCGGAATGGGGGGGACCCATATTAGGGGTGAGGTTGGGACCAGGGTGGGAGATGGAGCCTGTATTAGGAATGGGGGTGGAGAATCGGGGTAGGGGGTGTGTTGTGTTAGTGGTGGGAATTCAGGGTTGGGGGCTGTATTACGGATGATGTGGGGATCGAGGTAGGGGCCTGTATTAAAGGTGTGGGTGGAGAATCAGGGTAGGAATCGAGTCGGGGACTATGTTAGGGATGGGGAGAGAGGGGTGAGGATCAGGATAGCGGCCTGTATTGGGGTGGGGGTGGAGAATCAGAGTGGAGGGCCTGTATTAGGGGTGGGGGTGGAGAATCGGGGGGGGCTGTATTAGGGGTGGGGTGGAGAATCAGGGTGGGGATTGGATGGGGGCCATGTTAGGGATGGGGAGTGAAGGTGAGGATAGGGGTAGGGGCCTGTATTAGGATTGGGGTGGAGCATCAGAGTGGGGGGCTTTGTTAGGGGTGGGAATTGGGGTATGGGCCTATATTAGGGTGGGGTGGAGAATCGGGGTAGGGCTATGTTAGGGATGGGGAGGGAGGGGTGTGGATCAGGGTAGGGACCTGTATGAGGGGTGGGGGTGGAGAATCAGGGTGGGGGGATTGGGGTAGGGGCTGGTATTGGGGGGGGGGGTAGAATCAGGGTGGGAGTCTGTGTTAGGGGTAGGGATTAGGGTAGGGGCCTGTATTAGAGATGGGGGGAGAATCAGGTGGGGGGCTATGTTAGGGATGGGCAGGATCAGGGTGAGGATGGGGTAGGGGCCTGTATTAGCGGTGGGTGGAGAATTGGGGTGGGAATCGGGTGGAGGGCTACGTTAGGGATGAGAAGGTTCAGGGTGAGGATTGGGGAGGGGCCTGTATTAGGAAAGGGTGGAGAAGCGGGGTAGGGTTCAAGTTGGGAGTCATGTTAGGGTTGGGGAGGGGGGGGGAGGGCTGCCAGTTGTCCGGTTTTTGACCAGAACACCCAGTCAAAAAGGGACCCTGGCGGCTCCAGTCAGCACCACTAAGCAGGCCTTTAAAAGTCCAGTCGGCAGCGCAGTGGGGCTAAGGCAGGCTCCCGGCCTGCTCTGGCTCTTCGCAGCTCCCCGGAAGCAGCCGGCATGTCCGGCCCCAGGTGCGGAGGCGATCAGGAAAGTTCCACGTGCTGCCCCCAGCTCTGGCTCCGCAGCTCCCGTTGGCTGTGAACCGTGGCCAATGGGAGCTGTGGGGGCGGTGTCTGCGGGCACAGGCCGTGCACACCGCACAGAGCCGCCTGGCCACGCCTACGCCTAGGAGCTGGGCATGCAGGCTGCTTCTGGGAGCAGCTCGGAGACATGGCAGGTAGGGAGCCTGTCTTAGCCCTGCTGCATCACTGACCAGGAGCCGCCTGGCCGGAGCCCACACCCCAAACCAGCTCTTGCATCCCAACCCCCTGCCCCAGCTCAGAGCCCCCTCCCACACCCAAACGCCCTTCCAGAGCTGCACCTACACCCCCACCCACACCCTGAGCCTCCTACCCAAGCCCAGAGCCCCTCCCTGCACCCCAAACCCCTCATACTCATCCTGACCCCAGAGCCCTCACCTCCTCCCACACCCCAACCCCCTGCCCCAGCTCAGAGCCCCCTCCCACACCCAAACGCCCTTCCAGAGCTGGACCTACACCCCCACCCACACCCTGAGCCTCCTACCCAAGCCCAGAGCCCCTCCCTGCACCCCAAACCCCTCATACTCATCCTGACCCCAGAGCCCTCACCTCCTCCCACACCCCAACCCCCTGCCCCAGCTCAGAGCCCCCTCCCACACCCAAACGCCCTTCCAGAGCTGCACCTACACCCCCACCCACACCCTGAGCCTCCTACCCAAGCCCAGAGCCCCTCCCTGCACCCCAAACCCCTCATACTCATCCTGACCCCAGAGCCCTCACCTCCTCCCACACCCCAACCCTCTGCCCCAGCCCAGAGCCCCACCCTGAACCCCTCATTTCTGGCCCCAGCCTGGAGCCTGCATCCCCAGCTGGAGCCCTCACCCCTCTCACCCCACTGTGCTACCAACCGGGAGCCACCTGAGGTAAGCACTACCTGGTTGGATCCCGCACCCCAACCCCCTGCCCCAGCCCGGTGAAAATGAATGAGGATGGGGGAGAGCAAGTGACGGAGGGAGGGGGGACAGAGTGAGTGGGGGTGGGGCCTCAGAGAAGAGGCAGGGTGGGGCAAGGGTGTTGGATTTTGGGCAATTAGAAAGTTGGCAACCCTAGGTGAGAATCAAGGTAGGGGGCTGTATTGGGGTGGGGTGGAGAATTGGGATAGGGGAATGTGTTAGGGGTGGGAAATCACGGTGGGGTGGGGATCAGGGTAGGGGCCTGTATTAGAGGTGGGGGTGGAAAATCAGAGTGGGGGTTGTGTTGGTGTGGGGATTGGGGTAGAGGTGTTATACCAATAAAATAAAAACCAGCAGGATCTTATTAAAGAGGAAAAGGCAAAATACCACATTTATTGTGAATACAGAAAGAATCATAGTAAGCAGTTAGTTCTAGTTATAACATTCCATTCAATCTCATATTTATTCACACATTCATTCATACAAACACACACACACACACAGGTTCTGCAAGGTTGTTATCATAGTTACCAGCCTTAGAGTTGCTCATGCCAAGCCACTGGCCAGGTGGCCTGGACATGAGGAGGGAGCAGGGCCTTGTCAGATGCTCGTCTGATGCTCCTGGAAGTTGGTTTGCAGAATCAGACCCCCAAAGTTCTCACTTTCTAGAGTCTACTTTTATAGGAATTTATTCGTAGGCCAGTCTATGGGAATTGCTTCATCATGCTGTTGCTGAATCAATCAGCAGATGGCACATTCCTGACGGCTCCGTGCTGCCAGATGTTATCTTCTTCTTTGGTTCTCCCATTCTTGAGGCTGTTGGGTGGGTTGCAGTCTGCCCTCCGGGGGTCCTCTGGTTATTTCCACTTGACACCTTCTTCAGCCGATGGACACTGGATTCTTAGGCTGGCACCTCCCTGATCATTCAGTTATTATCCACACCAAGCATCCATCCACATACATCCTCTATCTCTATTTTAATCACAATTGTTAATACAACAAAAGGGTGGGGAGTCTCTGGGTGCTGTTTCTATTGTTACAAAGTATTGCTTTGAGTCTCTCTCTCTCTCTGTGAGTAGTTGTTGTTGTTACAAAGAATTGCTTTGAGAACAGACTCTGTCTTAGAATGTACTAACACAATTAGCAGCTTGCAAGTTTCACACATAGAGGGAGAGAAACAGTACCAAAAACCGAGACCTCTTAGTTAGTAATACCCTGGAATTTAAACTCTGGGGAATCAAACTCATTTGTGATTTTAATACAGAACTTCTTTAATATGGTCCAACAGAGGCCTGTATTAGGGTTGGGGTGGAGAATCGGGATGGAGGACTGTGTTAGGAGCAGGGATTTGGGTAGGGTCCTGTATTAGGGGTGGGTGGAGAATTGGGGTGGTGCTATGTTAGGGGTGAGGGGAGGTGGGAGGATCAGGGTAGGGGCCCGTATTAGTGGTGGATGGAGGATCGGGTCAAGGTCTATGTTAGGGATGGGGTGAGGGGGGAAGATCAGGGTAGGGGCCTGTATTAGAGGTGGTTGGAGAATCGGGGTGGAGGGCTATGTTATGGATGGGGAGGATCAGGGTGAAGATTGGGGGGATTTGGTTTGTTTCAGCATGGCTCTGAATACAAAGGCCAACGGGGAGCCCTCCCATAGTAGCTCCTGACACCATGCGGGGGCACTGCTGATCCCAAAGGGCATCAGGCTGGGGATGAGGTGGGAGGTGGCTCTCCGGGGGCCAATGGGACCCGACGGGGAGGAGGTGCTCCAGGCTCTCACAAGGCACGTTCTCCCCGCCCCAGACTCCCTGCTGTATCCCTATGGACCTGCCCAGGGCGACCGGCAGAACCCCAAAGCTGACGATGGGTCATCACCGGAGATCCCCATCTCCATGACCTTCACCTTCTATGGCAAGGAGCACCGTTCCCTCTATGTATGTACAGCAAGGTCGATCCCACTGCCAACCCCAAGGCACACGGCTCACAGGCAGCCAGCAGTAGGGTGCCACAGAGAGCTGTCTATCTATCCATGCTGTTACCCACACAAAATTCTCTGTCACATGCACACTCTAGGGCACCCACTCTTACCCTGTTCCTAGGGCTCAGCTGTAACCCTGTCAATGTAAGTACCCACCAGTAACCAATTCCTAGGGCTCAGGCGTAATTTTCTGCTTATCTATCTATCTATCTATCTATCTATCTATCTATCTATCTATCCCCATAGACACGGTCTCTCTATTTATCTATTGTACCAACAGTATTTAGACAGACAGCCATAAGTACCTCGCTCTGCTCAATTTCTCCAGAGAAGCCCAAGAGGGGATTTGATCCTGGCCTATCAGCGCCTCCCTGGGGAGGAGATTGCTCAGTGCAGAGAGCTCCTGAACCCAGCAGACCTGGGCATAGTGAGAGCTGATGGCTGGGAGATGAAGCTGGACAAATCCAGGCTGGAAACGAGGGGTGACTTTGCCCTAGGGAGGGAGGGCAGCCAACCCTTGGCATGACTGCCCCAGTGGCAGGGTGGGGTCTCCATCTTTCAGAGTCTTTCCATGGAGATGGGGCATCTGAAAGCTGTGCTCTAGCTCAACCACAGGGCTGGGCTGGAGGCTGGGATCCCCAGGGGAGGTTCTGAGACCGAGGTTAGGCAGGACGGCAGAGCAGGTGGGCAGGATGGACCCACCTGGCCTTAGACTCAGTGGATGTCTGTGTCTGTGTCCCCATCACCAGCTGAGGTGCCTCGCATCCCACTGGGCATTGTGGGTGTGGGCGAGCCTCAGCAGGAGGCACCATGTTGTGAGGAATGGAACAGGGGACTCAGTAGGGGGTGCTGTGCTGCAGGGAGCAGAACAGGGGACTCAGTAGGGGGCGCTGTGCTATGGTGAGCAGGACAGGGGACTCAGTAGGGGGCGCTGTGCTATGGTGAGCAGGACAGGGGACTCAGTAGGGGACGCTGTGCTGCAGGGAGCAGGACAGGGGACTCAGTAGGGGGCGCTGTGCTATGGTGAGCAGGACAGGGGACTCAGTAGGGGGTGCTGTGCTGCAGGGAGCAGAACAGGGGACTCAGTAGGGGGAGCTGTGCTATGGTGAGCAGGACAGGGGACTCAGTAGGGGACGCTGTGCTGCAGGGAGCAGGACAGGGGACTCAGTAGGGGGTGCTGTGCTGCAGGGAGCAGGACAGGGGACTCAGTAGGGGGCGCTGTGCTGCGGGGAGCAGGACAGGGGACTCGGTAGGGGGTGCTGTGCTGCACGGATAGGGGTGGGGGCTCAGTGGGGGGTGCTGTGCTGCAAGGAGGGTGTTAGCCATGCTCTGCTGTGTTCCTACATCCCCCACTCTGCTCCCCACCCCCACAGGTGAACAACAATGGCGTGGTGTCCTTCGGCGTGTCCGTCACCCAGTACACCCCCGACCCCTTCCCCTTGGCTGATGGCCGCCCCTTTGTGGCCCCCTACTGGGGTGATGTGAACAACAACCTGCGTGGGGACGTCTATTACCGGGAGACCCAGGACCCCGAGCTGCTGCACCGCCTCACCGGAGACATCAACCAGTACTTCCCGGCGATCCCCTTCACTGCCACGTGGGCCTTCGTGGCCACCTGGGACCGTGTGGCCTACTACGGCTCCACCTCCCAGAAGGTAGGTGGCGCCTCACTCCCCAAGGCCCCCGCCAAGCCCCTAGGGGCAGGGGAGAGAGACAGGGAGGGAGACTGGCTAGCTGGGCTGCTGGATCCAGACAGGACCCTGTGCTTCCTGCTGCTGTGAAGCTCCCATGCTGCACGGCGCATGTTCGCCACTAGGGGGCTCTCCGGGGGGACTGGCTAGCAGGGTTGCGGGACCTGTGGGTCCCGCAGCTATTTAACTCCTATGGTCACCACTAGGGGTCTCCCCATAGATTCATAGATACTAAGGGACCATTATGATCCTCTAGTCCGACCTCCTGCACAATGCAGGCCACAGAATCTCACCCACCCACTCCTGCAAAAAACCTCTCACCTGTGTCTGAGCTACTGAAGTCCTCAAATCCTGGTTTCAAGACTTCAAGGAGCAGCGAATCCTCCACCTACCGACCAATTGGTTTCATTGGCGCCTATACGTAGCACAGCAGGGGTGGAGTACCCCATGGGGAGGCCAAGGCCAGCCTCCCCCAGGCACCTGGCCTTCTCCTCCCACAGTCCCCGCGCAGGATTCCCCTCCCACCTCTCAGACTGATTCACCCAGGTCCCTTCCCGCTCTGTTGCAGGTGAACACATTCCAGGCCCTGCTGGCAAACAACGGCAAAGTCACCTTCATTATGCTGAACTATGGCACAATCCAGTGGACCACGGGCACAGCGAGTGGCGGAGACGCCAACACCGGCCTAGGGGGCACTCCTGCCCAGGTAAGTCCCCTTATACAGCACATACAGGAATACGGCACGAGGTGGCAGCATGAGCCAGGACAGGGGCTCAGTAGGGGGTGCTGTGCTGCAGGGAGAGGGGTGCGGGCTCAGTAGGAGGCGCTGTGCTGCAGGGAACGGGACCGGTGCTCAGTAGGGGGCGCTGTGCTGCAGGGAGCGGGGTGAGGGCTCAGTAGGGGGCTCTGTGCTGCAGGGAATGGGGCGGGGGCTCAGTAGGGGGCTCTGTGCTGCAGGGAGCAGGGCGGGGGCTCAGTAGAGGTGCTGTGCTGCAGAGAGCGGGGCCGTAGCTCAGTAGGGGGTGCTGTCGTGCAGGGAGTGGGGTGGAGGCTCAGCAGGGGGCGCTGTGCTGCAGGGAACGGGGCCGGGGCTCAGCAGGGGGCACTGTGCTGCAGGGAACGGGGCAGGGGCTCAGTAGGAGGCACTGTGCTGCAGGGAATGGGACGGGGGCTCAGTAGGGGGTGCTGTGCTGCAGGGAGAGGGGTGCAGGCTCAATAGGGGGCGCTGTGCTGCAGGGAATGGGACGGGGGCTCAGTAGGGGGTGCTGTGCTGCAGGGAGAGGGGTGCAGGCTCAGTAGGGGGCACTGTGCTGCAGGGAACGGGGCAGGGGCTCAGTAGGAGGCGCTGTGCTGCAGGGAATGGGACGGGGGCTCAGTAGGGGGTGCTGTGCTGCAGGGAGAGGGGTGCAGGCTCAATAGGGGGCGCTGTGTGGCAGGGAATGGGGCTGGGGCTCAGCAGGGGGTGCTGTGCTGCAGGGAGAGGGGTACGGACTCAGTAGGGGGCGCTGTGCTGCAGGGAGCAGGGCAGGGGCTCAGTAGGGGGCGCTGTGCTGCAGGGAATGGGACGGGGGCTCAGTAGGAGGCGCTGTGCTGCAGGGAATGGGACGGGGGCTCAGTAGGGGGCGCTGTGCTGCAGGGAATGGGACGGGGGCTCAGTAGGGGGCGCTGTGCTGCAGGGAGAGGGGTGCAGGCTCAATAGGGGGCGCTGTGTGGCAGGGAATGGGGCCGGGGCTCAGCAGGGGGTGCTGTGCTGCAGGGAGAGGGGTACGGACTCAGTAGGGGGCGCTGTTCTGCAGGGAGCGGGGCGGGGGCTCAGTAGGGGGAGCTGTGCTGCAGGGAGCGGGGCGGGGGCTCAGTAGGGGGCTCACTCCCCTCATTGTCAGTGCTGTCCCAATACCCCAGCATGGCAGTCGGGGGTGCTGCGATGGGCTATTGCATTAACATTTGCTCCCCATGTCTCAGGCTGGCTTCAACAGCGGCGATGACAAAAACTTCTACAACATCCCGGGCTCCCGCACCGCCGCCATCCTCCACATTGGGCAGACGAGCAACGTCGGGGTTCAGGGCCGCTGGGTCTTCCAGGTGGATGATTTCAAGGTGACGGGGGTCCCCACCGAGAGCAGCGACTGTTCGCTGTAAGTGGCACCAGCTCTAGAGTCACACGCCCAGTTTGCAAATCTCAGATCTCTGCCCCCCAGCCCTGCCTGAGCCCCCTTTCCAGGCACATCCCCGCTGGGGCACTGCAGCCAGTCTCCCTGCTCACGCCAACCCTGTGTCCTTTCTCCAGATGAATCCAGGCCTGGCTCAGAGGGGCCCTGCTGGACGCCGGCCGACCTGTCCCAGCTGCTGGAAGGATCCAGGATGCTGCCCCGACTGGCAGGGCGCCCCCTGCAGCCAGCCCTGGGTGTAGTGTAGCAATAAAGCATCATCTGTGAACTGTGGCTTGGGATGTCTGTCACCTGCGGGATGGGGCACGCCTGGGGACGGGAGAGAGAGAGAGGGAGAGTGTGTGTGTGTGTGTGTGTGCACTGCCTCCTAGTGGAAAGAATTAAACCTGCTCAGTGTCCAGATGTCTAAATGTGAAAGCAAGATACTGGATAGATACATAGATAGATGGGGGTGTATGGAGATAGATAGATAGATTAGATGATAGTGGAGGTTTATGGAGATAGATAGATAGATAGATGGGAGTGTATGGGGATAGACAGAGGGGTGTCTACAGGGGCAGATAGATACATAGAGAGGTGTGTATGGGGACAGAGGGGTGGGGGGGACAGATGGACAGAGGGGTGTCTGTGGGGACAGACAGATGAGTGTCTTTGAGCACTGACAGTGGCTTTTCATGCCTAAGTGTCACCTTGACACCTCTCAGAGTAACAGCCGTGTTAGTCTGTATTCGCAAAAAGAAAAGGAGTACTTGTGGCACCTTAGAGACTAACCAATTTATTTGAGCATGAGCTTTCGTGAGCTACAGCTCACTTCATCGGATGCATACCATGGAAACTACAGCAGACTTTATATATACACAGAGAATATGAAACAATACCTCCTCCCACCCCACTGTCCTGCTGGTAATAGCTTATCTAAAGTGATCATCATCTGGGGGGGGGTAGGAAAAAACAAGAGGAAACAGGCTGGGAGTGGCTAAGTCATTATGCAAGGTAGCCTGTTTCCTCTTGTTTTTTCCTACCCCCCCCCCCCCCCAGATGTTCTGGTTTAACTTGGATTTAAACTTGGAGAGTGGTCAGTTTGGATGAGCTATTACCAGCAGGAGAGTGAGTTTGTGTGTGTATGGGGGTGGGGGGGATGTGAGAAAACCTGGATTTGTGCAGGAAATAGCCCGACTTGATTATGTAAAGAGTTGTCACTTTGGATGGGCTAGCACCAGCAGCAGAGTGAATTTGTGTGGGGGGGTGGAGGGTGAGAAAACCTGGATTTGTGCTGGAAATGGCCCACCTGATGATCACTTTAGATAAGCTATTACCAGCAGGACAGTGGGGTGGGAGGAGGTATTGTTTCATATTCTCTGTGTATATATAAAGTCTGCTGCAGTTTCATAGATTCATAGATTCATAGATATTTAGGCCAGAAGGGACCATTATGATCATCTAGTCTGACCTCCTGCACAATGCAGGCCACAGAATTTCACCCACCACTCCTAAAAAAGACCTCACATCTATATCTGTGCTATTGAAGTCCCCAAATTGTAGTTTGAAGACCTCAAGGAGCAGAGAATCCTCCAGCAAGTGACCCGTGCCCCATGCTACAGAGGAAGGCGAAAAACCTCCAGGGCCTTCCAATCTGCCCTGGAGGAAAATTCCTTCCCGACCCCAAATATGGCGATCAGCTAAACCCTGAGCATATGGGCAAGATTCATCAGCCAGATACTACAGAAAATTCCTTCCACGGTATGCATCCGATGAAGTGAGCTGTAGCTCACGAAAGCTCATGCTCAAATAAATTGGTTAGTCTCTAAGGTGCCACAAGTACTCCTTTTCTTCTTGACACCTCTGACTCACTCACTGAGGCTGCGTGGCACTAAGCGAACCCGGAGCCGGCCTGTTCCTGGCCACTGTTTGATTTCACTGGCAGGCTGGCTACGCAGCGATGCTGCATCATTGCCGGCATGTAGCAAACAGACGCCATGATGAGGTGAACAGGGGCCCACCCATCCCCCCTCGGTAACCCGGCAAACGCCCTGGTGCCAGCCCAGGAGCCATACTTCTGAGAAAGGAAAGTTGATGGCTATGCTGGCAAGAGCACAGCTCAGCCAGGGGCGGCAGAGAGGCAGGCAGGCTCAATAGTTAGAGCACTAGGCTCATAGAATCATAGAATCATAGAATATAAGGGTTGGAAGGGACCCCAGAAGGTCATCTAGTCCAACCCCCTGCTCAAAGCAGGACCAATTCCCAGTTAAATCATCCCAGCCAGGGCTTTGTCAAGCCTGACCTTAAAAACCTCTAAGGAAGGAGATTCTACCACCTCCCTAGGTAACGCATTCCAGTGTTTCACCACCCTCTTAGTGAAAAAGTTTTTCCTAATATCCAATCTAAACCTCCCCCACTGTAACTTGAGACCATTACTCCTCGTTCTGTCATCTGATACCATTGAGAACAGTCTAGAGCCATCCTCTTTGGAACCCCCTTTCAGGTAGTTGAAAACAGCTATCAAATCCCCCCTCATTCTTCTCTTCTGCAGGCTAAACAATCCCAGCTCCCTCAGCCTCTCCTCATAACTCATATGTTCCAGACCCCTAATCATTTTTGTTGCCCTTCGCTGGACTCTCTCCAATTTATCCACATCCTTCTTGAAGTGTGGGGCCCAAAACTGGACACAGTACTCCAGATGAGGCCTCACCAATGTCGAATAGAGGGGAACGATCACGTCCCTCGATCTGCTCGCTATGCCCCTACTTATACATCCCAAAATGCCATTGGCCTTCTTGGCAACAAGGGCACACTGCTGACTCATATCCAGCTTCTCGTCCACTGTCACCCCTAGGTCCTTTTCCGCAGAACTGCTGCCTAGACATTCGGTCCCTAGTCTGTAGCTGTGCATTGGGTTCTTCCGTCCTAAGTGCAGGACCCTGCACTTATCCTTATTGAACCTCATCAGATTTCTTTTGGCCCAATCCTCCAATTTGTCTAGGTCCTTCTGTATCCTATCCCTCCCCTCCAGCGTATCTACCACTCCTCCCAGTTTAGTATCATCCGCAAATTTGCTGAGAGTGCAATCCACACCATCCTCCAGATCATTTATGAAGATATTGAACAAAACCGGCCCCAGGACCGACCCTTGGGGCACACCACTTGATACCGGCTGCCAACTAGACATGGAGCCATTGATCACTACCCGTTGAGCCCGACAATCTAGCCAGCTTTCTACCCACCTTGTAGTGCATTCATCCAGCCCATACTTCCTTAACTTGCTGACAAGAATACTGTGGGAGACCGTGTCAAAAGCTTTGCTAAAGTCAAGAAACAATACATCCACTGCTTTCCCTTCATCCACAGAACCAGTAATCTCATCATAGAAGGCGATTAGATTAGTCAGGCATGACCTTCCCTTGGTGAATCCATGCTGGCTGTTCCTGATCACTTTCCTCTCATGCAAGTGCTTCAGGATTGATTCTTTGAGGACCTGCTCCATGATTTTTCCAGGGACTGAAGTGAGGCTGACTGGCCTGTAGTTCCCAGGATCCTCCTTCTTCCCTTTTTTAAAGATTGGCACTACATTAGCCTTTTTCCAGTCATCCGGGACTTCCCCGGTTCGCCACGAGTTTTCAAAGATAATGGCCAATGGCTCTGCAATCACAGCCGCCAGTTCCTTCAGCACTCTCGGATGCAACTCGTCCGGCCCCATGGACTTGTGCACGTCCAGCTTTTCTAAAAAGTCCCTAACCACCTCTATCTCCACAGAGGGCTGGCCATCTCTTCCCCATTTTGTGATGCCCAGCGTAGCAGTCTGGGAGCTGACCTTGTTAGTGAAAACAGAGGCAAAAAAAGCATTGAGTACATTAGCTTTTTCCACATCCTCTGTCACTAGTTTGCCTCCCTCATTCAGTAAGGGGCCCACACATTCCTTGGCTTTCTTCTTGTTGCCAACATACCTGAAGAAACCCTTCTTGTTACTCTTGACATCTCTGGCTAGCTGCAGCTCCAGGTGCGATTTGGCCCTCCTGATAACATTCCTACATGCCCTAGCAATATTTTTATACTCTTCCCTGGTCATATGTCCAACCTTCCACTTCTTGTAAGCTTCTTTTTTATGTTTAAGATCCGCTAAGATTTCACCATTAAGCCAAGCTGGTCGCCTGCCATATTTACTATTCTTTCGACTCATCGGGATGGTTTGTCCCTGTAACCTCAACAGGGATTCCTTGAAATACAGCCAGCTCTCCTGGACTCCTTTCCCCTTCAAGTTAGTCCCCCAGGGGATCCTGGCCATCCGTTCCCTGAGGGAGTCGAAGTCTGCTTTCCTGAAGTCCAGGGTCCGTATCGTGCTGCTTACCTTTCTTCCCTGTGTCAGGATCCTGAACTCAACCAACTCATGGTCACTGCCCCCCAGATTCCCATCCACTTTTGCTTCCCCCACTAATTCTACCCGGTTTGTGAGCAGCAGGTCAAGAAAAGCGCCCCCCCTAGTTGGCTCCTCGAGCACTTGCGCCAGGAAATTGTCCCCTACGCTTTCCAAAAACTTCCTGGATTGTCTATGCACCGCTGTATTGCTCTCCCAGCAGATATCAGGAAAATTAAAGTCACCCATGAGAATCAGGGCATGCGATCCAGTAGCTTCCGTGAGCTGCCGGAAGAAAGCCTCATCTACCTCATCCCCCTGGTCTGGTGGTCTATAGCAGACTCCCACCACTACATCACTCTTGTTGCACACACTTCTAAACTTAATCCAGAGACACTCAGGTTTTTCTGCAGTTTCGTACCGGAGCTCTGAGCAGTTATACTGCTCCCTTACATACAGTGCTACTCCCCCACCTTTTCTGCCCTGCCTGTCCTTCCTGAACAGTTTATAACCATCCATGACAGTACTCCAGTCATGTGAGTTATCCCACCAAGTCTCTGTTATTCCAATCACGTCATAGTTCCTTGACATCACCAGGACCTCCAGTTCTCCCTGCTTGTTTCCAAGGCTTTGTGCATTCGTATATAAGCACTTGAGATAACCTGCTGATCGCCCCTCATTCTCAGTATGAGGCAGGAGCCCTCCCCTCACAGACATTCCTGCCTGTGCTTCCTCCCGGTATCCCGCTTTCCCACTTACCTCAGGGCTTTGGTCTCCTTCCCCCGGTGAACCTAGTTTAAAGCCCTCCTCACTAGGTTAGCCAGCCTGCTCGCGAAGATGCTCTTCCCTCTCTTCGTTAAGTGGAGCCCATCTCTGCCTAGCACTCCTTCTTGGAACACCATCCCATGGTCGAAGAATCCAAAGCCTTCTCTCCGACACCACCTGCGTAGCCATTCGTTGACTTCCACGATTCGACGCTCCCTACCTAGGCCTTTTCCTTCCACGGGGAGGATGGACGAGAACACCACTTGCACCTCCAACTCCTTTATCCTTCTTCCTAGAGCCACATAGTCCGCAGTGATCCGCTCAAGGTCATTCTTGGCAGTATCATTGGTGCCCACGTGGAGAAGCAGGAAGGGGTAGCGATCCGAGGGCTTGATGAGTCTCGGCAGTCTCTCCGTCACATCGCGAATCTTAGCCCCCGGCAAGCAGCAGACTTCTCGGTTTTCCCGGTCAGGGCGGCAGATAGATGACTCAGTCCCCCGGAGGAGCGAGTCCCCGACCACCACCACCCGCCTTCTCCTCTTGGGAGTGGTGGTCGTGGAACTCCCAACCTCAGGACAGCGCATCTCATGCCTTCCAACCAGCGGAGTCTCCTTCTGCTTTCTCGCCCCAGACATATCATCTGGTCCACTCTCCGCAACGGTACCTGTGGAGAGAACATGAAAGCGGTTAGTTACCTGTGTCTGTGTTACTGGAACCCGGACATTCCGCTTACCTCTTCTGGAGGTCACATGTTGCCAAGCTTCTTCACTGGCCTCTTGGCTCCTCTGTGCAACCTGCTCTGTATCTGTAGAGCTTTGTGCCCCTAGAAGCCTATCCTGAGTTTTGTCCAGAAAATCCTCAGTTTCCCGTATGCAACGCAGGGTCGTTATCTGTTGCTCCAGACCTTCAATCTTCTCTTGCAATATGGAGACCAGCTTGCACTTTGTACAGACAAAGTCGCTTCTGTCCTGTGGAAGAAAGACAAACATGGCACATCCAGTGCAGGTCACAACAGCTGAACCCCCCCCTTCCATATCACCTTCCTACTTCCTACTCTCTCACTCTTGGGAGAGCGGCATTGCAGCCCCTGCTCTGCTCCAGACTCCCCTTAGCCGGGCCACTTAGTCCCTCTGTGCCTCAGTTTCCCTTCTGTACCATGGGGATACAAGCACTGCCCTGACTCACAGGGGGCGTCGTGAGGCCAGAGGCATTTGCAAGGGGATCAGATGTGGGGGGCAGAGGTACACTCGGTGGACGGCTGGCTAACCAATCGCTGAGTCACGCTATAACCCCTGAGCTTCCATGTATCTGGTCACACTGTGCGGGGAGAGTGTACTGCACTGAAAGACAACTGAGAGGGAGCCAGGGGGGTCAGGAGGGGGAGCTCTCGCCTCGAAGTCAGATCTGGCCCCAGTGCGGCGCTAGGGGGCGCTGTTCTGCAGGTGCTCAGTCATACACCCGGTTAGTGCCACAGCAAGGAACAGAACCCAGAACTCGTGAGTCCCAGGGCCCCTATTCAGTCTCTGCCCTGAACGGTCATGGTACCCAGCAGTTCTGACGCCCAGTCCTACCCTCCTCATGCTCTGACTGTTAGACCCTACTCCCCTTCCGGAGCCGGGGACAGAACCCAGGAGCCCTGGCTCCAAGCCCCCCCGCTCTAACCCCCTATAAACCACACTCCCCTCCCAGATCGGGGTAGAGAGCCCAGGAGTCCTGACTCCCAGCTCCCTCCCCGCTCTAACCACTAAATCATTTCCCCTCTGGCTATAACAGCCTGTAGCGCAGCTTGGTTCAGCTCCTAGGGGGAGGTTACAACACTGCTGGGGCTGGATCTCCTGAGATCTTCTGATCCCTGGGGGCTGCCCCCACCCCTGTGCGTGGCAGGGGGCTGCAGGGCTGCGCATTCTCACGCCCGTACTGCTGTCAGCAAGCTGCTCAGCGCTTGCTCAAACTCTTCAAAGCACCCACCAGCTTTCAGTGGCAAGCGAAAGGGGAAACTCTGGCCAGATGTTTATCACGGGGGGGGGGATTCCTGTACTGGGGGAGGTGGAAGCTGCAACCTGTTTTAACTGACGTAAAGGCCTGTGATTTTCTGACCACAGGGGACCAGAAAGCGAAGAGTCTGTTTAAAAAAGACTCTCTTGAAGCTGAGGAATATATAACCCTGTACACCCATGGAGCAATGTGGGGGGCCCAGGAGGGGGCACTCGCCCCCTGGACTAAGTGCTTCCCCCTGTGTTGTGCTAGGGGGGCCCTGCTGCAGGGACCAGGGTGGGACTCAGTAGGGGGTGCTCTTCCCTCACATTTAATACTGTCCCCCAAAAACCCAGCATGGGGCTAGTGGCAGCTGGGCTGCAGGGAGCAGGATGGAGGCTGGGTTGGGGGCGCCGTGCTGCAGGAAGTGTGGGGGGGCCTTGGTAAGGGGTGCTGCATTGCTTGGGGCAGAGTGTTCTCCATGGAGGATGCAGCAGATGAATGTCTGCCCACCAAGACCCCACAATATCCAATACTCACCTCGCTCAGCAACATGATGTAGAGGAAAATGCTCGCTCCAGCTGCTAGCATGCTCAGGGCACTCCCAATGAGCACTGCCCTCCTCCGCATGGGGGCAGTCAGAGGGTTTGGGCTTCACCCCTCATGCCACCCTGGAAGGGCATGGAGAGGGTAGTGGGGGTATGGGCAGTTAGGAAGCCATTGCAACATGCTTTGTATGGGAAAAGGACAGGAGCAGAGACAGGAAAGCATGTGGAAGGGACCGTCAACCCCGTCTACCTCTTTCCCTTCCCTGACCTAGGGGAAGATGCACTAGGGTGGGAACCAGGAGATCTACTACTGTGGAAAACATTTCCGTGCAGTTCAAAACTAGAGCTGGGCAAATATTGGATTTTTCTGGTTCACTGGCAATTTCCAAAAGACGACAATAATATTCATTTCAGGTCGGCTCAAAAACGAACATTTTGGGTGAAACAAAAAGCAAGAAAAAGTTTTGGTTTGGGTCAAATGAAACATTTCGTTTTGATGAAATCCAAATTAAAAGTCCTTAGTTTGATCATTTCTTAATGCTTTGGAATTGTTCTTTTTTAAATAAAATTAAAGAAAGTCTGAAATGGAAAGTTGGTTCCAACCAAAAAATCCAAACATTTCATTCTGAAAAAGTCAAAATGAACCTTTCTGATTTTGACCATGTTAACATTCTTGAACCATTTAGTAGCAAAGGTACTTGGTCAGGTTTATTGCCGACCGTGACAGGGTGGGGGGACCCCGTCCACTGCGGGGTGAGTTCACCTTGTCCTTCGAGCTGCCCTCTGTCTCTAGGCAGTGAGACCTAAGGACTAAATCAATGTAGGGTTGCCAACTTTCTAATTGCACAAAACTGAACACCCTTGCCCTGCCCCCTGCCCTGCCCCTTCGCTGAGGTCCGGTCCCTGCCCTGCCCCTTCTCTAGGCCCCACCCCGACTCACTCCAGTCCCACTCCCTCAGTTGCTTGCTCTCCCCCAACCTCACTCACTTTCACTGGGCTGGGGCAGGGGGTTGGTGTGTGGGAGGGGGTGAGGGCTCTGGATAGGGTTGCGGGCTGCAGGGTTGGGCCAGAAATGAGGGTTTCAGGGTGCAGGAGAGGGCTCTGGGCTGGGGCAGAGGGTTGGGGGCAGGAGGGGGTGAGGGTTCCAGCTGGGGGTGTGGGCTCTAGGGTGGGGCCAGGAATGAGGGGTTTGGGACGCAGGAGGATGCTCTGGGCTGAGGCCATGGTATGTGGAGTGCGGGAGAGGGCTCAGGGGTTGGGGTGCAGGCTCCAAGAGGGAGTTTGGGTACAGAAGGGGGCTCAGGGCTGGGGTAGGGGTGCAGGTGGGGGAGCAGTGTCTGGGAAGGAGTTGGGGTCCAGGAGGGGGTGCAGACCGGGGGCAGAGGGTTGGGGTACAGGAGGGGGCTCAGGGTGCAGGCTCCAGCTGGGTGGCACTTACCTCAGGCGACTCCCCGTTGGTGGCGCAGCAGGGCTAAGGCAGGTTTCCTGCCTGCCAACCAGACTTTTAACGGCCCGGTCAGTGGTGCTGACTGGAGCCATCAGGATCCTTTTTCACTGGGCATTCCGGTCAAAAACTGGACACCTGGCAACCCTGTCCGTAGGGCCTCATGGCCCAAGTCAGTGGAGTAGCCCTTCTCCACAGGGCAGCAAGACCTAACATCCAGAATCCATAGAATTACCCTAGGGCAGCGAGGCCTAGTGGCCAATGTCAATGGAGCTACTCTGGGCTCGCTAGGCAGTGAGACCTAGCGGCCAGAGTCCATAGAGTTACCCTAGTTCGCAGGGCAATGTGGCCTAGCAGCCACAGTCAATAGAAATACTCCAGGCTCTCAGGGCAGTGAGGCCTAGTGGCCAGAGTCCATAGAGTTATCCTGACTTCACAGAGCAGTGAAGTCAAGTTGCCAGAGTCAGTAGAGTTGCCCTGCGGGGTGGGGCTGTATGGCCTAGCAGCCAGAGTCCATAGAGTTATGTAAGCAGGGTCTGAATGAGCTCTCCCCTGACAGCTAGCTGGGAGGGGGAAAGACTTCAGGAGCAAACTGTATCTACATGAACACACCTACTCTGCGCAGGTATCCAGCAGACAGGGCGGCGTTGCTCAAAGTGATCGACTTTGGCTGGTGTTGGTTACAAATCACTTTAGTACTGAATGCAGGGGGAGTGAAATGCTGTTATCAATGTTGTTGTCTTTATTGTATGAATAAAGGAGAGCAGAATTGTCCCAAATGAGGGGGTCACCCTCAGCGGAAAGGAACTCCCTAAGCTAGGCGCTCGAATGCCAGAGCCCTGTGAAAGTTGTAGTTGGGACAGGGTCCCGGTCCCGCCAGGAGGTGTAGACTCTGCCTGAGGGTCCCCAGTCTGGTTTAGCTTCTTCCTCCCAGCTGTTCAAAAATAAAGCTAAGTTGGCTCTATTAGGAGCTTTTTCTTATTTTAAGTGCTTAAATGAGAGCTGTTTCAGAGTGGTAGTCATGTTAGTCCGTATCAGAAAAAAGAACGAGACGTACTTATGGCATTTATTAGTCAAATTTGTTTGTCTCTAAGGTGCCACAAGTACTTCTGGTTAAATTAGAGCTGAAATCACATGAGGTGGGACAGCATTTTTGCCCAGCTTGCTAAAAGCTGAAAATTGCAAAGGGCCTGGCTACACTGGAAACTTCAAAGCGCTGTCATGGGAACGCTCCCGTGGCAATGCTTTGAAGTAGTCGCGCGCGAGCGCCGGGCGGGAGCTCTCCCAGCGCTCCTGGTAATCCGCCTCCACGAGGGGCCCAGTGCTCGGAGCCTGTCTACACTAGCGCTTTAAAGCACTCGGACTTGCTGCGCTGGGAGCAAGCAGTTCCCGGGCTGGCTGGGGGAAGCAGGCTCAGCTGTGGCCGCGCCCCAATCAGGGCTCAGCTGGCCCTTATAAGAGGGCAGTGGGCCAGGAGCAGAGAGAGTCTCTCTTTGCCTTTAGAGGGAGAAGGGCCTGGCTGCTGGGGAGTGTACCTGGGTACCTGAGGTGAAGCAGGGCTGGGGAAGGCCAGAGGAGCTGGGAGGCCTAAGATAGGTACTGGGGTTGCAGGGGGCAGCCAGAGGCAGCAGGTCCAAACCCCCCTTGCCTGTGATGATTGGCTTATACACTGCAGTCTGCCCCAGTGTGCGGGGGCTCAATGGTGACTGGCAGTAGCCAAAGACTGAGTCAAGGTGGGGATAGTGGGTGGGGGTTCCCTGGGGAGGGGAGACCCAGAGACTGTGGGGGTACTGCCAGGGGGCAGCACCCTGGGTAAAAGGGGCCCTGGGGTCTGGGAGGGACATGGGGGCCAGTGGCAAGCTGGACACTGGCCTGCAGAGGGCGCTCCGAAGGCTGGAAAATCTAATTCCCTGAGAGACCAGCAGGAGGCGCTGCAGGGGTGAGTCCTGCACTGTTACATGCTCATTGTGTGAAGAAATACTTCCTTTTGTTCGCTTTAAAGCTGCTGCCTATTAATGTCATCGGGTGACCCCTAGTTCTTGTTTTACATTAATGGATAAATAACACTTCCCTATTCCACCCTCTCCACACCACACATGAGTGTATAGACCTCCATCAGATGCCCACTTCGGCTGGGAGTCAGAACACCTGGTTCTAGCCCCAGATCTGGGAAGGAAGTGGGGGCTGGTAGTTGGAGCCAGGTACCTATATAAGAAATAAAGGTTTCAGAGTAGCAGCCGTGTTAGTCTGTATCCGCAAAAAGAAAAAGAGGACTTGTGGTATCTACACCTGGAGCACTTCTAGCCACCTCAGGGGCCCTTCACACCTGCCAGGACTTTCATCAGCATGGAAGCCAGACAACTATTTGTTTAAGATAAAAGTTTATGGTTAGGTGCAAACAGCCATAAATCAATTTGCAGAAAAACACCGCCAGGCAGCTGTGCAAAACTCAGCAACAGCTCCTCTTGTACACTGCCCAGCTCCCTCTCTGGCTGGCCAGCCGCCCCACACCAGCCCCCGCAAACTCCAGCCTGCCTCACCAGTGAGAGACGGGGGTCCTGACAGTCACCATGCTGAGGGATCCAGAAGCAATGTACTGTAGGGTACAAGAGACAGATTACACCACTAGGGGGTGCCAGCTCTGATCCAGCCCCAGGTCCAGGACTCACTGGCTCAGAGGGGTGGGGAATGGGGCATGGGACCTTTTCCCTTCTAGGGGTGCCAGAGACCTCAGAGGTTGCCCATGGCACATACCTGCGTACCGATCCACTGCAGAGAAATCTCCACATTCAGACTCCAGTAGGTCAGGAAAGGCACCAGCACTTCTCAGAGACCTGTCTGCACCATCCCCATCACAATCTGGGCGACCTGCCATGGCACAATGGGGCGCTGAGATGCCTTCCTTAGAGATGATCAGCTGTTAAACATATCTGGGCTCCGAAACAGAGCCAGGACTCCTGGGTTCTATCCCTGGCTCTAAGAGGGGAGTGGGGTCTAGTGGGTCAGAGCAGGGGGCACTGGAAGCTAGGACTTCTGGGTTCTGTCCCTGACTCGGGGAGAGGGGGGTCTAGTGCTTAGGTCGGGGGGCTGGGAGACAGGACTCCTGGGTTCTATCCCTATCTCTGTCACAGGATATTCACCCCGAAGGCCAGTTGCTCCCATCTGTAATACTCCTGCAGGGTGGCTGGGAAGAGGGATGGTGGCAGGGGGCTGCCCATGGGGACAGGGAATGGCCCTGAACCGCAGGATAGGAGGAAGAAGAGAAAATGAGAGGGAGAGCAGGTTATGGGGGTGGGTGGGAGCCTACAGGGCAATGGCGGCTCCTGGAGCCCATGGACTCACTGTTCCTCTGGTCCGATAGCTAATGGGCCTGTCCCCTTCCACACGGTACTGGGTGGAAGAAGGGAAGGGGGGAGGGACTGATTCACCAGGGTTGGGCCCAGGGAACCTCCTGATCCAGAGCTGCTTCAGGACTGCAGCATTTAAAGGGTGCCCCTCAGCCACTTGGCTCTGGCTCAGATGTGAGAGCAGTCCAGGGGAGCTGGGAGCCAGGATGCCTGGGTTCTCTCCCCTGCTCTGGAAGGGGAGTGGGGTGTCGTGGTTAAAGCAGGGAGGGCTGGGAGTCAGGACTCTTGGGTTCTCTCCCCTGCTCTGGGAGTGGAGTGGGGTCTGGTGGGTTAGCACAGGGGTGCCGGGGTTCCTGAATTCTATCCACCGCCACCGCCCCTACCCTCTCCCCCCCCCCCCGCCCCCATACACTTTGCACTGGGATTTGTCAGCACGCTCCACAGTGGGTCTGTGGGAAAGAGGAAGAAAGACGCACCATCTCCTCCCCCTAACACATGACCCACACCCTGATTCCTAACACTGTCTGTGCAAGAAAGTCAGAATTTCAGGAAAACGAGGAAGAGAAGAAGAAAATTAAAAAAAAAGGAAAGAGTGAAAGTGAATTTCCGTCCAGAGAGACACCCCGATCTTGATACTCAAACACACGGTTTACACCAACACACAAGTACACACGGAAACAGACACAGTTCATATAAACACAATCCAGATAAGCACACACACACACAGTTCTTATAAACACACATCATTCACATAAACACACGCATGGGGGGACACGCAGAGTTCTCGTAAATATACAAAATCCACACACAGAGTTAATATAAACACACTCATAATTCACATACACAATTCATATAAATACACACAATTCATACAAATGCACAGTTCCCACACAGTTCATATAAACACACACACAGGTCACACTTACACACAGTTCGTATAAACACAAAATTCCTATAAACACAGGCACAGTTCAGACAAACTAGGGCTGCCAACAGTCCCGTATTACAAGGGACATCCCTTATTTAACTAGGAAATTGCCTTTTATCCCATATTTCAACAGCAGGGGCCAGTACTCACGGGGGCATCTCTCCTTCCCCTCCTGCCCCGGCCCTTCAGTGTAGCCCCAGGGCACACGGCCCCGTCCACTGGCCCTGCCAGTCAGCGCCTGCGTGGGGAAAGCGGAAGGGCCGCGCTCGGGGGCTGGAGTCAGTGGGGGCCCTGTCCAGCAGGAGCCAGTACTCACAGGGGACCTTGCATTTCCTGCCCGCCCCGGCCCTTCGGCGCTGCACGGGGAAATCAGACAGGGCCATGCTCAAGGGCCAGGGGTAGGAAGGGGCCTGGGGCCATGCTCTAGGGCCTGGGGCACAGTCTGTGGAGCAAATTGGGGGTCCTCTGATAAAGGGGTGCTCAGGAGCACCCTCAAAAGGACCCTTTTTTAATTTCAACTTTCTTAGGCATTTTAGCAGGAATGGGGACATCCAAACTGTTCTACAATCCACATGCATGGTCCAAGGACCTAGAAAATTGGCACACCAATTCAGAGCCTGGGGAGGCAGTTTGTGGTGCAAAATCAGGGTTGTTTGATAAACGGGTTCCTGAGACAGGGCTCCCCAAAATGAACTATTTTTAAAGTTTCAGCTCTCTTCTGATCATGCTATTTTGCAGATAGGAATTTCCAAGCTGTTCTAAAATCCACATGCAGCTGCAGATTGGCTTGAAAATTGACACACCAATTCAGCGCCTGGGATATACTTTGCAGTGCAAATTTGAGGCAATTTAATAGAGGGGTTCCTGAGATACAGCCCTTCCAAAAGAACACATTTAAAATTTCAACTTGCTTATCATGCTTTTTTTGCACTGAGACAGAGACTTTTAATCCTTCTTGAAACCTGCATGCTCAGTCAGATTATCTTGAAATTAGATATGCTGGTTCAGGGTCCATGGCAGGGTTTGTGATGCAAATTTGGAGTCATTAGATGAAGGAGTTCCTAAGATACAGGCCCTCTAAATGGCCCATTTTTAAAATTTCAACTTTGACACATTTTAGTAGAGACAGGGATACCAAACTGTTCTACAATCCATGTGCAGTGTCTGAGCCTCTTGAAAATTGGCACACCAAACTGGCGGGAAGTTTTTGTTACAGATCTAGGGTCATTTGATAAAGGGGTTCCTGAGATACAACCCCCCCAAATGACCCATTTTTAAAATGTCAACTTTCTTGTGCTTTTTTGACAGTTCAAACCTCTCTAAAGAGCATATGTGCAGTCAGATTCGTTTGAAAATCATTATATCCGTTAAGGGACCAGGGTAAAATTTATGGTGCAAAATTAGAGTCGTTTGGCCACAGGGTTCCAGAGATACAGTCCTCCCCTCAAAGTCCCATTTTTAAAATTTCAACATGCTTATCCTACCTTTTTTGCACAGAGAGAGGTTTTCAATCCTCTCTGAAGACCAGATGCTCAGTCAGATTATCTTGAAATTTGACATGCTGGTTCAAAGGCCATGGCAAGGTTTGTGATGCAAATTCGGAGCCTGTTTTTTGATATACAGCCCTCCCAAAATGACAATTTTTTAAAAATAATCCGCTTTCTGGTCACACTTCTTTGCACAGAACTAGAGAAAAATCCATAGGCATGGTCCACTTCAGCCTTTTTGCACTGGAGAGCCCCTGTCAGGAGGTGGGTTTAGTGCAGAGAACCAGCACCCACGCCCAATACCTAACCAGCTCTCTGACGTTTTTTCTGCACAGATCCCAGACCCCTGAGTGCAAAACAGTTAGGCCCGCTCACAGAAAACCCTCTCTAGCTTTGGGGAAGACGCAGTAGGCTGGAAACCAGGAGAATTTCCAGTGACGAATGAGCGCCTCACAGCTCTTACTATTAACTACGGCTTGATATCCGTACCAGCAATTGTACCCCCCATCCCGTTCTCCATCCCAGGACAGGGTTGTTCAAGACAGGGTAAGTCTGCCTTGTGGTTTTTTATACACAACTTTGGGACACTGGGCATGAGGTCCCTCCATGGACTGGCTCAGTCCATCACGTACTGGTGTGTATCCACCTCAGCTCAGATCCATAGAAGGTGACTTTTAGTTTTCCCTGGGGTTACTCCAGCCCCTCTCGACCTGAGGCCCCGCCCCATTCCAAAGAACTGAGTCCCTTGTGGAGAATGAGACCAAACCTAAAAGCTTAGTGCTAAATGAAGGCAGGGCAGGCACCCAAATTTTGGAGCACAGACGCAGGCCCAGAGGTGCCAGGCCTGGGGATATGGTCAAACATCAGTGATGGACATTGGGGTGAAAAGTTCTGAGGCTTCAGAGAATGGGTCTCGTGGCTCTTGGCTGGGCTACCAGCTCAGATGTCTCCAGCCCCAGAGCCCAACGGAGGCCAAGCAAGCTGGAGGGAGGGTGGGCTTGGGGACTGGGGTTCTCTGGGAATCACCCTGCTGAGTTCTCTTGGGGGGAGGTCCCAGATCACTGAAGGGTGGGGGGATCTGGGAAGGGAGTGGGGAAGAATCACAGCAGATTAGAGCAGGGGGGCTGGGAGCCAGGACTCCTTGATTCTACCGTAAGCTCTGGGAGGGGAGTGGGGTCTAGTGCTCAGTGTGGGAAGCTAGGAGCCAGGACTCCTGGGTTCTATCCTAGCTCTGGGAGGGGAGGGGTGTCTGGTAGGTTAGAGCGGCAGGGGCTGGGAGCCAGAGTTCTATCCCAGCTATGGTAATTTCTCTCTCTTTCTGTTGCATGTCCTGTCTCTCTCCAACAACCCCCACCAAAGCTGCTCTCACAGTCACTCCTGCTGTCCTCCCTGTCCCCACCTCCTCAGGCTCCAGGCACCTCATCGTGGGTCCCAGCACACACTGGCCCTGTTAGTGGGGGGCAGTAGGGACAGTCCAGATAAACCCCCCAACAACCTGGGGCTGGGGCTTAGGATCAGGGGATCCCACTGAACAGAGGAGCGAAATGAGGGCTGGATGATTAGAGACAAAGGTTTTATTGCAGGCAGCCTGGACATGTTATAGAGTGGTGGGACCTGGGGCTGAGATCCCTTGCACAGGGGTAGGATGGAAAGGGCATTGAGACCGGCAGATCGATTGTGTGATGCTGTAGGGACATGTCTCTCTCCATGGTCAGTGTGATCAGTGCATGGGGGTCAGCAGGCTCAGTGTCGGGAGCGAGATGCTACGACCGGTTCCCACTCTGCTGCTTTGGTCTCCAGCAAGGCACAGGTGGGCATGGTATGTAGGGAGCTGGTGACCCAGGCAGTGGCTGCCCTAGTTAACAGCTCATGCGGTGGCGAGGCCCTTGTAAGGGGGAGGAGTGCAGGCAACAGCATCCGTGTGGGTGTTGGTGGCAGTAGTTGGGTCACCTGGAGGCACCATGTTCTGGTAAATGACCACAGACTGGAGGAAAAGGTAAGGACAACCTATCAGGACAGGACTCAAGCGCACCTCTCAGCCCAGCAATGCCCCAGTGATGTGCTCCCAGTATAGAACCCTGGAGTCCCAGCTCCCCCGCCCCCCCCCCCCCCACTTTAACCCACTAGACCCCCCTCCCCTCCACCATCCCTGTCATTAATACAGGCCCCATGGTGACGCATCATTACCACTTGGCTGTAGCTGTCCCGGCAGACGGTTTTGCACCCAAAGGCCGCAGTGGAGATGGAGACGCAGAATTCCAGGAAGGTGAACAGGAACAGAACCATGATGCAGGCCATGGTTACCTTCTGCCAACGGGAAACTGTTGAATTCCCTACAGGACAAAGGCCCCATGTCCCATTCCCTCAACCTTACCCCGCAAGCCAGCCAGTCCCCACCCTGGGCTGGATCAGAACCAGTGCCCCTTGGAGGGGAAAGGCCCCGTGCCCCATTCCCTGCCAGCTGGTTAAGGCAGTCCCTAAGGGTGGCCATGGGAGGCAGGTTGGTCCCCATGGGAGCAAGGGGATGGTTGCACTGACAGCCCTGCCCTCGTGCAGTGATACCAGGTACTCACATAAGGGAAGCAATTCTCTGGGTACCAGTCACACCTGGACTGATACCTGGATTCCATCAAACTGATCAGGTACAGGATCATGGCACATCCGGCCAGCACCGAGCTGATGATGTTCATTCCCAGGCTGCCTTTCACCTGGCCAGGAGATGGGGGTGGGGAGAGGAGTGCGCTGAGAGCCCAGCTGGACACACGCAGACAACATGGCATGAAGCCAAGCCCCTCTCGGGGAAGACCCCCCCCAACAGCAGCGGGGAGAGCCCTCACTTTGACATCCCATTCTTGTGATCATAATGTTCACTCCCATTGCTATAGCAGGAACATTTAGGGGCTAAATTGCGACGCTGGGTTGAGGTACGGTTCAAATCATTCCAACCGCTTTGGAAAGAATGAGTGATTGTGGGTATAAGAGATAGATAGATAGATAAGATGTGGGAGGCACCTCAAGAGGTCATCGAGTCCAGCTCTCTGCACTCAGGCAGGACCAAATAACCCTAGACCATCCCTGACAACAAATGCTTGTCCAACCTGTTCTTGTACACCTCCAATGACGGGGATTCCACAACCTCCCTGAGAAGCCTGTTCCAGACCTGACCTCCCCTTGGCTGTTATCAGGCCCCTCCTCCAACTTCCTTTCACCACTATACATGCCCGCTTTTTTCACCTTTCCTCAGACGTCTGCTTTTCTAAACCTTTTGTCATTTTTGTTGCTTTCCTCAGGCCTCTCTCCAATTTGTCCACATCTTTCCTAAAGTGTGGTGCCCAGAATTGGACAAAATATGCCAGCTGAAGCCTCCCCAGTGCCAAGTAGCTTGGACAGTTACCTCCCATCCCTTACATACAACAGTCCTGTTAATACCCCAGGATGATATTAGCCTTTTTCTCAGCTGCATCACAGCCTTGACGCATATTCAGTTTGTGATCCACTATAACCCCAGCTTCTTTTCAGCAACCCCCTAGCCAGTTATTCCCCATTTTGTACCTGTGCATTTGATTTTTCCTTTCACTTTTTGAATTCAGACCAACTCTCCAATTTGTCAAGGCCTTTTTTAATTCTAATCCTGTCACCCCAAATGCTTGCAACCCCTCCCAGCTTGGTGTCATCTGCACGTTTCATAAGTGTACTTTCCACTCCATCGTCCACGTCATTAAAGAACATATTGAATAGTACTGGCCCCAGGAAGAACTACTGTGGGATCCCACCTGATACGCTCTCTCAGCTTCCCAGCAAACCATTTGTAACTACTCTTTTGACCAGCTGTGCACCCACCTTATAGGAATTTCATCAAGACTTCATTTCCCTCATTTGCTCATGAGCTTGTCTTGAGGGACTGTGTCAAAAGCCTTAGATTCAGCTGGTTCCTTAAGTACCCTGGGATGAATTTAATCAGGCTCTAATGACTTGAATACATCCAACTTATCTGAATATTTTTTTAACCTGTTCTTTCCCTATTTTGGCTTGTGTTCCTTCTCCCTGGTTGTCAATATTAATTGTGTTGAGCATCTGGTCACCATTAACCTTTTTTAGGGAAAATTGAAGAAAAGTAGATATTAAACTAGGAATGCCAATCGATTTACAATAATAATCGCGAGATTAAAATAATAGTCGTGATTAATCGCAGTTTTAATTGCACTGTTAGACAATTACAGAATACCGATTTAAATTTATGATAAACATTTTGGGATTTTTTTTCTACATCTTCAAATATATTGATTTCAATTACAACACAGAACACAAAGTGTACCGTGGTCACCTTATATTCTTATTTTTGAGTACAGATATCGCACTGTAAAAAAAAATAAACATGGCATTTTTCAGTTCACCTCCTGCAAGTACTGTAGTGCACTCTCTTTATCGGGAAAGTGCAATTTATAATTGTAGAATTTATTTTTTTCTTTTACATAACCGCACTCAGAACCAAAACAATGTAAAACTTTAGAGCCTAAAAGTCGACGCACGAAGGGGCATACGAATGTTTAGCCCATCTGGCACATAAATACCTTGCAACACTGCCTACAACAGTGCCATGCGAATGCCTGTTCTCACTTTCAGGTGACATTGTAAATAAGAAGCGGGCAGCATTATCTCCCGTAAATGTAAACAAACTTCTTTGTCTGAGCGATTGGCTGACAAGAAGAAGTACTGAGGGGATTTATAGGCTGTAAAGTTTTACACTGTTTTGTTCTGGAGTGCAGTTATGTAAAAAAAAAAAATTCAACATTTGTAAGTTGCACTTTCAGGATAAAGAGATCGCAGTACAGTACTTGTAGGAAGTGAACTGAAAAATACTATTTCTTTTGTTTATCTTTTTTACAGTGCAATATCTGTAATCAAAAATAAGAATATAAGGTGAGCACTGCACACTTTGTATTCTGTGTTGTAATTGAAATCAGTATATTTGAAGATGTAGAAAAACATCCAAAAATATTTATAATAAATTTAAATTGATATTCTATTATTGTTTAACGGTGCTATTGAAACTGTAATTAATTGCAACTATTTTTTAATCATGTTTGTTTGTTTTGCGTTAATTGCATGCATTAACTGCAATTGACAGCCCTATATTAAACACCTCAGCCTTCTTGATGTCATGAGTTATTAGCTCTTCTTCCCCACTAAGTAGTGGATCTACACTTGCTGCCATCTTTCTCTTGCTCTTAATGTATTTATAGAACCTCTTCTTGTTGCTTTTTATGTTCCTTGACAGGTGTAACTCATTTTGTTCCTTAATCTGTCTGATTTAATCCCTTCAAGCTTCTGCTCTTGTAGATAGCTAGTGTGACGGGGTCAGACCAGATGGCTACAGGAGAGTGATAGAAGGTAGATGTATTAGCCCTGGATTAAGCAGATCCCTTTTTCCCTGAGTAAGATAATGGGCTGTTCCAGAACAATCAGGAAGTTGCTGGAACCAATTAAGGCAGCCAATTAAGAAGCTACCAAAATCAATTAGGATAGGCAGGCTAATCAGGACACCTGGTTTTTAAAAGGACCTCACTTCAGTTTGTGGCGTGTGTGCGAGGAGCTGGGAGCAAGAGGCATGCAAAAAGGTGAGAGTGAGAAGGCATACTGCTGGAGGACTGAGGAGTACAAGCGTTATCAGACATCAGGAGGAAGATCCTGTGGTGAGGACAAAGAAGGTGTTGGGAGGAGGCCATGGGGAAGTAGCTTAGGGAGTTGTAGCTGTCATGCAGCTCTTACAGGAGACACTATAGATGCTGCAATCCACAGGGCCCTGGGCTGGAACCTGGAGTAGAGGACAGGCCCAGGTTCCTCCTATCCCCCCAACTCCCTGTTTGATATAAGAGGTGTTGATCTGGACTGTGGGTCCCACCAGAGGGGAAGGTCTCTGGCCTATCCCTCAACCCATTAGGTGGGCCAGCAGAGACTGCGGGGATTGTTCTCCTCCTTTTCCCCATGCTGGCCAGTGATGCGGTTAGTTGAGTGAACAACAGGTTTGTGCCACTAACAAAAGGAGCCAAAGTGCGGACTGCTGTGAACCTCTGAGGTGAGCAAACCTGCCAGAAAGAGCAGAACCCACCAACGCAAAGGAGGAACTTTCTCACGATAGATAGATAGGAAACTGAGGCATCAATTCGTACCAGTGGTATCTTGGGATTCTTTGCAGCCGCCACTGAGATGGACCCCGAGATGATGTACTGTGTGGGGGAGAGAGAAAGGGTTAGAAGCAGTGCTGTGCCTGTGTCTAGGGTTAGCGGAGCACAGCAGGGGTGGATAGGTGCTGTGGATGCTGGGAAATACTAGACTAGGGTGTGCTTGGGAGAGGTAGTCCAGCAGGAGACAGGATGAAGACTGGTGGTCACATGGGAGCCAACGTCTGTGCTGATCCACCCACAGCCTGACCCTGAGCGTCTCTATATTTCTCTCCTGAGCCCTGGCGAGCTGCCTGGTGGGATTAGAGCCCCACGTATCCTATTGTAGGGTCTTCTGCTAGCACCACCTAGAGGTAATGTTGCCCGACACATCCTTATAAGATCCTACTTTCAGGTGCTGATAACTTTGCCAAGCATTAACTATTAGGGCTGAAATTTCCCATTCGCGGTCTGCTGCAGGCTTGATTTTGGGGATAAATTTCAGTCCAAATCATTCAGCCATTGCTGAGGATGAGGCTAGGGGAAAATACGTTGTTTTGACCCTGGTAAGAATAATTCTTACAACTGTTTCATTGAGAAACTGTAGGGCCTGCATGCTTTGGAGCAGGGCCTGGAAATGTGGCGGGGGAGGAGGTCACCCTGGGGACAGGGATGTGCCTTTTCCTGTTCCATAAAAAGTCCACTCAAATTTGGCCAAATTATAAGCATCTGAAAAATTTCTGTTTGCACATGCTCCATAGAGATGTGTTAGAATTTGGCAGCTAGATTCTCCAAAGGATCTGTCTGCACTGAGTATGCTCCAATCCTTCTCCTACATGTGACCCGATGGCAGAAGGTGGGGTGGGGTGGAGACTTACCAGCAACCCACTCCATAGCGGGACGTGCACAGTCAATGCTAATATCCACAAATAGGAGTTGACCATAGCCATCACCATCCCGACAGCAACCTGCACGGCTCCAACTAGGATCTGGGTGATCTACCAGGAAGTGAAGCCAAGAATTTCATCACTGCACTCCGAGCTCATTGGGGGTCGCTTTCCCCTTGGTGCTCCTAACAGGTCCCTCTGTCTTGGGTATTTATCTGGTGCCTATCATCCAGAGCCATCCCTTGGGTACGGCGAATCGGAGCCACTGCTCCAGCCCCCACACTTTGGGGGCCCCCGCGTGGGCGGAGAGGTGAGGCGGGGGTGGGCAGGTGAGCGAGTGGGGTGAGGAGGCAAATAGGGAGGTGAGCGGCAAGTGGGCGGGGGGGGGGTGAGGAGGACCCCCACCACCAGAACCTCTCCCTTCCCCTACCACCTCCTGCCCGCCAGTGGGCCCTGCCAGTCAGCGCCTACTGCCTGCCATGGATCAGAAGTTTTTTGCAGCATCAGGAGGCGCTGGGAGGGAGGGGAGAGGAGCAAGGGCACAGCATGCTTGTAGGAGGGGGAAGAACTGGGCAGGGTAGGAGCAGAGGCGGGGTGGGGCCTTAGGGGAAGGGGTGGAGTGGGGGTGGGGCCTGGGCGGGGTCTGATAAGAAACTTGGCATGTATATCCTGGGCCCGCACCCCTCTAGGGACGGCCCTGCCATCACCATAGCCTCTGATAGTCTTAGTCTAATGCACTGATCCTCCCCACCCCCACACCCTGGGAGACACAAATGTGTTGTTATCGCTATTGTAGAGGTAGAGAAACTGAGGCACAGAGGAAGATTAAGGGAGTTGCCCAAGGGGCACACTAGGAGTTTATGGTAGGGAAGGAGTAAGTAGGCCCATTGATCAGATCTGACACAGCAGGGAGAGTTGGGAAGGGTACTGGGCTGGCTGGGGCCATGGGTCTGATCCAGGGTGGCAGGGAGGGGATGTGATACCAGGCCTAAGGGCCCATGCGTCTGGTCTGGGTCATCAGGGAGGGGACAGGTTTCCAGGCTAGATGGTCCCAAGGGTCTGATCCAGGCCATCAGGGAGACAAATCTAATGTTTCTATGGTTTATCACCACAAAAATTTGGGAATTATAATCCCAACAGAAGCCACAGTCCCTGTGAACCACCCCATGGCTCCCACCAGGGAAGTCAGCCATGCTGAAATACAGACAGGCTGGATGCAGGTTGGCCTGGGGGGTTCTGGGCTTGAAAAGCAACGGTCAGGGGGACACGCCAGCACTGCCTGCCGTACCAGCGCCCCATGGTCTGGCAGGTACAGGAGGAATAGGTGCCCACTGTCAGGGGATTATGCTGGCCCCAGCCGGCTGCATTCTCTGCAAGAACGATGCTGGTGTGTCTGGGGTAACCAGGCAGGCTCCTCCCTGGCATGAGGCCCACGTTCGGGCAAACATGGGGGCAGCAAGAGGACGGGGCTGGGTCACGTAAACACCTACCCAGTTTATCCTAAGAGCTGGAGGGAGTCGTCTTCTGGAATTCCACCCCCTAGCATCCTTTGGCCAATGGGACACCACCTTCAAACCACGACATCATCAGAACAAGCTCTCATTGGCTGATTGTCCCAGGTGGGTGGGGAAGCCGCCCCAGTGCACAGGATACTCACCCCCAGGGCCAGTGGCTCCCCCTTGTAGAACTTCTCCAGGGGCTGCGGTTTGGCTGAGATGGCAGCACTGGCCATGTGGGGCTGGGTGATGAAGCTGTTGATGATGGTGATGGGGCTGGCTGAGCTGGCTGTCATGGTGGTGGCCATAGCAGAACCCTGCTGAGATAAGAGCTGGGCTTTCTTTGTGCTGGCAGGACATTGGGGAGGTAAAAGACACCCCCCTCCCAGGATAACAAACAACCCCCGCACCCAGCTCATCTGGGTCACCCCTTGCCCTATCTGGGGGAGATACAGATCAGGGTTTTCCTTGTGGTGCCCAATCACCCCCATGTTAATATCACCCTCATTCACCCCTTTAATATTGCCATCAGTTTCACCCGCAGCAGGGGGCGCTACTGAACCAAACATGGCTCCCACAGTCTGTGCCCCATGGAACGTGGCCCTTCCCACCATGTGGCAGTGGAGCAATGGGATAGTTGTTCCTTTGGCTGACACCGATATCCCATTTCTAAAACCAATTTCCCACCTCTCACCCAGTATCCCACTACTAACACCAAGATCCCACTGCTAACACCAGTTTCTCACCATTCATACCAGTATCCCACCACTGACACCAGCATTAACACCAGTATCCCACCTTTCACACCACTGACGCCAGTGTCCCACATGTCAGATCTGTTTCACAGCTCTCACCCCAGTATCCCACAGCTAACCCCAGTATCCCACCTCTCACAGCAATATCTCACATCGAATACCAATATCCCACAGCTAACACCAATATCCCATGCCTGATGCCAGTTTCCCACCTCTCACACCACTTTCCCACCTCTCACACCAATATCTCACCTTGATTACCAGTATCCCACCACTCACACCAGTTTCCCACCGCTCACACCAACATCACAGCAGAATTTCAGAGCTGTACAAACCAGCTTCTCAGTGAACGAGAATTCAGTGAGGCGCAGTCTGGGAAGAGTCTCAGTCTAATCAAAGTGTGGGAAAAATTCAAGGTCTTCTTTTTCTGCCAGGAGGGAATGGGGTGATGATCCATTCATAACACTCCACCTCCACCCAGGTCATGTTATCATCACCCTAGCTCTAGCCCTCCACATCGGCATCGCTTCAGTGAGCAGCAGGGGATGCTGTGAACTCCGGTGTGTCTCCCAACTTCCCCCATGGCCCAGGTTGGGTTCCACTGGAAACCTCCATGGTAGTGAAGAACCCGCCGGTTTGGGTACAGAGAGGGTGTGAGAGGCAGGGCTGAGGTTGGTTCTGGCTGAGCATGGAGTTTTGTGCCATTTTTCTTGCCTGGTAAAGAGCAGAGCCCCGGCTGAGGGATCCCATGAACTGAGCAGAAATGAGCTAAAACAGAGCAATCTGACTAGCAGCCCCACCTGGAGCTGGAGTGGGCAGGAAGTAGACCCCCCCCCCCAGTAGGCCATGCTGCAGGGGGCTCAGTAGGGGGCCCCAGCAGAGATGGCTATGACAGGAAGGGGAGGTGGTCTGGAAAGGGAAGAGGACCTGGGAGTCAGGAGAGATGCACAGGCCAGGGCTGATACAGGTTGGGGGGAGGGTGTCCCCCAAAACACTGTTGTTATATCCAGAGCCCCAGCCCCAGTAAGGAGCCCAGATTCTGAGCCATTGAGCTTCCACAATGGACTAAGAGCATGTGTGTGTGTGACTGTTTGTATGTGCATGTGACTCTCTATGTGTCTGACTGTCTGGTGGGACTGTCCTTGTGTGCATCAATTTATTTGAGCATAAGCTTTCGTGAGCTACAGCTCACTTCATCGGATGCATAAAAGTGGAAAATGCAGTGAGGATGTTTTTATACACACAGATCATGAAAAAATGGGTGTTTATCACTTCAAAAGGTTTTCTCTCCCCCCACCCCACTCTCCTGCTGGTAATAGCTTATCTAAAGTGAGCACTCTCCTTACAATGTGTATGATAATCAAGGTGGGCCATTTCCAGCACAAATCCAGGTTTTCTCTCCCCCCACCCCACTCTCCTGCTGGTAATAGCTTATCCTTACATTGTAAGGAGAGTGATCACTTTAGATAAGCTATTACCAGCAGGAGAGTGGGCTGGGGGGAGAGAGAACCTTTTGAAGTGATAAACACCCATTTTTTCATGATCTGTGTGTATAAAAACATCCTCACTGCATTTTCCACTTTTATGCATCCGATGAAGTGAGCTGTAGCTCACGAAAGCTCATGCTCAAATAAATTGGTTAGTCTCTAAGATGCCACAAGTACTCCTTTTCTTTTTCCGAATACAGACTAACACGGCTGCTACTCTGAAACTTGTGTGCATGTGACTCTGTGGGGGGGACGACTGTCTGTGTGTGCATGTGACTCTGTGTGTCTGACTGTCTGTGGGGGGGGGGGGGGACGGACTGTCCGTGTGTGCATGGGACTCTCTGTGTGTCTGACTGTCTGTGGGCGGGGGGACTGTCCGTGTTTCTGTGTGTGCATGTGCTCTCTGTGTGTCTGATTGTCTGTGCATGGGACTGTCAGTTTGTCTGTGTGTGCATGTGACCCTCTGTGTGTCTTACTGTGTGGGACTGTCCATGTGTCCCTGTTGCATCTCTATGGTTGCCAGCTTGATGTGTCTGTAAGTGTGCTTCAGTGGGTGGGTGTGAGAGAGATTGTGTGTGAATGTTTCTCTTGTGTGTGTCTGTCTCTGAGTGTGTATGTGTGAACGTGTGTATATGTGAGTGTGGCAGGAGTGTGACTGTGTGTTTGTGTCCATTGTTGTTGTGAGTCTCTTGAGTGTGTGTGTGTGTGTTATGAGCTGGGTGAAACCTCTCTATAATTTGGGTTAAAACCCTAGTCAGGTTGACAGGTGTGAACTCACCCTCCCATTATCATAGCTGTAAACATAATCCCCAGTAAAGACAAAAGGTGCGCGTGACACACACACGCAGACAGACAGAGTTTTGGGGCTGGGTATTGTTTTGGGCAGGGCTGTGTGTGAGAACACCCAGACACTGAGCTCATACACAAGCAGTGTGTCTACACTACAGCCGCATGGCTACAGCACTCTCGTGCAGACCCTTGTCGGTGGTGGGGTTTCCCGCGCTGTACTGAATCCATCCCTATGAGATGTGGTAGCTAGGTCGACAGGAGAATCCTAACGCGTCCACACCAGGGTGATTTGGGTGCAGAGACATGGGGCTTTGTACTCTGCTTGCTAATAAACAAAACTGTGTCAAAGCTGATCCCTGGCTAGCCTCGATTTCTGCCTCCAGCTGGGACATCCCCCGAACCCCCTACTTTGACTAGCTTCTGAGGTCAGAAGGGGCCACGTGTGTGCCTGTTTATGGGGTATTTGAGTGTGTGTGTGTGTGTGTGTCAGAGTGTGTGCTGTACGCAAGTCCCTCCTGCCCCTGAACTCCCAGCTCCATCTGACCCTGCCACTAACTGACAGCCCCCATCCCAGCAACCCGCCACGCTCCCCAGAGAGACCCAGCCATGGCAAATCCCCTTCCCCAATCCCATCCTGCCTCCGGCTTACCCTCCATCCGGCTCTGCAGCTGGCTCTCACTCTGGCAGGAAAGAGCTGAGCTTAGACCCCATGCCGTAAACAAGGGGCCCTTTTTGGGAAGCTCCAGAACCGATCGCCACCCTGATTGGCGCCAAAGTACGCGTAAGGCAGGCCAGGGGCTGGACAGTGTCCCAGTTCCCCTG
Source organism: Caretta caretta (assembly GCF_965140235.1). Lineage (NCBI taxonomy): Eukaryota > Metazoa > Chordata > Testudines > Cheloniidae > Caretta > Caretta caretta. The sequence goes on from NC_134229.1 coordinate 14,535,045, forward strand.
CGCCCCTTTGCCTGGTGCACAAATGGCTCCTGTCAGCAGGCTGCAGGCAATACGCTGCTCACCAGCAAGACCTCTGGAGACTAACCATTTCCTCCCCCTGCCCAAAGTAAGGGTAAGCAGGGGAGGGCTGGAGACACCGAGCTGCGGTTGTGCTTCTAGGCAGAGCTGACGGGAGGTTTTCCAGAGGGATGTTTTGCTGTTGGAAAATGCAGATTTCTCAGCCCCCAAACTTCCCGTGGGGACACACTGGCTGCAAAGCAAAAAGGTGACAAAGCAGGGCCCTGATGACAGTCCTTAAATAGGCCCAGGGCTGTTCTAACGAGGCTGGGGGTCAGCTGTTCTCCTTGCCCAGCGAAGGTAGGAGGAGAAGCGGCGGTTAATCCACAGCAGGTGAGACTGAGGGTGGATATTAGGACCAATTTGCTAACTCTAAGGGGAGCTGAGTACTGGAACAGGTTAGCAAGGGAATCTGCCCCATGGCAGGGCCTCTGTGTGCCCCTCCCCCATATACCAGATCCCCCCATTCTTTCCCCATGCCAGTGGCTCTATATGTCCCTGTGGTGAAGCGGGACTGTTCTTAATGTTTCCTCTGACTATTGTGGGGGTGCCTCAGTTTCCCCTATGCAGTTCTTAAGTATCTAGGGGGTGGGATAAGGGTGTATGATCGTTGCAGAGCCCTAGAGGGCGGGTGTGTGCAGGGCTCTGGACACAGAGAACGGCCAACACCCTGTTTCCTGGCACCTGATGGCATGGGCCCTTCCCCCCTGCAAGGTGAGAGCTAAGGGCTGGAGAGAGTTTCAGTTTGGGGCTGGCTGGGGACATGGAGTGAAGTGCAGACGTGGTTGTCTGGCTCACTGCCCCCCCTCCAATGGACCCTGCCTCCCCCCACAATGGACCCAGCTGAGGGGTCCTGTTCTCTGCACCTACAAGCTCTGTTTTAGACCATGTTCCTGTCGTCTAGTAAATTTCTGTTTTACTGGCTGGCTGAGAGTCACGTCTGACTGCGAAGTTGGGGTGCAGGACCCTCTGGCTTCCCCAGGACCCTGCCTGGGCGGACTCGCTGTCGGAAGCGCACGGAGGGGCAGAGGATGCTGAATGCTCCGAGATCAGACCCAGGAAGGTGGAAGTTGTGTGAGCTGTGTGTCCTGCAGACAGTCTGCTCACAGAGAGGAGACTTCCCCAGAGTCCTGACTGGCTTCGCGGGGAGCAGTTCCAGAGCATTGCCCAGGGACTCCGTGACAGTCACTCACCATTTTTCCCTTCTGTTTTTCTAGCCCCCCCCCCCCCCCCCCCCCGCAAATCAACAGGGTTCTGTCCATCGGTGCCTGGTCCCTTCCCTGACAGTTCGGCACTGATCAGATGCAGCGTTCAAACACTATCCTGTAACATCCACACAGACGGACAAAGACATACTACTGAGCGGCGTGTTGGGCCTCACTTCACCAGTCTTCTGATGATGGGAAGGGACCCAGGTGCTGCGGGGATGGGGGCCAGAGAAGCCCCTGTGTTAGGTTGGGGCCCTGCACAGACACACAGCCAGTGGCCACCCTGAGGACTCACAGAGGCCAGCGGCAGGTCTGGGGCAACCCCCAGCTCTCCTAGACCCTATCCCTCACCAGGGACAGCAACAGGGGTCCCAGCTGTCAGCCCAGCAGCGGGTCTCCAGCTCTCAGCCTGGCCAGGCTCCAGCTGTCAGTCCTGGTGGCAGGGCTCCAGCTGTGAGCCCCATGCAGGGCTGACAGCCAACAGGCGATGTAAGTAACAGTGTCTACATAGCCACTGCGTCACCCTAAGTACACCCACCTAAGCGCTACACCTCTCGCAGAGGTGGCGTTGGGTTGGGTCGGTGTAGCGGGCAACTCACATCGGCGGAAGCCCTGTTGCAGTGTAGACATGAACAGAGTTAAAGTGACGTAAGCTGCCATATATCGACCTAACTGTCGTGTAGCCCAGCTCTCAGATACTATCTGATCCTCTCTCTCTGCAGTGGTTGAGGGAGGAACTGATTAGACTCTCTTGAAGGTTGTTGGTTTGTTCAGTGACCATCAAAGTGTAGGACTGGAGGGGACCTCCATGCGCCCTCTGGTCCAGTCCCCTGCACTCAAGGCAGGACTGTAACAGCCAGACCAGGCCTGACGGGTGTTTGTCTAATTTGCTCTTTAAAACCTCCAATGATTCCACAGCCTCCCTAGGCAATTTGTTCCAGGGCTTAACCACCCGGACAGTTAGGACGTTTTTCCTGATGCCCAACCTAAACTGCCCTTGCTGCAATTTAAGCCCAGTGCGTCTTGTCCTGTCCTCAGAGGTGAATGAGGCTGCGTCGCCCGATGCCCAGCTCCCGCGCTGCTCTGGAGGGGCCTGCACAGCACAAGCTGTTCTCAGCCTGCGGCAGGAAGCATCTGGGCCTGCAGCCTGGCCAGGGGAGGAAAAGGAACTAAGAAGGGTGGGGGATGTGGGGAACCAAGGAACTGGCCCTAGGGTGTGGAGACTCAGGATCTGGCCCCTGAAGGGTTAATATTGAGTAATGATTTAGCAATGACTCCCTCTGCCAGTAACTCTGACAATGGAGGAGGGGCACCATGCTGCAGGGAGTGGGGGAGGGCTCAGCAGGGGGCACTGTGCCGGGAGTGGGGCGGGGGAGTATTGTGCTGTGGGGCGGGGGGGCACCGTGCTGCAGGGGGCTCAGCACGGCTCCAAGGTCACAGTTACTGGCAGAGGGAGTCACTGCTAAACCATTGCTCAATATTAACCCTTCAGGGCCTGCCCCACCCCAGGGCTAGTTCCTTGGCTCCCCCCATTCCCCACTCCCGTTAGTTCCTCTTCCTCCCCAGGCTGGGCTCCAGGCCCAGACACTTCCCGCCCCAGGAAGAGAACAGATTGTTCTGAACAGTCCCCTCCAGGGGCAGCTGGATTTGGGGGGGAGGGGAAGATTTTCCCTGCAATTAACTTCTATCTCCTTGCCTCCTGCTCTAACCGTTCCGCCCGACTCCACTCCTAGAGCTAGAGGAGAACCCAAGAGTCCTAGCTCCCTTGCTCTAACCACTAGAACTGCCCCCCTTTGCAGAGGAGTGTCACCATAATCCCCACCCCATCCTCTGATCCCTCTAACTCCTGTCCCCTACCACCCAGGCCCCTCTCCATAACCACCTCCACTCAAATCTCCACTGTCCCCTCACCCTTCCACCCCCTAATGTTCACTCCCTTCTCTGCCGGACTTTGAGCCCTTCCCAATTTGCCAATAACGTGCTCCTTTAACCTCCACCAGATTGGGGAGCTCGGCCTGGCTGGCTGGCTGCCTGGGCGTGCTGGCTCCGCATCATTCCTTTGGCATGTGCCCAGTAGCCATGCCCCCGTCCCCAGCGCCATGCTCTCAGTTGAACCCCATGCTCAGCGTTACTCCCTCGAGGGGCAAGTTGGTGCCACGTGCTAGCCGGGGTAAATGGCGAGCGACTGAGCCCGCTCGGGGCAGGAGCCGACCCCTGGCTTGATCCCTCTGTGTGCAAAGAGAATGCGGAGAATCTGTTAACCTTAAGAGAAACTGTTTTCTTGGGGGAGGGGTGCCTCGTGGGAACGCCTCGCTCAAATTGCCCCCGATTTAGAGCTCTAAACCTACCCTGTAGCCCCAAGAGGAACACCAGCTCTCAAGGCAATCCAAGTTGCCACATGCACACTGCACGCTGCCTTTATCTCAGCACTGAAGGTCTGTGCCATGCACTGAGTTCACCTGTTCTCAGCTCACTGCCTTTATCTCAGCAAGTTCACCTGTTCTCAGGTCCAGCATTTTGGCAGCCCCTACAATACCAGGACCATTCCTGGGCTGCCCCTGTCCCTTCGCCAAGTCAGGGGATCCTGATGAATAACAGAGGCAGAAACTGGGGCTGGTCGTTCGTATGAAACACGTTTATTGGGTGTAGGGAGATCAGGGGTGAATGCGCAGCAGAGAGGAATCAGATCCTGTCGGCAGGGGAGAAGAAAGAAAGAAAGAAAGAAAGAAACTGTAATTTGCCACACTGTAGCCTCGCACCGTCCCTTTAAATCCCGCAGAAGGAAGCTGTCACACTGTTAGTGTAGATGGCACCATCAGGAGTGAGTCCCAGTCGTCACCATCCACAATGCTGGCCCAGATACTGCGCTGCCCCCTGGGGGCCATTGCAGAGCCGGCAGCAACTCGGAGTGGTTGGGGTCGGTCAGCAGGTGAAGTGGGGCATGGCTCAAGGGGTCTGGGTGTCCTGGTAAGGGGGCGGAGCTTTGGGGGGGTCATTGGCGAGGGCAGCTGGAGGCCCCATGTTCTGATAAATCACCACAGACTGGAGGGAGAGACAGGAGGAGAGCATGAGGGGCAGCCCTAGGGCCAGCCACTCCCCTGCCCCCCACATTCCCCTATAACCCCTACTCCTTCTTCCTGCCTCCCATATTCTCATGCAGCCCTATTGGGCAGTGCACAGACACAAATTGTTCATGGAATAACTCCCCTAGGGAAGTACGGGGGCCGGGCGGGGAGAGGTTCCTACATCTGTCAACTGACTTAAAAAGAAGATGGGCTGGACAAATGTTTCACACACCCAGGGATAGAACCCAGGAGTCCTCACCCATGGCTTTAAACTCTAAACTCCACTCCCTTCTCTGAGCCTGGGATAGAACCCAGGCGTCCTGGCTCCCAGCCCTCCCCCCCCCAACCCCAAGACCCCCATCCCCTTGCACAAAGGCTGTCACCGTGTCGCTGTAGCTGTCCCGGCAGAGTGTTTTGCACCCGAAGGCAGCACTGGAGATGGAGACACAGAACTCCAGGATGGTGAAGACCAGGAGAATCATGACCACCCCGAACATGGTATCCTGGCCAGGGAAGATCCACGAGGGACTGACTGAGAATACACACAGCGCCCCCTGCTGAGCCCCCGCTCCCCGCAGCACAGCGCCCCCTGCTGAGCCTCCCGGGTCACAGATAGCACCAGTGCCCCCAGCTTCATGGGGCAGAGCTGGGCAGGCCGAGGGGGCAGCCGGACTCACCGTGGGCACTCGGGAGGTCGGCGCGCAGGACTTGGACTCCTCGATCCAGTAGCAGGTTACTCCCGGGTAGTAGAAGACAAACGAGAACAAACAGATGATGATCCCCACTCCGGCCACTATGGCGCTGAGGGTATTCATAGCCAGCATGCCCTTCACCTGGGGAGGAGGCACCAGAGACATGGGGCTAGGACGCCCAGCTATGTCGTCCACACACCCCACACCTCCCACCCCTGCATTTCCCCAGCCACCCTCCTGCCCTTGAATCCTCCTGCACCCCTCCAGACACCCTCAGCCTGTGTCCAGCTTCCACGGTACAGCATGTCGGTGGAGATTTTAATGTCTAGCGAGACAAGGCTGGTGGGGGCCCAGCTTCCGCTGGGGAAATCATAGAATCATAGAATCTCAGGGCTGGAAGGGACCTCAGGAGTCATCTAGTCCCACCCCCTGCTCAAAGCAGGACCAACCCCAACTAAATCATCCCAGCCAGGGCTTTGTCAAGCCAGGCCTTAAAAACCTCTAAGGAAGGAGATTCCACCACCTGCCTAGGGAACCCCTTCCAGTGCTTCACCACCCTCCTAGTGAAAAAGTTTTTCCTAATATGCAACCTAAACCTCCCTCACTGCAACTTGAGACCATTACTCCTCATTCTGTCATCTGCTACCACTGAGAACAGTCTAGATCCATCCTCTTTGGAGCCCCCCTTCAGGTAGTTGAAGGCTGCTCTCAAATCCCCCCTCACTCTTCTCTTCTGCAGACTAAACAATCCCAGTTCCCTCAACCTCTCCTCGTAAGCAAGCTAGCCTGCTCTCCAGAGCTCTTCTTCTGATCCTTGTTACAATCTTCAGCCCGAAACAGGCGGCTTTCAGCCATTCGTGGCAGTTTTCAGTGGCAACGTTTTGAGCTTTGGGGCAATTTTGAGTAGACATTTTTCATTTTCCCTGCACTTTTTAGCAGCTTCCAGCTACAAATTTGCTCTTTTGGGGGCAACTTTTGGCAGCCAATTGGCCATTTTCAGCTGTGTGGGGTGGGCTGCCGTTTTTGTCTGAAAAAACTGGGGGGGGGGGGGGTTTGGTGGCTGTTTTGGGCTGAAATTTTTCAATTTTGGGCAATTTCCCCCTGGAAATTCTTCCTTTCATGACTGTTTTGGGGTAAAATGTTTCAATTCTCAGCCGTTTGGCCAGTTTGGGGATGGGAATTTTCAGTGTTGAGAAAAAAGTCAAAAGTTTCCATTGGAATTTTTGGTGAATTCTCCCCCCCCCCCCCCCCCCCGCCAATTTTTCATGTTTCAATTAACTTTCCCGGGGGGGGAAACCCCAATATATTCCAACTGGCTCAAAAAACAAGGGACAGAAACCTCGTTCCTTACCAGTGAGATCTTGGGGTTCTTGGCAGCCTCCACACAAATGAACCCCGAAAGGATGTACTGGAGGGAAAGCAGAGATGGGTGAAAGCTGCTGCCCACTCTTCACCCAACAGGTGAGATCATCCCACTCGCTTGGTGCCTCAGTTTCCACCCCATGCATTATGTATATTGGCATTCCCTCCCTCACAGGCAGGGTGAGGATCAATACACCGGGGGTGGAGGGGAGTCACACATTTCTCATGCCCATTACACATCTCAGAGGCTCCTTCCCCACCATGCCAAGGGCTTTATGTGTCCCCCACTTCCCCTCCCTTCCATGCCAGGGGGTTCTGGATCCCCCCATTCTTCCCTTTCTCCCCATGCCACAGGCTCTGTATGCCCTACAGAGACTCAGCTGAAGATGGGGGAGGGGTCCAGGTGCTGCGGGGATCGGGGCCAAAGAAGCACCTGTGATAGGTCGGGGCTCTGCACAGACACACAGCCAGTGGCCACCCCAAGGACTCACAGAGGGGACATGCGAACCCGCCCAGCAGGCCAGCGGCAGCTCAGGGAGCAACCCCCAACTCTTCTAGCCCCATGGCCAGTGCCCCAGTCGCCACTCCGCCACCCCTGGCAGTACCAGCTGGGCTTCCAAAGATCATTGGGAAGCCGGGTTCAGGGCACGGCGCTGGCTGGCTAAACCGCCCTACGGAGAGGATTCCGAGACAATGTCCTCCTTGTTTGCACACACACACCCCGAAGCCCCCACCACTAGGACTTACCAGGATCCCAGTCCAAAAGGGGGTCCCCACCTTTATCGCCACTTGGTGGTGGTCATTCGTCAGGGTCAGGATGATGCCAAAAGCTATCTGCACAATGCCCGTGAGTATCTGTGTGATCTGCAGAGACACCATGAGGCATGTTACTGGCCAGGAGCTGCATTCTGGGGAACTTACTACATGGTTACTCAGTCCCTACTACACGGTTACTCCATCCCTACCACACGGTGACACAGTCTCTACTACACAGGGTCTCTGTATTTTGGCTAGTCATTCATGAGAGGATAAAGCCTCTAGACGGATCCTCAGAAGACTTGTGTTCTGTTCCCAACTCTGCCACTGGCCTTATCCTCCCTGTGTCTCAGTTTCCTCACGCTACCTCATTTGTAAAGTACTTTGAGATCAACTGATGACAAGGGCTACCAAGAGCTAGGGATGATAATTATATGGCTACTTAGTCCTTACATCTACTTAGGCCAAGATTTCCAAAGGAATTATGCACCTGAATGCAGGTGGGTGTCTCTTGGGCTTGACAAAAGTGCCAGAGCTAGGTGCCTAACTCCCATTGACTTTCCATGAGCTGCAGGCACCTAGGTAAGTCTTGGCAAGTCCCACTTGCTCCTCTCTACCTATCTAATCAACTTAGATATGTATCTACTTTTGTTTTCGTCTATATGTCCCATCACCTTAGTTTGGAAGTAATGGATTAAAATAATGGAATTGCATCATGCTCCCAAGTGGAACATTCCTAATGAAAACAGCTGGGAATTAGGACTCCTGGGTTCTATCCCCAGCTCTGGGAGGGGAGTGGGCGTCTAGTGGGTTACAGCAGAGGAGCTAGGACTCCTGGCTTCTCTTTCTAGCTCTTGTAGGGGAGGAGGGTGCTCAGAGGGTCAGGTCTTGTGCATCCTGACCCTGACTCGCTGCAAGTCTCCAGTCAGGCACACACCTAGCTCTGTGCCTCAGTTTCCCTCTCTGTATTACAGAGATAATCATCCCCAACCACATTTCTAAGGCACTTTGGGATTCTCAGTGCCACAGCACTATACCAAGGCCACACATGACAGCCTGTGGCCAAGGATAGGACCCCCTGCACCTAAAAGCCTGAGTGTCTTCCGTCCAAGCTAATCAGGCAACTACACCCAGCAAGGGCAGCAGCCGCCTCCTGTTAATGGCCCAGCCAGCAGAAGGAGTCAGAAAGGCTCATTGTGTCCCCCTGGGTCCCCTTCGCAGGCCAGCCTCCGGCTATGCTGGACTCACGCCCAGAGCCAGTGGCTCCCCCTGGTAGAACTTCCGCAGGGGCCGTGGTGGGGCAGAGGAGGCTGACGAGTGGGGCTGGGGTATGATCTGCGTCAGCAGGACGACTCCGGAGGGCCCCGCCTCCATGAGGGCAGCAGGTGCCTATTCCCGGCCTGTGCAGTGCTGACAGGAGCCGTCACAGCAACTAAATGAGGGAGAGGAAAAGAGAGAGAAGGACGGGGAAAGAATGAAGAGTCTGACATTTAGGATGAGAACAATTGGGATTCAGAACTCCTGGGTTTTCTCCCTGGCTCTGGGAGCGGGGGGGGGGAGTCTAGTGGTTAGAAAAGGGAGGGTTGGGAGCCAGGACTCCTGGGTTCTCTCTATGGCTCTGGGAGGGAAGTGGGGGCTAGTGGTTAGAGAAAGGAGAGTTGGGAGCCAGGACTCCTGGGTTCTCTCTATGGCTCTGGGAGGGAAGTAGGGTCTAGTGGTTGGGGGGGCTGCACAGAGCCAGTTTTTCACAGGAAACCTTTCCCCTCCCATCGCTGCCTGTCCGCTTGCTAGCGGATCTCTCCCAGGCCTGTGGTGAGAGGGCATCAGACATAGTGACCCTCCCAGCCTCCGTCTGCCCCAGAGCCCCAAGGCTCGCAGCCCCCCAGCTGCTCTGTGGCTGATGCACCCCAGAGAGCGCCCCCCACTGCCCAGCGCCCCTGCTATGCTCGGCTGTACTTGCCCTGGGCTCCTAGCACCCCCGGCCGCTCCTGCGGGCCCCCGCAGCTCGGGCTGTCTGCCTGGGCAGGAAGTGGCTGGGCCTGGTGCCCAGCCAGGGAGGGAGAGGAAGAGGGAGAGGCCCGTGCAAGGGGGGAGCCAGTGGCCTCTGGCACGAGGATAGAGCAAGGGCGGATTTGGCCCTGGTACCTCCAGGCCAGCCTGGCAGAAACACCCAGCCCAGCAGCAGGCTGGGCACAAGCTGGTGCCATGGGTGAGCGACTGAGAGGAACTGTCCGGCCGCTGCCTCAAGCCTGCAGCCCGGTGGTTTGACAGCAGGTCAGGGCTCGGGGATCAGCCGAAAGGGGCCGGGCCTGGCGGGCCAGGCCACCGAGCTCCCGGCGCGGCTCTGCCCTCTGGGCCATGTCGTGTGTGGAGGTTTCCCAGACATGCGGGGCTGGAGGGGACCTCAAGAGGGCCTCAGGGCCAGCACCCCGGGGCCAAGTCAGAGCCGAGGGACCCCCGAGCGGCCCTGACAGGGTGTGTCCAGCCCGGTCTTAAAACCTTCCAGTGACACGGTTCCTTGGGTAACCTGTTCGGAGTGTCCCGGCTGTTCTTTTGGCAGCCGCTAAGTGTCTTCCGGGTGCTGACAAACAACAGTTGCATTTGTGGGACCTACCTGCTCTACCCGAGGGAGCTGCATCGCAGTGCCAGGCGAGCTGTCCTCGTGTGCCGTTATGTGCGGCTGTTCCCCGGCTGTCCCACCCCTGAGGCGGCTGCATCCCAGCGCTGGGAAAGCTGTCCTCATGCGGCTGTTCCCCATCTGCCCCACCCCAGATGTGGCTGCATCTCAGTGCTCTGCATACCCAATCCCAGCGTTATGGGTCTCAGATGATTTGTGCAGAGGAGTCCATTTCTGTTGCAGGAGTGATGGTGTGGTGAGTGAAAGCCCCATGATATTAACCCTCTACTTTCCAGTCTCTGACCCTGAACAACAGGCCCTACCTCTGGAGTGGAGCAGCTGGGGAACAGCCACACATAACACCCCATGGGGACAGCTCACCCAGTGCTGAGATGTAGCCACCTGTAGCTCATTATCTGAGCACAGTTCAGGCCTTGAGCAACCAGCACAGAGCTGGCTCCACCCAGGGGGAAATTCCTGCCCTTGGTTGTTTTCATTCACTAAAGCCCATGGCGGCCAACTCTCTGAGCCCTTTGAACTGGCCTGAGCTCAGCAAAGTGCTAATGGAGCCCTGCTGCCACCAGAAGGGGCAAGAGCTACCACAGAATCACAGAATCTCAGGGTTGGAAGGGACCTCAGGAGGTCATCTAGTCCAACCCCCTGCTCAAAGCAGGACCAATCCCCAATTTTTGCCCCAGATCCCAAATGGCCCCCTCAAGGATTGAACTCACAACCCTGGCTTTAGCAGGCCAATGCTCAAACCACTGAGCTATGCTCCCCTCCCACAGCCACAGATGGAACCCAGGAGTCCTGGCTCCCAGCCCCTGCTCTAACCCACTAGACCCCCACTCCCCTCCCAGAGCCATGGATGGAACCCAGGAGTCCCGGCTCCCAGCCCCTGCTCTCACCGACTAGACCCCACTCCCCTCCCGGAGCTGGGGATAGAATCCAGGAGTCCTGACTCCTGCCCCCGTGCCCTGCTGCATGAGAGGCTCACAGACACTTTGCTTCCCCAGAGGGAGTCATTTAATGTCATCAAAATACAACACAGGGCGACCGGCGCTCAGAGACAGGTTGGGGGGACAGGGATGCGGGGGACAGGCCAGGCACAGGCTGGAGACTCAGATGGGGGGGATAAGGCCTGAAGGGAGGACAAGGATGGGAATCCAGGCCAGGAAGGGGGAGGGGACAGAGATGGGGGAACAAGGCTGGGAGAGGGAGGGGACAGGGATCAGGGGACAAGGCTGGGAGGGGGAAAAGAGAGGGATGGAGGATCCAGGCCGGGGAGTCGGCTGGAGGCTAGAGGGGATTGGCGGGGGTGATCTGAGCCAGGGGTCTGATATGCAGATCACAGAGGAGGGAGCCAGGGGCACTCAGCAGCCCTCTGATCTGTGCTGCTGGTTCTGCCCCAGCCCCCATTAGGCATGCAGCATCGCTGTGGGGCTCCGAGCCGGCCCCTCCACGCAGTGTCTGGCCCCCAGGCATCCCCCAGCAGGGCGTGCCTCAGAGCCGCGAGATATCGTAGGCGCTGTAAGGAAAAGGAAGAAGGGCTTAGGGGGGCTGGGGGGACCCTGCGGGGCCCAAGAGAGGACAGGGGCGGCTCTCACCTCCTCCGCTTCCGGCCCCCACATCCGTGGAACTTCCCGAATTTACCACCTGGGAATGGAGAGAGTAAGAGTGTGAACCCAGGCGACCTGGCTCCCAGCCCCCAGCCCCGCTCTACCCATCAGACCCCACTCCCCTCCCAGAGCCAGGGAGAGAACCCAGGCGTCCTGGTTCCAACCCCACCCCACACTGCTCTACCCATCAGACCCCACTCCCCTCCCAGAGCCGGAGAGAGAACCCAGGCGTCCTGGCTCCCAGCCCCCACTCACAGGTGAGGATGAGGATGCCCAGGACGAAGAGGATGGCGGCGGCAATCAGGCCCCACTTGCGCAGGGAGTGGTAATCTGAAAGGAGGGGGGAACAGGGTGACTGTGAGGGGAGTGAGGTGAGGAGCAGCACCCCCTGCTGCTCGGGGCAGGGACAGCTGCTACCCACCGTAAGAGAAGATTTCCTCTTGGCTTTGGCCGGCTCCTGTGGGGGCAGAGAGAGAATTACCCAAAATGCCTGGCTTGGGGGAGGGGGGGAAATGGGGCAGGGACCTTTCCCCTCTGCAGGGCTCCGGCTCCGATCCAGCCCCGGGGCACTCACCTGATCTGGCCGAGCTCCCATGCTCTCTGCGGCTCGTCGCCTGGGTCTCAGGCCTCTTGGGGCCTGAAAAGAACAAGTTCTGGAGTGAAAAGGATTCAGAGACCCCAGCTGAGACCTGCCCTCCCCACCAGCTATCTCTGGGATGGGGCACAGGGGGGCTGGTCATCCAGGGAGCCCGCACCCAGTGCCGAGATGCGGTCATCACTAGGGTGTGACGTGAGGGAGCTGATTATCCAGAGACCCCCTCGCCCAGCCCCAAGATGTGGCTGCTTCTGGGGTGGGACATGGTTATCCAGGGAACCCTCGCCCGGCCCTGAGTTGCGGCCGCCTCTGGGGTGTTACCTGTCAGCTCTATGTTCTTGGGGAACCAGGGTGCAGTATCCAGCTTGTCTGATTCACAAAGGACCCCCCACCCCCCAGCCTCCACTTGAACTGAAGAAAAACTTACAAAAAGCAATGAAAAGGCCGTGGGCGACACACCTACAGCCCTCCGGACAAGGGTGACGGGATTAAGGAAACTGCCCTAGCGTCATTTGCATGGAAGATGGGACAGGGAGGCATCACCCTTAGCATACAGAATGGAGAACAGAGATTCCAAGGCAACCAGAAAAGCAGGGATGAACTGCATGATGGGGGATCCCTGCTCCAGATGTTAATGAACTCACACCTGCACACACCCAGCTCAGCCGTTATCAGACCAATTCGAGGAATAAATCCTTGATTGGGATCCGCAATACTGAACCTGCCTAATTGCACTGTGAGCTCCCTTGAAGGAACACTGCCCATAGCCAGGAATGAGCAGTTCCTATTGTCTAGCCTGAACAAAACAATTTTGGTATCCTCCCTTGAGCCACCAGTTTACCCATAAACAAATCTAGTGTTCTCCCTTGAACCATTGTTCTTTCCCTACAAAGACCCCGACCCATGCTCAAGGAAGTGCTCTGATGCCTGGATCCAACATCTGCATCAGTTCCATTAGGATTTCATCGTCTCCTGACTGATCGTGCTGGGGGCTCTGCCTGGCTCCAGCACTCCGGACCCCCAGCTACCCCCACCACCTGGGAACCCCGACCAGTTCAAGCGTCACGGAGTGGCGAGAACCCAGCTCTCACTCTCTCTAGGTACAGCCTTCTGACCCTGACTTGTGTGATCAGTTAGAGTTTTCTAAACCTGACTTGTGGGATCAGATTGAAGCTAGATGCAATAATGTAACTCGTTTGTTTGTTTGGCTCCCCTTGTATGGTTATTACCAGGCAATAAATAACTTTTAAGGTTAAGCTGGTTGCTTCCCTCTCTCGCGCGCTCTCTCTTTCACGCACTCTCTCTCTCTCTTGTTTTTGGCTTCCCCATTCGCTCTGCAGCAACGCTCCTCTTACCTAAGCTAAAGATCCCTGCAGCACCCCAAAATCCTGTGGGGTTTGCTCATCAAGTGGGTTACGACCAGAACCACTGTAACGTGGAAATGGGGATAGGGATGTGCTGAACTTGGGGCATAGGTGGGTAACAGCTTGGAGGTGCTGCTCGACCCAGCCGGCTCAGGGGTGCTCTGTTCCGGTGCGGTGCATATGAGGGTGACAGCTTGGAGGTGCTGCTCGGGGACAAATAAGGGGTCAGTTTGGGAGTCCTGATTGACCCGGTCCACTCAGACGTGCTCTGCTAATGTGTGTGGGTGTGGGTGGGGGTGTGGGTGTGGGTGCGCGTGTTCATCTGATTCTGGGGCTGGAGGAACCGAGCTGTGGGGAACCGAGGACCTGCAGGGTAGCTCCATTGGGAGGGGACTTGCAGCAGGGAGAAGTAGCGCTCCATGCAAGAACACAAGTGACACAAGCCGTACGTGGATAGAATTACAGACCCGCCCCCCCCCCCCGAAGCGTAACCCTAATAAATGAGTGTACCCCAAAGTAACGGGCAAATCTGGTAATAGGGGTGGGACGTGGGGGGCTGGTCATCCAGGGAGCCCTTGCCTGGCCATGAGTTGCAGCCACCTCTGGGGTGGGATGTGGGGGGGGGGGCTGGTCATCCAGGGAGTCCTTGCCCGGCCATGAGTTGCAGCCACCTCTGGGGTGGGATGTGGGGGGGGGGCTGGCCATCCAGGGAGCCCTTGCCTGGCCATGAGTTGCAGCCACCTCTGGGGTGGGATGTGGGGGGGGGCTGGTCATCCAGGGAGCCCTTGCCTGGCCATGAGTTGCAGCCACCTCTGGGGTGGGATGTGGGGGGGGGCTGGTCATCCAGGGAGCCCTTGCCTGGCCATGAGTTGCAGCCATCTCTGGGGTGGGATGGGGGGGGGGGGCTGGTCATCCAGGGAGCCCTTGCCTGGCCATGAGTTACAGCCATCTCTGGGGTGGGATGGGGGGGGGGCTGGTCATCCAGGGAGCCCTTGCCTGGCCATGAGTTGCAGCCACCTCTGGGGTGGGATGTGGGGGGGGGCTGGTTATTTCTCCTACCTGAAGTGGTTGTGCTCATGCTGCTGGAACTGGAGCCCCCAGATCCTGTGGTGACTGCGGGGAGAAGAAAGGAGGGTGAGACTTGGACCCTTCTGCCCACCCCACCCCCACCCCCAGCTCTGCCAGTGCCCCTCACTCCCAACCCACAGTCCTGGCTATCCCAGCCCTGGGATTCCCCTCAACAGCTTGCCCCTCGTTCCTGACCCACAACCCCCTGCTCTCCCAGCTGGTCCTTCTTCCATTTTTAACGTCCCTCTCACTTTTTTCAGGCTGAGCTCTTATGTGGGGAGCTTTTCCCAGCCAAGTCACACCTAACTGGGGTGTTGCAGCTAGGGGAACTGGGGGGGCACATTTTGGGGCAGAGCAGTTATGTGCGGTATGATTGGGGGGATGGACAAAGCCCTGGCTGGGATGATTTAGTTGGTGCTGGTCCTGCTTTGAGCAGGGGGTTGGACTAGATGACCTTGAGGTCTCTTCCAACCCTAATCTTCTATCATTCTATGATCCTATGACTGGGGCTACGTGGAGGGGATCTGGCTTGGCCTGGAGTGGGGTGCTCCCACAGTTGGTCACCCGTCTTCTACGTGATGCCCACTCCCTGCGCTAGATGTGTTTCCCCCCCTCTGCATCTTGGTCTCCATCTGGCCGTGTCATGCAAAGAAAGAACCGAGATTAGAAACAACGGATCAGCCACCTCTGGGGCGGAGCAGCCAGGGAACAGCTGAACATAACGCCACACAGGGATGGCTGCTAGGCACTGATATTCACCTCTCAAATCCGAGTTGGGGTCGGACGGGGTCATGACGCCAGAGTCCTGCCCCAGTTTGGGCCTCGGGGTGACGATTGCTGATGAAGGATAAAAGCCTCCGTGTGCGTGTGTGGCAGCTAGTCTGTATCACACACACGCACACCCCACAGCACCGGGCTGATCCCACACATACAGAGCGCCCCTTCTGGGTCCCAGCCCACTCCCTGCAGCACAGAGCCCTCTGCTGACCGCCCGCTCCCTGCAGCCCTGCTGACTCCCCACTCCGCTCTCAGCAGCACAGCCCCCCTACTCACTCCCTGCCTTGTTCCCCACAGCACGCCTGTCCATGCCGTGGGCCCTGGGCGGGAACTTACCCCCCTGCTCACCCGCAAGGGTTGTCTCAGCCAGCAAAGTCATCGCTACGACATCCTTCGTGGCGTTATCTGTGGGAGCAAAGGGCTGGGTGGGAGATTTCGGTGGCTGGGTGCGGGGAGCCCCACCCATGCTTGTCCTCAGCCACCCAGCTTCCATTGGGTGAGAGGGTGTGTGTCCCTGCTGCCCCCTGCTGGAGGGGACGAGCCCTGCTCCGTGTGTGTGTATACACGCATGCGAGCAGTGCACGCCGCCCGGAAATAGACCTACTCTGCTACACATCATATTCCCTGTACAGCACCTGACTGAGGGGGATTCCCCTTTCTACCCCTAAAGAGAAGGAACCTGAGACACAAAGAAGCAAAAAGAAATGTCCAAGGTTACGCAAAAGGACAGAAACAGAGGGGGCAAAGCAGACCCCCAGGAGCCCTGATGCCCAGCCCCCCTGATCTAACCACTAGACCCCATCCCCTCCTAGAGCTGGGATAGAACCCAGAAGTCCTGGTTCCCAGCCCCACTGGTCCCTCCTACAGATGTTTCCCAAGACAGGATTTCCTGGTCAGTCAAGGGGTCTGGTGCCCCAGGGCTGTGGGTGCTGGTGCTACCCAGGGTGTGGTGCCATAGGGAAAGGCAGGTGACACTTACCTTGCTGAGCCAGAACCAGGCCCGGGACCAGGCCCAGGAACAAGAACAATATGGAGATCTGGACCTGCAGCAAAACCAGAGCGATTCAATTGTCCTGGGCTCTGCTGGTAGCCCTCACTCCCACCCGCAGCCCCCTGCCAGCCCCGGAGCCCGCCTCCAGCTCTGCCAGTGCCCCTCACTCCTGTCCTGCAGCACCTGCTAGCCCTGCCCTGGGCTGAGCTGCGCCACTGTATGTATTTATATATACTGACTCAGACTACCCACGAGGGGCTACTAAGGTGACCAATGTGTGTGAAACATTTTCAGAGCCTGACAGGCCTGGGAGGAGAGACCCAGCCGTGCTGGGGTGGGGATGGGGGGGATTTGCCTTCTTGATTTATGAGCTACTGGGGGATCCGCTGGCCCTAGCAACGGGCTCAGGCTCCCAGCAGACTCAGGCAGCATCGCCGCGCCGGCCACACCCGGGGCAGATCTCTCCTCTCCCAGCGACGGGCTCAGGCTCCCAGCTGACTCAGGCAGCATCGCCGCGCCGGCCACACCCGGGGCAGATCTCTCCTCTCCCAGCGACGGGCTCAGGCTCCCAGCTGACTCAGGCAGCATCGCCGCGCCGGCCACACCCGGGGCAGATCTCTCCTCTCCCAGCGATGGGCCCAGGCTCCTGGCTGACTCAGGCAGCATCGCCGCGCCGGCCACACCCGGGGCAGATCTCTCCTCTCCCAGCGATGGGCTCAGGCTCACAGCTGACTCAGGCAGCATCGCCACGCCGGCCACACCCGGGGCAGATCTCTCCTCTCCCAGCGACGGGCTCAGGCTCACAGCAGACTCAGGCAGCATCGCCACGCCGGCCACACCCGGGGCAGATCTCTCCTCTCCCAGCGACGGGCTCAGGCTCACAGCAGACTCAGGCAGCATCGCCACGCCGGCCACACCCGGGGCAGATCTCTCCTCTCCCAGCGACGGGCTCAGGCTCCCAGCAGACTCAGGCAGCATCACCGCGCCGGCCACACCCGGGGCAGATCTCTCCTCTCCCAGCGACGGGCTCAGGCTCCTGGCTGACTCAGGCAGCATCGCCGCGCCGGCCACACCCAGGGCAGATCTCTCCTCTCCCAGCGACGGGCTCAGGCTCCTGGCTGACTCAGGCAGCATCGCCACGCCGGCCACACCCGGGGCAGATCTCTCCTCTCCCAGCGATGGGCTCAGGCTCCTGGCTGACTCAGGCAGCATCGCCGCGCCGGCCACACCCGGGGCAGATCTCTCCTCTCCCAGCGATGGGCTCAGGCTCACAGCAGACTCAGGCAGCATCGCCGCGCCGGCCACACCCGGGGCAGATCTCTCCTCTCCCAGCGACGGGCTCAGGCTCACAGCAGACTCAGGCAGCATCGCCGCGCCGGCCACACCCGGGGCAGATCTCTCCTCTCCCAGCGACGGGCTCAGGCTCACAGCAGACTCAGGCAGCATTGCCACACCGGCCACACCCAGGGCAGATCTCTCCTCTCCCAGCGACGGGCTCAGGCTCCCGGCTGACTCAGGCAGCATCGCCGCGCCGGCCACACCCGTGGCAGATCTCTCCTCTCCCAGCGACGGGCTCAGGCTCACAGCAGACTCAGGCAGCATCGCCACGCCACCCACACCCGGGGCAGATCTCTCCTCTCCCAGCGACGGGCTCAGGCTCCCGGCTGACTCAGGCAGCATCGCCACGCTGGCCACACCCGGGGCAGATCTCTCCTCTCCCAGCGACGGGCTCAGGCTCCTGGCTGACTCAGGCAGCATCGCCGCGCCCTGGGTAGATCTCTCCTCTCCCAGCGATGGGCCTAGGCTCCTGGCTGACTCAGGCAGCATCGCCACGCTGGCCACACCCGGGACAGATCTCTCCTCTCCCAGGGACGGGCTCAGGCTCCCGGATGACTCAGGCAGCATCGCCACGCCGGCCACACCCGGGGCAGATCTCTCCTCTCCCAGCGATGGGCCCAGGCTCCTGGCTGACTCAGGCAGCATCGCCACGCCGGCCACACCCGGGGCAGATCTCTCCTCTCCCAGCGATGGGCCCAAGCTCCCAGCTGACTCGGGCAGACTCATGTTTGATCCCCAAACCTGCGAGCTAGAAATGCCGTCCCTCCCCCCACACACACAGAAATCGAACTCTGAGGCAATCCCAGGGTATAGAGGAGAACCCTCCACCCTGCATGGTGAACAGCCCGGGGGTGGGGAGGCGGGTCAGGCCAGGCTGCGGGGGGCTGCTCTGATCTCAGGGCAGGTGAATGCCCTGGAACTCACACTGGCTCCCAGGGGCCTGGTGACTGGGCCTCACCCAGGGACTGGACACAGCTGGCTCACAGGGCAGATGATTCAGCTGGGGTGGAGCGTGTACAGAGACAGATAGAGAGATAGGGACCGGATGCCATGTCGGGGGATGTAGGTCTACAACCATTAGCTGCAGCCCCATATGCAATCAGCCTGGTGGCCTGGTTCCCATCCCAGGGCCCCCCCCCTCCCCCGCCCCTTGCCGGCCCCTCTTCCCCCCCGCCCCCATGCGGCCAGGACACCTGGTTCCCATCACCAGCCTGCCTGGCTCTCCATGCCCCTCCCCACTCAAAGCCCCCCCTCCTGCAGCCGTGACCCACCAGGGTTACACGTGGCAGGAAGTCGGGGCCGTGATGCTGGATTGGGGGCACAGCTGGCTCTGATAAGAGCCGGGGAACCCAGGCGTCCGGAATGGGGGGTGGGGACTCACCCTCATGGCAGCAGGCGCTGGGATGGTGTGTGAGCAGGAATGGGAGGGCAGCGCTCGGGCGGCAGAACAAGGAGGCCTCACAAGTCATTTCCTCCCGCCGGTACTTCCTGCAAGGCGCGTGTGTGTGAGAGACCGTGTGTGTGCGTGCACTCAGAGGACTGTTTGTCTGCCAGTGGTGTGGCCGCAAAATGAAAGGGAACCCCGAGAAGTGGAAACGAAGAGGCAGAGAACTGCCCTGCCCCAGAGATGGCTGCATCTCAGCACCAGGCGACCCTTCCCCATACAGCGTTATGTGCAGATGTTCCCCAGCTGCCCCGCCCCAGAGATGGCTGCATCTCAGTGTGCTCAGTTCCCCCCTCCTGCCCCCCTGTCATTTCCTTATCCCCAGGGAGCTGGGCAGATGGGGATCCGGACTCTACCCAGCCCCACACAGCAGAGGGCTGCCCAGCAGGAGCCTACCCACTGGCATGTGCCCTGGGTAGATGGGGGAGATTCAGGAATGGGAGCAGGACAGGAGGTAGGGCAAGGCTGGTGGTGAGCCCCAGTGCATGCTGGGAGTCCCGCTCCAGGCCTGGTGCACGCTGGGAGCTCTGCTCTGATCGTGGTGCATGCTGGGAGTCCCGCTCCAGGCCTGGTGCATGCTGGGAGCTCTGCTCTGATCGTGGTGCATGCTGGGAGTCCCACTCCAGGCCTGGTGCACGCTGGGAGCTCTGCTCTGATCGTGGTGCATGCTGGGAGTCCCGCTCCAGCCCTGGTGCACGCTGGGAGCTCTGCTCTGATCGTGGTGCATGCTGGGAGTCCCGCTCCAGCCCTGGTGCACGCTGGGAGCTCTGCTCTGATCGTGGTGCATGCTGGGAGTCCCGCTCCAGGCCTGGTGCACGCTGGGAGCTCTGCTCTGATCGTGGTGCATGCTGGGAGTCCTGCTCCAGGCCTGGTGCACGCTGGGAGCTCTGCTCTGATCGTGGTGCATGCTGGGAGTCCTGCTCCAGGCCTGGTGCACGCTGGGAGCTCTGCTCTGATCGTGGTGCATGCTGGGAAGGCTGGGGCATGCTGGGATAGGGCCTCTGTCTTCCTTTTTCAGAGCTCTGCCGAGAGGGGCCAGTTGAGTGGCCTCTGGGGCTCAAACCCACCCTGTCCCCAGGGCGCTAAATGGCCGAGAGACGTGGGGCCAGAGGGAAGCGGGCACTGCCAGAGGGGAAAGGCCCTGTACCCCATTCCCCCTCGCCCCGCCCTGTGTAGGGCCGTGTCCCAGATTCCTCTCCATTATTCCTGGGCAGGTCCTCAGCTTGGTCCCCCTGACAGTCCTCAGGTCCTCAGGTCCTGAGGCAGGTCCTCAGCTTGGTCGCCCCTCACAGTCCCGGTCAGTGCTGGGGACTCCAGCTGCCGCCCCCCCGCCCCCTCCCCACACACACATCCCAGAAACCTGCGTTTAGCCGTGGATCCCTCTTGAGACCTAACGGCTCAACTCCTGAAGAATGGCCTTGGAGAGCAATGCCACTGTTCTCCACAGTGTGCTCCAGGTGAGCCGTCCCCATGCGGCGTTATGTGCAGCTGGTCCCCAGCCAGAGGTGGCTGCATCTCAGCGCCCGGGCAAGCCATCCCCATGTGGTGTTATGTGCGGCTGTTCCTCCGCTGCCCCACCCCAGAGGTGGCTGCATGGGTGGTGGGTATAATAGGCCAGGGGAGGCTAAGCTTCCCCCAACAGGATGCGGCTCACCTCCCTCTGGAGGCATGCCGCCAGCCTGCCGCATTTGGAGCGCTGCTGCGAAAGGGCACCCAGGCCGCGGCCCAGCCCACACTCGGCCCGAAGCTCCACTCCCACATCCCGCTCTTCCCCCATAGCCCTGCCCATGCTGCTCCTCTTTCCGCCCTCACTCCACCTCTCCCCCGAAGCTGGCAGGGGCAGAACGGGGCTCCTCGTGCTGCGGTGGGGGGCTTGGGATTCCTCTGGCTCTGGTGGGTGAGGGGGGCTGGAAGGGGCAGGGGGCTAGCCTCCCCAATGGAGGATTCACCCGCCGCCCATGGGTGGCTGCACTTCAGCCCCAGGCAAGCCATCCCCGTGCAACGTTACGTGTGACTGTTCCCAGTCTGCCCCGCCCTAGAGGTGGCTGCACTGTTCTTTCTCAATTCTTTCTTTGCATGGTCCTGAACCCATGGAACCGAGATGTGGAGGATGAAAATACAGCACCTAGCACAGGGAGTGGGCATCATGTGGAAGACAGGCTGCCCCAGGATAAGAGTACCCCACACAGTGGAAAAGATGAGAAAGAGAACTGCACCGTCTTATATGTGTGTGTTTTCCTGCTGCCCTCTGCTGGAAGGGATCAGTCCTGCTGCGTGTGTCATAAACCCTGTACCGCGGATGGCTGCTGGGGATTCCCCCTCACCTCGGCACTGGCCTTGTAGTACTACACTGGGTGGGAGTCATGAGTGAGGGGCACCAGCAGACCTGGGGGTGGGGGGAGCCCAGGGCTGGGCTAGCAGGGGGCTGCAAGTTGGGAGTGAGGGGCATTGGCGATGGAGGTGAATAACAAAGTCGGAATAACAAAGTAAGAAACAACCCCATGTTTATTGAGCGCTGGGTCTGCTCTGCCCCGTGCTTGGGGGGGTGGGGGGCAGCCACAGGGTGGCGCCCCCTGGGGGCAGCTGAAAACACGTCATGAAAGCAGCACCCTGTCAGCATCCAGCTGCTGGCCCAGGGCCCAGGGCCCCGGGCCCAGGTGAGGCCTGTGTCTGGGCCTGGCGGGATGTTTTGGTGGTGTGTGGCCGTCCCCCCACATGGAGCACCCGCCCAATGCAGCGGGGAGGGGGGTGCCGTAAGCAAAGCAGTAATGGCATGAGAGTCACATGTGCTGGGGGGGACAGGAAGTGAAGGGGACCCAATGGGTCAAGATGGGGGGGGGCAAGTGAGGCTAAGAGACCCCCCCTCCCTGCATATGGTGCCTGCTCCCAGCATGCAATGGGCTCGCCAACCAATTGGAGGCAGAGGTTCTAAAAGACAGAGGCTCAGATAACGGGGTTCCCCCTTCCCTGCCCCCACGGATGTCGCCGGGCGCTGGAGCCGAGGTCTTGGAGCTGTCCTGGGCGAGGAGGGGGCTGCAGGGTCTGCACCCCCCAGCCAGAGGGGGGCGCTACATTCCAGTCACCAGGCCTACGCGCTGCCTGCTGGAGCTGCAAGAGAAACGGGGGGAGGGGGAGGAGTGAGAGAGGGACAGGGGAGATCAGGGCCTGAGGGGACCCCAGTGTCCAGGAGCTTCCTCCTCACCTCCAGCCCCAGCTGGGAAGATGCTTCAGCAGCTGCAGGAGGGCGTTGCCATGGCGTTACCATGGTGCCCCCACATCCCTGGCAACATCCTTCTCCAATGGAGACAAAGCAGCATCTGGAGGGGGAGCCTCACCTGACTCCCCCGGCCCCCCCAACAGAGGGACAACCCCTTCCTCTACAGGACAGTCTGATGCCAGCCAGCGGGGGGCAGCAGGGACACCCCCACCCCCATACAGACCCCCGACCTTCACTTACTTGGGGTCTTTCCTGGTTGCCTGGCCTCCGGCAGGCTGAGGGGGGACACAAAAGGGGAGACAGGTAAATTGTGGGGGGGGGGAGGTCAAGGAGGGCTGGTGGGACTGTGGGGGGCAGCTAGAGTGGGGGGAAGTGGGGGTCTGCCCCACGGGGTTGGGAGGCAGTTAGAGTGGGGGAGCTGCCCCTGGGGGGCAGTGGGGGTCTTCTCCAGGGGGCCGGGGGCAATTACAATGTGGGGAGCTGCCCCGTGGTCAAAGGGGGCAGTTACAATGTGGGGAGCTGCCCCTGGGAGTAGTTAGAGCAGGAGGCAGTGGGGGGCTGCCAAGGGGGCCGGGGAGCAAGGGGAGCAGTTATAGCGGGGGGGGGGGGGTGCAGCACCTACCTGGAGTCGGACTTTTTACATTTGAATTTCTTACCTGCAGGGAAGAGAGAGAGAGAGTGAGGGGGGGCAGCTGGGGGCAGGAGGGATTTGGGGGCAGATGATGGGGCAGGAGACCAAAGGGGAAGGGGTGGAGGGAGTAGTTGTGTGGGATAGGGTGAAGTTCAGGGGGGCAGGTAAGGGGCTGGCTGGGGGGTGGCTCTGGGGCACAGGGGGGCTGACCAGGGAGGTTTGGGGTACAGGCGGCTGGCTGAGGGGCCAGCTTTGGGAGTTTGGGGAGCCAGCCAGGGAGTTTGGGGTGCAAGGGCCCGGCCGGGGGCAGGGGTTCTGGGAGGTTTGGGAGGCCGATCAGAGGGGTTCAGAGGGCGGGGAACTGGCCAGGGGGTTTAGGGCCAGCTGAGGGGGTTCAGGGTTCATGTGGGATTGGGGCGCTGGCCGAGGGGGTTCAGGGGGCAGCCAGTGAAGTTTGGGGGTGGGGTTAGGGGCTGGCCAGGGGTTTGGGGGGTTGGGGGACCAGCCAGGGGAGTTTGGGGGTGGGAAACTGGCCAGGGGGATGGGGGGCTGGCTGGGGGGTTCAAGAGTCGCGGGGGCTGTGGAGCCGGACACTGGGATTCAGAGTGGAGGGCTTGCTGGGGGGTTTAGAGGCTGGCCGGGAAGCTCAGGGGCAGGGTTGGCAGGCAGGCCGGGGTGGGGTTTCCATGTTTTGGGGGTTCAAGTGGCCAGCTGGGGGGTTTCAGTGTTATGGGGAGTTTGAGGGGCTGGCCGGGGGGGGGGGTTGGTGTTCAGGGATGGTTTGAGGGGGCGGCCAGAGGTTAGAGGGGCTAGGGGTCCAGCCGGGGGAGTTTGGGGGCAGAGGGCTGGGGGCTGGCCGGCCGGCGGGGTGTGGGATTTGGGTTTGGCTGAGGGTTTTAGGGGCAAGCCAGGGCTCTTGGGAGGGTTGGGGGCCTGGCCGGGGGAGTTCGGGGGTGGAGGGTTGGCTTGCGGGGGATAGGAGCCAGCCGGGAGCTCAGGGGCTTGGGGGGCCAGCTGGGGGATGGGGTTCGGGGTTGAGGGCTGGCCAGGAGGAAGGGGGTCAGCTGGGGGAATTCAGGGGGGTTGTGGGGCCAGTTGCGGGGTTGGGGTTCAGGGGTTTGCAGGGCTGGCCGGCAGGATTCGGGGTTGGCGGATGGCTGGAGTTTAGTGGCCAGACAGGGGACTTGGGTGTTGGGGGTCTGCTGGGAGGTTTGAGGCGGTTTGGGAGCCAGCCAGGGGAGTTTGGGGGGATATGGGGACGGCTGGGGGAGTTTTTGGGGTTGGGGGGCCTGCTGTGGGGTTTGGGAGGGGTTGGGGGCCAGCCGGGGGAGTTTGGGGAGTTCAGGGCCTGCTGGTGGTTTCAGGGGCCAGCTGTTGGAGTTTCAGGGGGTTATGGGGCCGGGTGGGAGAGTTTGGGGTTTGAGGGGCCTGCTGGGGAGTTCAGGTGGGTTCTGGGGCCTGCTGGATTGTTTGGGGGGCTCAGGGGGCTTCTGGGGGGTTCAGGGAGTTCAGGGGCCAGCTGGGGGAGTTTGGGGGGCCTGCTGGGTGGTTCGGGGGGTTATGGGGCCAGCTGGGAGGGGTTAGGGACATTATGGGGCTGGCCAGGGGAGTTTGGGGGACTTTAGGAGCCTGCTGTGGGGGTTGGGGGGTTATGGGGTGTTCGGGGAAGTTTGGGGGTTGGGGGCCCTGCTGAGGGGGTTGGGGGGCCAGCTAGGGGTTCAGAAGGGTTCTAGGACCTGCTGAGGGGTTATGGGGTGTTATGGGGCCATCCAGGGGAGTTTGGGGGGGTTGAGGGGCCAGACGGAGGATCACTCACTCAGCGCTGTCAGGATGCCCACCACGAACATGACAATGGCCAGGACAAGGCCGACCACGCGCAGGGTGTCATAGTCTGGGAGGAGAGGAGAGGTCAGAGACAGACAACCCCACAGCCGCTCGCCCCAGCCCCACAGCCCCCTGCCCCAACCCGCTACCCCCTGCCCCCCCAGCTCCCACCAGCTCTAGTGAGGCCCCATGTTCCAGCAGATACCCCAGATGTGAGCTGGGCCAGGGGACGCCACGGAGGATCCCTGCTAGGAAGTGCCCCCCAAACTGGGGGCCAGACATGTGGAGCCGCAAACGGGGACAACTCCGGCCCCCTCCCAGCAGCACAGAAACATCAGCCCACGGGGCAGCCACACGGGTGGCCCCACTCACCGTAGGAGAAGGGATCCCGGTGTCCGTGGCCATCTGGAGAGAGAAGAGAGAGAGAGACGAACCCCTGAGCTACCCCAGCCCCGGAGAGGGCTCACCCGGCCCTGAGATGCAGCCACCTCTGGGGTGGGGCAGCTGGGGAACAGCTGCACATAACACCGCACGGGAGTTTGAGATAGGGAGGGACAGAGACTCCCATGTCATTCGCAGCAGCAGGATCATTGCTGCAGGGCAGAGGAAACCCCTGGCAAAGCCATTAACCCGGGCCAGAGCTCCCACCCTGGTTCGCACCCACCTCCCCCAGCCTTGGCGAAAACATCTTGCACTGAGTGAAGTCATCAAGAATCCAGGACAGGTCAGCAGCCCAGCACCCCCAGCGAGCCCCCTGCCCTGCTCCCCACAGCACAGCGCCCCCCACTGAGCCCCCGCCCCACTCCCTGCAGCCCAGCGCCCCCAGCGAGCCCCCTGCCCTGCTCCCCACAGCACAGCGCCCCCCACTGAGCCCCCGCCCCACTCCCTGCAGCCCAGCGCCCCCAGCGAGCCCCCTGCCCTGCTCTCCACAGCACAGTGCCCCCTACTGAACCTCCGCCCCGCTCCCTGCAGCCCAGCGCCCCCAGCGAGCCCCCTGCCCTGCTCTCCACAGCACAGCGCCCCCTACTGAACCTCCGCCCCGCTCCCTGCAGCCCAGCGCCCCCAGCGAGCCCCCTGTCCTGCTCCCCACAGCACAGTGCCCCCCACTGAGTCCCCGCCCCACTCCTTGCAGCACAGCGCCCCCAGCGAGCCGCCTGCCCTGGTCCCCACAGCACAGCACCCCCTACTGAGCCCCCGCCCTGCTCCCTGCAGCCCAGCGCCCCCAGCAAGCCCCCTGCCCTGCTCCACACAGCACAGCGCCCCCCACTGAGCCCCCTCCCCGCCCCATTCCCTGCAGCGCTGTCTGTTGGGGTGGCCCTGCAGGATGAATAATGCAAACCCCAATGCAGGCCATGGGGGGTTGCCATGGAAACAAGCACATCAGGAGTCTGCATCCTCAGCTGGCTGCCAGGGCGGGGTGGGGGGGCAGCAGGGAGGGAACCGGGGACCTGGCACCCAGCCACCACCTGCGGAAACCAGCCCTGGCACGGCCCTGCCAGTGACCGGCAGCCCCCTGCTCTCCTAGCCCTGGGTCCCGGCAGAGGGATCCGCGTGGGGGTACCTGGGGAGGTTCCCGGCTCTGGCACCTGGCCAGGGAATCAAGGGCTGGGCATAGACAGACAGATGGAGACCGGCAGGGAGTGCCCCCCAACACGCACCCACTCTGCCCTCCTGGTCCCCCCACCCCGGCATGGGCTGTGTCCTAGCAACCGGGGGGGGGGGCAGAGAGCACGTCCACCCCCCCAATATTAGGGCTCAACCTCAGGATGGGTGTAAGACAAAGACTGGCCATGACTCTACCCACCCCTGGGAGGCTCTGAGCCCTGCCCCCCAACCCTGGGCCGCCTCTACTGAGCCCCACTCCCCACCCCACCTCTGGGTCTCTTTCCCTACCCCCATCGTCTGGCCATTGGTTGACTCTCCCCATGTCCACCTCAACCCTAGATCCATGAGGTCAGCACTGACTGTGAGGGGGGAGCATCCCTGCATCACAGCCCCCCCCCGGTGAGCCCCCGCCCTGCTCCCTGCTGACTCCCTACCCCCACAGCACAGCGCCCCACGCAGAGCCTCCGCCCTGCTCCCTGCATCACAGCACCCCCCATGGAGCCCCCGCCCTGCTCCCTGCATCACAGCGCCCCCTGCTGACTCCCTACCCCCACAGCACAGTGCCCCCCGCTGAGCCCCCTGCTCCCTGCATCACAGCGCCCCCCGCGGAGTCCCCACCCTGCTCCCTGCATCACAGCGCCCCCGCAGAGCCCCCGCCCTGCTCCCTGCATCACAGCGCCCCCTGCTGACTCCCTACCCCCACAGCACAGTGCCCCCCACTAAACCCCCTGCTCCCTGCATCACAGCGCCCCCCGCTGAGCCCCCGTCCTGCTCCCTGCATCACAGCGCCCTCTGCTGACTCCCTACCCCCACAGCACAGTGCCCCCCGCTGAGCCCCCTGCTCCGTGCATCACAGCGCCCCCCGCTGAGCCCCCGCCCTGCTCCCTGCATCACAGCGCCCCCCACTGAGCCCCCGCCCTGCTCCCTGCATCACAGCGCCCTCTGCTGACTCCCTACCCCCACAGCACAGTGCCCCCCGCTGAGCCCCCTGCTCCCTGCATCACAGCTCCCCCCGCAGAGCCCCTGCCCTGCTCCCTGCATCACAGCACCCCCCATGGAGCCCCCGCCCTGCTCCCTGCATCACAGAGCCCCCTGCTGACTCCCTACCCCCACAGCACAGCGCCCCCCGCTGAGCCCCCTGCTCCCTGCATCACAGCACCCCCCATGGAGCCCCCGCCCTGCTCCCTGCATCACAGCACCTCCTGCTGACTCCCTACCCCCACAGCACAGTGCCCCCCGCTGAGCCCCCTGCTCCCTGCATCACAGCACCCCCCGCAGAGCCCCCGCCCTGCTCCCTGCATCACAGCGCCCCCTGCTGACTCCCTACCCCCACAGCACAGTGCCCCCTGCTGAGCCCCCTGCATCTCAGCGCCCCCCGCGGAGCCCCCACCCTGCTCCCTGCAGGCTCAGCAGCTGGGGGGCTCTGCAAGCAAACCAGCCATGCTCTCGCGCAGTGGCAGGTCAGCCGCCAGGCGAGCTCCCTCAGCCCAGATGCTGCCAGAGCTCTCGCCCGTTGCTGGGAGACGGGGGGAGCTGCCCCCCAGTACAACTGATCCAGCAATGCTGCCTGAGTCTGCCGAGAGCCTACACCCATTGCTGGGAGAGGGATGGACTCTTCTGTTCGTCTCAAGAGGGTGTTAATCCTGAAGCCTAGTGACAACAGTGTAGATGCCCACAGAGCCCTGTGCTGCTCAGCTGCTACACGCACACACACACAGCTTGCACAGACACACACACAACACTCAGAGTGCTGCGCTGGCTTATCAGTGCCCAACTGGAGGGGGTGAGTGGGAGAGGCTGGAGAGGCTGGTGGGGTCACGGTGAGGGTGTGCAGTGTGTGTGAGTGCAGGGTTGATGCTGTTGTGGGGCAGTCTGAATGTGTGTGTGTGTGTAATCAACACTATAGCTGCATTAGAGCTGCACTGTTAATTTGAACTGCCCACCAGATTCAAAGCACACAGAGCTCACAGAGCACGGCTACGCTGGGAGTAACACACACGGCACACAACACAGTGCACAGACAACACACTGCACAGATCACACAGACAACACACTGCACAGAATGGACACACACACTAGGGGTGTAAAATGTTAACAGGTTAACCCGCCTTAACCGTCATTAACCCCTGGGCTGGCCAACCAACCAGCCCACCGACCCCCGCAGCCCCACGCCAACCAACCGGCCCACGGACCCCTGGAGCCCCACGCCAACCAACCGGCCCACCGACCCCGGCAGCCCCACGCCCACCAAGCGGCCCGCCGACCCCCGCAGCCCCACGCCAACCAACCAGCCCGCCGACCCCCGCAGCCCCACGCCAACCAACTGGCCCACCAACCCCCGCAGCCCCATGCCAGACAACCGGCCCGCCGACCCCAGCAGCCCCACGCCCACCAACCGGCCCACCGACCCCCGCAGCCCCACGCCAACCAACCAGCCCACCGACCCCCGCAGCCCCACGCCAACCAACCGGCCCACGGACCCCTGGAGCCCCACGCCAACCAACCGGCCCACCGACCCCGGCAGCCCCACGCCCACCAAGCGGCCCGCCGACCCCCACAGCCCCACGCCAACCAACCAGCCCGCCGACCCCCGCAGCCCCACGCCAACCAACCAGCCCGCCGACCCCCGCAGCCCCACGCCAACCAACCGGCCCACGGACCCCTGGAGCCCCACGCCAACCAAGCGGCCCACCGACCCCGGCAGCCCCACGCCCACCAAGCGGCCCGCCGACCCCCGCAGCCCCACGCCAACCAACCAGCCCGCCGACCCCCGCAGCCCCACGCCAACCAACTGGCCCACCAACCCCCGCAGCCCCATGCCAGACAACCGGCCCGCCGACCCCAGCAGCCCCATGCCGGCCAACCAGCCCTCCGACCCCCGCAGCCTCACACCAACCAACCAGCCCACCAACCCCTGGAGCCCCACGCCAACCAACCAGCCCACCGACCCCCGCAGCCCCACGCCCACCAACCGGCCTGCCGACCCCCGCAGCCTCACACCAACCAACCGGCCCGCCGATCCCCGCAGCCTCATGCTGGACAACTGACCCGCCGACCCCCGCAGCCCCACACCAACCAACCGGCCCGCCGACCCCCACAGCCCCATGCCAGACAACTGGCCGGCCGACCCCAGCAGCCTCACACCAACCAACCGGCCTGCCGACCCCCGCAGCCTCATGCCGGACAACCGACCCGCCGACCCCCGCAGCCCCACGCCAACCAACCGGCCCGCCGACCCCCGCAGCCCCATGCCAACCAACCAGCCCGCCGACCCCAGCAGCCCACAGCGACTGACCAGCCCACCAACTCCAACGGCCCCACGCCGGCCAACTGGCCGGCCGACCCCAGCAGCCCCACACCAGCCAGCCAGCTGACCCCAGCCCCTGCCACACCGGCCGGCTGAACCTGACCTCAGCCCCTCTCCTTTTAATCCGTTAACCGTTTAAACAATCATTTTACTCATTGAAATGGTTCCCTTTTTAAACGCTATTTACATCCCTAAGACACACACACTGCACAGAGTGGAACACACCCGCGGCATAGAGCACACACGCAGAGCCGGACGCAGACAGCTCCCGAATCCCTGTGCTGACCGGGGGGGTGGGGGGGGGATTCTTGGCAGCGCAGCCAGCCGCAGAGCCACAGCCCAGCCAGCACGAACTCCCCACGCCAGAGCCTGGCCCCGAGACACACAAACCCCGTAGGCACCCGCTGCCCCCCCAGACACCCAGCGCACACTCGCAGTACACACCCCACTGCCCCCCCCATTCGCTCCCTCCCCCGGGGGAAGCCCTCGATCCCACACCCACGGGGGAGAGTGGCTACACACCACAGTGCACACGCATACCACACACTGCACTACACAACACCCCGTGCGACACAGCCCACAAAACCCCTTCAGCATGCGTACCCCCCCTTGCACAACACCCCACCGCGCGCACACAACCCCAACACAACAGCCCACTGCACCTGCCGAGGGGCCGGGGGCGGACAGGCACACTGCACCGCCAGACAACACCTAAAAGCCAGTCCCTTGGAGTCAGGCACACTGCTGCCCCTCGGCAGCCTCACACACACACACTATAGCACTTACACCCTCACCCCCTCACAACCCGATACACCCCCAAACATACACACAATCACAGCCTCACTTGGCCACACTCATTGTGACCCAGCATACACACTGCCATACCCTTGCAAAATTCACACACACGTACAAATTGTCAGGCCCTCGCAACCCGCCACCGAACCCCACAAACATCCCACAGCGTGTGCCGACACACGCATGCACACACAGCCCCACACCCGCAAAGGACATGGGGTAGCGAGAGATTCTTCCACAGCCCGACAATCACACACCATTGCAGCCTGAGGAAGGCTGCCGTAAGAGTACTGTGCTGTACGATGGGAACCCACCCCACACCCAGTTACACCCTGAACACGCACTGTGCCCACACCCACGCACACACACACAGCCCACCCTATCTGCAGCAACTCCATGGGCACCGCAGGGGGAAGGGACAGACGGAGTGCACTTCCCCACACAACCTTACACCATATACACTGACACAACACACCCACGCACACACTTAGCCTCACACACATTCGCACCACACACACTAACACAACATACCCTTATGCCTCAAAACACACTGCACTGCATACACAGGGGACACACACACGCACCACACACACACTGCACTGCATACACAGGGGACACACACACGCACCACACACACACTGCACTGCATACACAGGGGACACACACATACTGTACCAGACACACACACTGCACGAGGGCTCCCAGTTCCCATCCCAGTCACTCCCGCAGCCTCTGGTAAAGGGGAGCCGGGAGTCGTAGCCCCACAGCTCCCTCCTCCCCCAGGCCCCCCCCACCCCACAGCTCCCTCCTCCCCCAGGTCCCCCCCCACCCCACAGCTCCCTCCTCCCCCAGGCCCCCCCTGCCCCAGAGCTCCCTGCTCCCCAGGCCCCCCCTGACTCCCCCCTCCCCACAGCTCCCTGCTCCCCCCAGACACCACCCCCCTGCCGCTGCCTCCCCGAAGCTGATCTGCAGCCCCTCTCACTTCCTGTGTGTGGCAGCTGCTTCCCAGCTATGTCTGGAGCTGTGAGTGTCCCGGAGCCAGCCAGCCCTGAATCCATCCCTCCATCCCTCCCTCCGTCCTGCCCTGTATCCATCCCTCCATCCATCCAGCCCTGAATCCATCCCTCCCTCCATCCCTCCATCCCTGAATCCATCCCTCCATCCATCCATCCCTGAATCCATCCCTCCAGCCAGACAGCCTTGTATCCATCCCTCCATCCATTCCTCCCTCCATCCCTGAATCCATCCCTCCATCCCTCTCTCCATCCAGTCCTGAATCCATGCCTCCAGCCAGCCAGCCCTGTATCCATCCATCCCTCCACCCAACCCTGTATCCACCCCTCTATCCAGCCCTGTATCCATCCCTCCACCCCCCCTCCATCCAGCCTTGTATCCATCCCTCCATCCCTCCCTCCGTCCAGCCCTGTATCCATCCCTCCAGCCAGCCTTGTATCCATCCCTCCATCCCTCCCTCCGTCCTGCCCTGTATCCATCCCTCCATCCATCCAGCCCTGAATCCATCCCTCCCTCCATCCCTCCATCCCTGAATCCATCCCTCCATCCCTCTCTCCATCCAGCCCTGAATCCATGCCTCCATCCATCCAGCCCTGTATCCATCCATCCCTCCGTCCAGCCCTGAATCCATCCCTCCATCCCTCCCTCCGTCCAGCCTTGTATCCATCCCTCCATCCCTCCCTCCGTCCAGCCCTGAATCCATCCCTCCATCCCTCCCTCCGTCCAGCCTTGTATCCATCCCTCCATCCCTCCCTCCGTCCTGCCCTGTATCCATCCCTCCATCCATCCAGCCCTGAATCCATCCCTCCCTCCATCCCTGAATCCATCCCTCCATCCATCCAGCCCTGAATCCATCCCTCCAGCCAGACAGCCTTGTATCCATCCCTCCATCCATCCCTCCCTCCATCCCTGAATCCATCCCTCCATCCCTCTCTCCATCCAGCCCTGAATCCATGCCTCCAGCCAGCCAGCCCTGTATCCATCCATCCCTCCACCCAACCCTGTATCCACCCCTCTATCCTTCCCTCCATCCAGCCCTGTATCCATCCCTCCACCCCTCCCTCCATCCAGCCCTGTATCTATTCCTCTATCCCTCCCTCCATCCAGCCCTGTATCCATCCCTCCATCCATTCCTCCCTCCACCCCTGAATCTATCCCTCCATCCAACCCTGTATCCATCCCTCCATCCCTCCCTCCGACCAGCCCTGTATCCATCCCTCCATCCAGCCCTGAATCCATCCCTCCAACCAGCCCTGAATCCATCCCTCTATCCTTCCCTACATCCAGCCCTGAATCCATCCCTCCTCCCCCCGCACACACCTTCCCTCTGTCCATCAGCCCCTTGGGGCAGAGCCATGTGCCCAGGCAGGGAGCTGGCATGGTGAGGATGGGGGGGAGGGGACCTTGGGCAGCAGCCCGGCACTCTGGACATTGGGGGGTGAGTCTGATGTGGAGGAGTGGGGTGGCTCTTCAGGGAGAGGGGGGTGGGATGCCAGGGGTTGGGTGGTGCAGCGGGAGCAGGGGGCAGGCAGAGGGTTGCAATGCCAGGGACTCGGGCTGCATGGGCGCAGCCGTCCTGCAGTTCTGGCTTCAGCACCAGGGATGAAGGGGGGATTCGGGCTTTGTGGATGCAGCGGATTCGGGCACCGTGGGAGCAGGGGGAATCAGGCACCATGGGAGCAGGGGGAGTTCGGCACCATGGGTGCAGGGGTAATTGGGCACTTTGAGCAGAGGGGAACAGGGCACACTGGGCACAGGGGAATGAGGCACTGTGGGCAGACGGGAATTGGACACTGTGGGCAGAGGGGAATCGGGTACCATAGCAGCAGGGGGAGTCGGGCACCGTGGGCAGAGGGGAGTCGGGCACTGCGGGCGCAGGGGAGTCGGGCACCGTGGGCAGAGGGGAGTTGGGCACCACGGGCAGAGCGGAGTCGGGCACTGCGGGCGCAGGGGAATCGGGCACCGCGGGCAGAGGGGAGTCGGGCACCGCGGGCAGAGGGGAGTCAGGCACCGTGGGCAGAGGGGAGTCGGGCACCGCGGGCGCAGGGGAATCGGGCACCGCGGGCAGAGGGGAGTCGGGCACCGCGGGCGCAGGGGAGTCGGGCACCGCGGGCGCAGGGGAATCGGGCACCGCGGGCAGAGGGGAGTCAGGCACCGTGGGCAGAGGGGAGTCGGGCACCGCGGGCGCAGGGGAGTCGGGCACCGCGGGCAGAGGGGAGTCGGGCACCGTGGGCAGAGGGGAGTCGGGCACCGCGGGCGCAGGGGAATCGGGCACCGCGGGCAGAGGGGAGTCAGGCACCGTGGGCAGAGGGGAGTCGGGCACCATGGGCAGAGGGGAGTAGGGCACCGCGGGCAGAGGGAGGATCTGGGCACCGTGGGATTCAGGCCCCCTGGTGCGGGTGGCCGGGGAGGGGCTCACCGTGCCTAGGTGCCTCGGTGGGGGTGGCCATGCTGCAGCCGCGGCTCTCTCCCGTCGCAGGAGCGAATGCGGCAGCGGCCGAGGGAGGGAGCGGGCGGGAAGCGGTTTTTTTTTTTTTTTTTTTCCGCTGCGCATGGAGGAGGGCGGCGGCCAATGGGAGTCAGACGCGGCTGGGCTCGGGGTGGGGGGCGGGGGGAGCTGCCTGGCTGGGGAGGGGGCAACCTCTCCAGCCGGCCCTGCCGTGCTCCCCCCACTCCTGTCACCTGCAGCTACCTCGACTCTCCACAGGGCTTCCCCAGCGTTACCTACAGGGTGGTTCTCCAGGCCCTGAGATGCAGCCACCTCTAGGGTGGGGCAGCCGGGGAACAGCCACACATAACACCATAGAGGGACAGCTCACCTGGCACTGAGATGCAGCCACTCCTGGGGTAGGGCAGCCAGGGAACAGCCGCACATAACACCACAGAAGGACAGCTCACTTGGCACTGAGATGCAGCCATCTCTGGGGCAGGACAACCAGGGAACAGCCACACATAACACCATAGAGGGACAGCTCACTTGGCACTGAGATGCAGCCATCTCATGTTATGTTATGAGCCACACATAACACCATAGCCACACATAACACCATAGAGGGACAGCTCACTTGGCACCGAGATGCAGCCACCCCTGGGGCAGGACAGCCAGGGAACAGCCGCACATAACACCATAGAGGGACAGCTCACTTGGCACTGAGATGCAGCCACCTCTGGGGCAGGACAGCCAGGGAACAGCCACATATAACACCATAGAGGGACAGCTCACTTGGCACTGAGATGCAGCCACCTCTGGGGCAGGACAGCCAGGGAACAGCAGCACATAACACCATAGCGGGACAGCTCACTTGGCACTGAGATGCAGCCACCTCTGGGGCAGGACAGCCAGGGAACAGCTGCACATAACACCATAGCGGGACAGCTCACCTGGCACTGAGATGCAGCCACCTCTGGGGCAGGGTGGCTGGGGAACAGCCACACATAATTACACAGCAAGATCGCTAGTCCAGTGTGGAGATGCAGCCACCAACCCCACATACTCCCCTGCCCCACCCTCCCAGAGCCGCCCCACGTGCCCACCAACCTGGGTTAGGTGCCCCACCTCTCACAGTGCTGGGAGCAGTCAAAGATGCAGACACCCCCTCCCACAGAAAAGCATGTTCATCATAGAAGTTGCCTTCTTTTGTGTGCAGACCCCCCCTCCCCCCCAACCCACTGCACAGACCCACAGTGAGGCCTGGTCTATGCTGCCACTTTAATAGCGCTGCAGCTTCCTCGCTCAGGGGTGTGAACCCCGCACCCCGAGCGCTGCAAGTCTCAGCGCTGGAAAGCAGCAGCATAGGAAGAGCCCCAGTGTGGGGAGCTGCTCCCCTCATGGGGGGGCTTTTTCCCCCACACTGGTGCCACGACTACACAGCCACGTTAACGACACCGCGCTTTAACCTTGCTAGTGGAGACCTGCCCTGAGACAGTCCCTGCCCCACAGCACCCAGTTTAAACCGCCACAGTGGGGGAGGGGAAACTGAGGCACCAAGTGGGAAAGGGCCTTTGGCGGTTTCCAGATCCACCAGCCACAGGAGTTGAAGGGCCAAACTAGGTGAAGGCTACGGGGGGGGGGGGGGGGGGAGGGGAGGAGGGGGGAGATATAAAATTATGCAAATCACTACCTGGGCTCATTTGTATATCTGCATTCATTTCAGCCTAATCCAGAGAGCCCTGTGGCTGTCCAGCCGGGGCAGGGCTGGGCCAAGAGCTCTGGGGGATTGAGGGTAAAATCTCAAGGGGATACTGGCCAGCAGGAGGGAGACAGTCCTCGTGCATTGGGGGATGGGCGTTCGGGCTGGGGGGTCACAGGGCAGCGCCAGGGCCTGGGGCACACGGACCCCTCTGCTGGGTCAAGGACTAGCAACGTGAGAGCTGTGACCTGACAAACATGCGTGCGCGTGGTCTGTGCGCGCGTCCTGCTGCCCCCTGCTGGAGGGGATCAAACCTGCTTTGTGTCTGCTCATGCACCTCCCAGGGATCAGGCCCGCCCCCTACACACACATGCAGAAAGCACCCGCTCAGCCACGGGCCGGGATCCCACCACACCCGAGCCGGTGATTGGGACAGGACCTGCTCCCAGCGCACGACTCTTGGGGCAGCTTCTCTAGCTGGCCCAGCCCCTGCCCCACGGCGCCCTTGGAATGGCCTGTCCGCAATCACAGACCATGCACTGGCGACCGGGAGCCAGGGACGAGAGAGAGGGGCTGCGGGTCGGGTCAGGAGTGAGGGGCACCAGCAGAGCTGGGGGGGAGCCCAGGGCTGAGAGGGCAGCAGGCTGCAGGTGAGGGGAACTGGCAGAGCTGGGGGGGCAAGCTTGGCAGCGGGGGTGGGGGGGGTTCAGTGCTGACACACAGTGGCTCCCACCCCAGGCAGTAAGTGCCAGGAGGCAGATGGAGGGGGCAGGTAGCGTTTATTGGGAAGCCATCTCCGGCCAGCGACTACGGACAGCGCCCCCAGCTGGACACAGGGACACTTGCAGAGGCTGGGGGGGTTCCTGCTGCCCCCTGCTGGAGGGGATCAGCCCTGACCCAGAGGTTGGAGCCAGCTGTTCCCACCACAGTCCCATGATGGACGCTTCAACAGGGACCCCGACTGCCGCCCCCCACGGTCACCCCTCCCTGCACCCCTCACACACAGGGCTCTTGGCACCACTGCCCAGAGCCCACGAGGGCAGCACCCCTAGAATGTGGGGGTGTTCCCCTGCTGGAGGGGACAAGCCCTGCTCTGTGTGTCCCTGCTGCCCCCTGCTGGAGGGGACAAGCCCTGCGCTGTGTGTGTGTCTCGGCCGCCCCCTGTTGGAGGGAATGAGACCTGCCGCGTGTGTGTGTCCCTATTGCCCCCTGCTGGCTGGCTCAGATTCTGCGGGCTGCAATCAGAGCTTGGGGGGCCTGGTCTAGGCTAAGTGCTACGGCTATGCAGCATGGGGCGGGGGAAGAGGGAGTCACTCTTCATATCCAGGGAGAGTTCTGCGCCTTGGGGAGACCTGCACAAAGAGCAAACAGGAAGGGATTATGTATGGACAATGAGCAACACTGCCCCACCCAAGGGAGAACCCAGGAGTCCCGGCTCCCAGCCCCCCTGCTCCAGCCCCCTAGACCCCACTCCCCTAGCCAGGGATAGAACCCCAGAGTCCTGGCTCCCAGTCCCCCCTGCTCTAACCCTCCAGACCCCACTCTCCTCCCAGAGCTGGGGCTAGAACCCAGGAGTCTTGGTCTCTATGTAATGTGGATGACTGCCACAGTAGGAATGCAGATCCACAGAACTCATAGCAGCCGGCAGCCCCTGGAGCGGAAACCCCCATGCCCCATTCCCCACCTCCCTGAGCCAGCCAGTCCCCCACCCTGGGGCCAGAGCCAGCGCCCAGTGTTTCATTTGTAGTGAAAGAGGTGCCGGGGCCCCAGCAATTTTTTAGCACTTCTAACTAATGCAGCAAGCCCGGAGGTGCCAGGGCTCTTGACGGCCCAGCCCGGAGATGCCAAGGGCTCAGCCCTGGCACAAACTGAGCACTGCTCATGTTCCCCTGGGGGAAAGGGCCCCATGTCCCATCCCTTCCCCCTGCCTCCCCACTCACCAGCCTCTGGGCCCGCCTATCTCATCCGGGTGGACAAACCTGTAGAGAAGAGTCAAGGAGTCAGGTGCCCAGGGCGGGGTTCTGCCTGCGGGAACTGGGGTCAGATCCTTGACAGACCAGCCCTGCGGGGGTGGGGAGAGGACCCCAGCATCCTGGCCATGCCCTCCCCCAGCATGTGTCACACAGGGTCACCAAGAGCAGGAGGGGAGGCAGAAGTGGATTAAGATTTATTAGGACCCTTGGCACAAAGAACTTTTGGGCCCCCCACACTGCCTCCCTGTCACCATGGGCCCCCGCCCCCGAGGCCCCGCCCCCTGGTCAGGCCAGGCCAGGCCAGGCCAGAAGCTGGAGCCAGGCAGGGCTGGCCTTAGGGAAAATGGTGCCCCTGTCCCCTGTGAGCATGTTGCCCCCCACATTGCCCATGGCCCCCATGGTCTCTCCACTCCCCAGGGCCCTGCTGCCTCCTCCCAGCGCTTAATTTGTATTGAACGAGGTGCCGGGCTCAGCCCCAGCACAAAGTTAAGCACTGGCCAGGTGGCCGGAGAGCAGCGGCTGCTGGCTCCAAAGACAACACCAGCAGCGAAGAAGTAAGAGGCATGGTGTATATGGTGTATTGCCCCCCTTACTCTGTGCTGCACTGTGCCCTCCGTGCCCCCAACCCCCACCCAAGCCCTGATCCCCCCGCACCCCTCACCTCGGGCCTGTGCCCCCCGGCCTCCCCACCCCTGCACTCCCCTCCTGCACCCCCACCCTCTGCCCTGTGCCCCACACGCTCCCAACTCCCAGCCCTGTGCCCACCGCGCTCCC
Source organism: Caretta caretta (assembly GCF_965140235.1). Taxonomy (NCBI): domain Eukaryota; kingdom Metazoa; phylum Chordata; order Testudines; family Cheloniidae; genus Caretta; species Caretta caretta. The sequence continues at coordinate 14,573,268 of NC_134229.1, forward strand.
AACCCCTGCACTCCCCTCCTCTGTAGGCCCATGTGTTAATCCGAGGCTGCAGGATGCCTGGTACTTACGGCGAATGGAGCTTCGGAGAGTCCCTTCCTCCTCGTCTGGTTCACCAGTCCTGGGGGGACAGTAGCATTACATGGGTCCCTGTACTCTCAGCAGCCCCCCAGCCCCCACCCGCCCATGTCCTTCACTCCCAACCCGCAGCCCCCATTATCCCAGCAATGGGCTCCCCTCCCCCACAGCTCTGCCGGAGCCCCTCATTCCTGACCTGCAGCCCCCTCCGGTCCCAGCCCTAGGGTGCATTGCGAGCGGTGGGCAGTGGGGTATTTACCTTTGTTGCTGGTTAAATTTACAACGGCAGCGTCGACCTAGAAAAGATAAAATAGTAAATACCCCCTGGCAGCGAGATGGCGTGGCAGGGCAGGCCAGGACAGGGCAGGGCAGGACAGGGAGCTGCGGGGGGGCTGGGAGCCAGGACTCCTGGGTTCTATCCTGGCTCCAGGAGGGGAGTGGGGTTTGGTGGCTTGGGGGGGTGCTGAGTAGCAGCAGGCTGAGCAGCGAGGGGTTAATGAAAGCAGACTGGGGGAACTGTGGGGTTAGCCATCACACCCCCTCCCCCCCCAGCAGATACAGATGGAGCCAAAGCTCTGGGTGAGATTTATGGGGCTGAAGGGACCTGGTGTCCAACCAGCCCCAGGAGCAGCACCCAGAGGAACCAGCCACCCAAAAACTCCCCCTCCTCTCTGGCTGAGCAACTGACTGGCTCAAGGGGATGGGACATGGGGCCTTCCCCTCTAGGGGGCATTGGCCCTGATCCAGCCTCAGGGCAGGGGACTGGCTGGGCAGGGAACAGGACATGGGGCCTTTCCCCTCTAGGGGGCGCTGGATACTCACTGAGGATGATGAGGATTCCCAGCAGAAAGAGGATGACCGCGAAGATGAGGCCTCCAATTCTCAGGGACTGATAGTCTGGGGGGAGAGACGGGCTCAGGGGGAGAGGGGACCTGCCCCCCCCCAGAGAGAGACACCGATACACAACCATTGTACACGTGCTTTTGTGTGTCCCTGCCGCCCCCTGCTGGAGGGGCTGGGCCCTGGTCTGCATGTGTGTGCGCTGGTGCGGACATGCACTGATCCCTGCCATGCTGCCGCCCCCTAGTGGCTGCAGCTGGCACCGAAGAGAAATCTAATCTGTGCACCACAGACACCCTCCACCCCCCTCCCAGCAGGTGCCAGCCCCTGGTCAGAGGCCCCGCTCAGCAGCCACCCGCCCTGAGACCCCCCAGCTCACCGTAGTTAAAGGGGTCGTGCTCCTTGGGAGGCTCTGAGAGAGAGAGAGAGAGGCGTTAAGGATCTCTGTCCTGGGATTCAGAGATGCTACGGAGACATGAAGTGCACTCTAACCCCTCTGGCCTCCAGTCTGTCCCCCCCACCCCCTGCTCTAACCCTTAGGCACCACTACCCTCCTAGTGCCAAAGAAAGAACCCAAGAGTCCTGATCCCACTCCCCTCCCAGAGCTGGGGACAGAACCCAGGAGTCCTGGCCCCTAGGGCTGGTCTAGACTGAAAACTTCCCTCAGAGTAGCTACGTTTCTGAGGGGTGTAAAAGACACCCTGCCCCCAAAAGCTGTGGCCAGCACTAGGCAGATGGACAAACTCTTCACTTGCCCAGCGACTGCTTGCTGGGGGCCCCCCGGCTGACCAGGGAGCCCCTTTGGCATCGCCCTGAGCATCTGCCCTGACATGCTGAGCCACTGGAGCCCTACTCGCCTCACCTCCTGGGGCCTGCCTGGCTGGTGAAGGGGGGCTGGGGCCCTTCAGGGGGCACTGACTCCCATCCAGCCCCAGGGTGGGGGACTGGCTGGCCCAGAGGGCAGGGAATGGGTGCCAGGGTCCCACAGGGTGTCTGGGGCAGAGCTGGGATTAGAACCGAGAGGTCCTGAGTCCTAGTTCACTGCTGTAACCATTAGACCTCCCCAAGCCACTCCCCACTGCTGGGATTAGTTCCCCCCCTCCTCCTGCTGCTGGGATTCCACCCTCCTCCCACCCCCCTGCCCCGCTCCTGGGATACCTGCCCCCCACTGTCCCCTCCCCTGTGCTGGGATTCCTCCTCCTCGCTCACCTCACTGCCCCCTTTCCTGCTGCTGGGAGTCCCCCCCTACTTTGGCTCCTCCCATCCCCACTCGCCCCGCTGCCCCCTTCCCTGCTGCTGGGACTCCTCCCCGTCCCCTCCCCACTCACCCCGCTGCCCCCTTCCCTGCTGCTGGGATTCCTCCACCCCCCGCCCGCTCATGCCGCTGCCCCCTTCCCTGCTGCTGGGATTCCTCCACCCCCCGCCCGCTCATGCCGCTGCTGGCTCCCCCAGGCTGTGCTCCCCACACTGGCGGTTTCTCCTGTCCCCCCCCAGCTGAGTGGGCAGATGGAGCTTTTTGAATCTCTGCAGTTTGGGCTCCCTCCAAGCTGCGAGTTGGTTGGTGCACAAAAGCCCCGGCCCTGCCCAGTGACAGATTGGGCAGGGACAGTGGTGGGGCTGGACCCCGACCCAAACTACAAACCTGGGAAACCACTGCAAGCCGGGGTGTGGCCACACCCCAGCACCCTAGTTCAGCACCTCTGATCCAGGGGTGCGGGTGCACCGCTTGGAGGGGGGCTGGAGCTAACCTGGGTGCTCTTCTCGAGGGGAGGGGGGTCTAGTGGTTAGAGCAGGGGACTAGGCGCCAGGACTCCTGGGTTCTATCCCTGACTTGGGGGGGAGGAGTGGTGTCTAGTGGTTAGAGCAGGGGGCTGGGAACCAGGACTCCTGAGTTCTCTCCCCTAGGGTTGCCAACTTTGGTTGGATGAATTCCTGGAGGTTTCATCACATGACATTGTCTTTAATTCCTGGAGACTCCCAGACTATCCTGGAGGGTTGGCAGCCCCTTGTTCCCGGTGCCATACCATAGGCCCTGGGTCTGGGATCCGGGTTCTGGGAGCTCCCCTGCGTTCTCTTGCCCCCGGCACTCACCAGCACTGGCTGCTCCCAGCAGGGCCCAGCAGAACAGCAGCAGGATCCACGTCCCCATGTCTGTCCTGCTGAGACACCAAGGGACAGAGGGTCAGCGCCGCCCGCCATGGGGGAGAAGGGAGGGGAGCACAGAAACAGGAAAAGCCAGGGAGGGACAAGATGGGAGGGTGAGGCCCTGGCAGGGCACGGGATGGGGGAAGCAAAGGGAGGGACTGTGGACCATGGGGGCGGAGGGGGTACGGTGAGGTCATGGCGCGTGGGGAGGGACCCGGGTGGGGATTTACTGGGGGGCAGGGCTGGGATGGGAGGTACTGGGGGGCAGGAACAGGGCTGTGGCACGGGTAGGGGGTTCTGGGGGGCAGGGATGGGGTGAGAAGTCGTGGGGGGCAGGAACGGGGCTGTGGCACGGGTAGGGGGTTCTGGGGGTCAGGGATGGGGTGGGAAGGTAGTGGGGGGGTGGGGCTGTGGCAGGGGTGGGGGTGTACTGGGGGGCAGGATGGGAGGTACTGGGGGGAAGGAATGGGGCTGTGTTACAGGTAGGGGGTTGTGGGGGGCAGGGACGGGGTGAGAAGGTAGTGGGGGGGGAGGTACAGGGGGGCAGAAAGAGGGCTGGTGAGTGGGGCCGTGGCAGGGCCAGGATGGGAGATAGTGGGGGCAGGGTGGAGCTGTGGCAGGGGTGGGGGAGTCTGGGGGGCTGGGGTGGGATGGGAGGTACTGGGGGGTGGGGCTATGGCCTGGGTACAGTCCATGGCAGGGTTGGGGGTGGGGCCAGGTCATTCACACCTGGCCCCTGCCTGGTGGGTCTGCTGGGGGCCAAAGGTTTGTTACCATAGAGATGTGACCTTGTGCCCCCCCCAGCCTGCCGGGCAGTGTTTGCAGATGATAACCCTGCCCCGCCCCCTCAAGCCAGGGGACCCCAGGGTGGGAGGAGGGGGCAGGCAAGAAGACCCTGGGCTGGCCTCATGCCTTTTGGACACCGAGTCCCACCAGCCTCACCCAGGGTTCTGCTCCCTCTGCACTTGGGGGGCGGGAGAAGCTGGCTCCTCCTCATCTCCCCGCCCAGCACTGTGCAGCCTGCAGCTTCGCATCAGTGCCCCCCCCCAGCTCCATCCATTAGACCCCACTCCCCCGCCAGAGCCAGGAGAGAACCCAGGAGTCCTGGCTCCCAGCCCCCTGCTCTAACCTGCCAGCAGTGACACATGGTAGGAAGGGGAGTGGGGATCTCTGTAGTCTCTAACCCCCAGATAGAGGACCCCCTTCTGAGATACGGGGGTATGTGTAAATACCCACCCCCCTCGGTCCCTGCTTTGTCTGCAGCCAATAAAGGGTTAACCCAGGGGATTTGCATTTGCCAGCCTAATCCCTGGCACTGGGCGCCCGTAACCCCGAGTTACGCCTTGCCCCCCCCAGCGCTGGATGCCCCCCCTCCTGCCATTCCCCACAGAGCAGAGAACATTCCAGCCTGCATGCCCCACAGCCACTACACGTCAGCACCCCTGGGGCCTGCCTCTGCCCAGACCCCGCAGCACCCCCATTCTGCCAGGGCCCCTCACTCCCGACCTGCACCCCTATTATCCTAGCCCTGCCCCACCCCCCCCGAGTGCCCCTCACTCCCAACACGCAGCCCCCTGCTAGCCCAGTCCTGCTCCCACAGAACTCTACCAGTGCCCCTCAGTCCTGACCCAGACATCTTCTATCCCAGCCCTGGACTGCCCCCCCCCCACAGCTCTGCCGGTGCCCCTCCGTCCCGACCCACAGTCCCTGGTATCCCCACCCACAGCTCTGCCGGTGCCCCTCCGTCCCGACCCACAGTCCCTGTTATCCCCACCCACAGCTCTGCCGGTGCCCCTCCGTCCCAACCCACAGCCTCTGGTATCCCAGCCCTGGACTGCCCCCTCCCACAGCTCTGCCGGTGCCCCTCCGTCCCGACCCACAGCCTCCTGTATCCCAGCCCTGGACTGCCCCCCCACAGCTCTGCCGGTGCCCCTCCGTCCCGACCCACAGTCCCTGGTATCCCCACCCACAGCTCTGCAGGTGCCCCTCCGTCCCGACCCACAGTCCCTGGTATCCCCACCCACAGCTCTGCCGGTGCCCCTCAGTCCCGACCCACAGTCCCTGGTATCCCAGCCCTGGACTGCCCCCCCCCCACAGCTCTGCCGGTGCCCCTCCGTCCCGACCCACAGTCCCTGGTATCCCAGCCCTGGACTGCCCCCCCACCAGCTCTGCCGGTGCCCCTCAGTCCCGACCCACAGTCCCTGGTATCCCAGCCCTGGACTGCCCCCTTCCACAGCTCTGCCGGTGCCCCTCCGTCCCAACCCACAGTCCCTGGTATCCCCACCCACAGCTCTGCTGGTGCCCCTCCGTCCTGACCCACAGTCCCTGGTATCCCCACCCACAGCTCTGCCGGTGCCCCTCCGTCCCGACCCACAGCTCCCTGCACCTACCCCTGCATTCGGGCCTGGGCCTCTTGCTGGCGGCTGGGCAGGACAGGGCGTTATCGTGGGCCGCAGGGACTGGCTCAGGGGCAGAGATTAAGGCAGCTAAATTCGGCTGGGTTGGCTGCCTGACAAGCCCTGGACAGGATGGGAGCTCTTGATAACAGATCTGTGTGGTGTGACTAGCAAGGGAGGGCTGGGATCCAGGACTCCTGGGTTCTCTCCCAGCTCTGGGAGTGGAGGGGGTCTAGTGGTTAAAGTAGGGCCCCTCTGTCTGTGCCCCCTCTCTGAGGAGAGCTGCCAGACACCCCCTCTAGCCCCAGCTGGGATTGTTGGGTCTTCGCGCTCCCTGGCAGCGTGTCTAAATATACCCAGGCCCCGGCACTGGAGTATAAATACCCCTGACTCAGCTGGCCTGGCATGCAGCACCCACAGCTCGGCTCACATCTCAGCTGGGCAGGGGTACTGGGGCCAGTGGGACACCAAGGTGACCAGATCCCACCTCCAACTCCCCCACAAGCTGCATGGGCAGCTTTGTGCCAAGCTGGGACATGGGTCCCCCCACAGCTCGGGAGGGAAGGACAGTCCCCCGGCCCAGCATTGGGACCCCTCACCCTTGTGCCACATACCTCCCCCTTCTCCTCATCCCTACCCCATTACTGCTCCCACAACCCCCTTCACCCCATCCCTCTCCCTGAATCCTCCCTCCCCCCCCCGCCACTGCTCCCTTGTCCACCACAGAAGTCACCAGGTGTTGGTTGCCACCTGGCAAGAAGCCCCGAGGGAGGCACTGGGGGAGGGGCTGGGGGGCCATGCCAGTGGGACAGGCCAGGCCATGGGGGTCTCCGTACCAGTCTCTTGGCCCAAGGACATGGGGCCATTTGTCCCACCATTGACCTGTGGAACTCTCTGCCACTAGGCACCACAGGCCTGGTGGGGAGGGAGCTGGTGTCATGGATGGACTTGGCTTTGGGGAGACCCTGAGATCCAGGAGGGGGAGCTGCCTCCCACTGCAGGGGGGGATGGACCCTCCTACAGGCACAAGTGCCTCTGGACCAGGCCTGTCAGATGGGCCCCTGGGGCAGAGTCGGGGCCACCTGAGCACCCCAAACATTCCCCTAAGGTGCTAGTACATCCCCAACCTCTCCCCCTGCAAAATATCCCGTCCTCCCTTCCCAGTCATCACCCCAACCCTCCCCTGGGTCAGACATCCCCCCATTAGAACCTCCCGTGGTTAGACCCCCTCCCTGGGGGGCAGAGCCCCCCTGTTAGACATCCCCGGGATTAGACCCACCTCCCTGGGGGCAGATCCCCCAGGCAGTGCCCCCCTGTTAGAACCCTCTGGTTAAAGCCCCCTCCTGGGGGGTAGAGCCCCCTCATTAGACCCCCCCTTTGGTTAGATCCCCCTCCCTGAGGGGAAAAGCCCCCCTGTTAGACTCCCCTGTGGTTAGACCCCTCTCCCTGGGGTCAGAGCCCCCCAGTTGGACCCCTCCATAGTTAGACTCCCCTCCCTGGAGGGCAGAGCCCACCTTTTAAGCCCCCCCAGGTTAAAACCCCATCGTGGGGGGCAGAGACCCCCTGTTAGAACCCCCCATGGCTAGATCTCCTCTTTGGGGGGCAACCCCCCATTAAACCCCCCTTTAGACCTCCCCATGGTTAGACCCCCCCCCGTGGTTAGAGCCTCCACCCTGGGGGCAGAGCCCCCTGTTAGACACCCCCCCCGGTTAAATCCCCCTCCCCGGGGTTAGACCCCCCCTGTTTGACCCCTTGGGGTTAGACCCACCTCCCTGGGGGCAGATCCCCCAGGCAGTGCACCTCCCCGTTAGAACCCCCAGGTTAAACCCCCCTTCTGGAGGGCGGTGTCCCCCCTGTTAGACCTCCCCAGGGTTAGACCCCCTAGTTAGACCCCCTGTGGTCAGAGCCCACTTTTTAAGCCCGCCCCCCTCCCGGTAAAACCCACTCCCTGGGGGGCACAGAACCCCTGTTAGACCCTTCCCCCATGGTTAGACCCCCCCGTGGTTAGACCCTTCCCTGGGGGGCAGAGCCCCCCCTCTCCCGTTGCCCAGATCTCAGCCGATCCGCCCCCTTCCCCCCACGGGACTTTCCCTCCTCCCCCTGCCGCGTCTCCCCCGGGCCCCCCGGCCGCCCCTTACCCCGCTCCCCTCGCAGCTGTCAGCCCGGCCGAACGCAGAGTGCGGGACCGGACAGCGGGGAGCGCCCGGCCCGGAGAGGGGCGGGGGCGGGGTGGGACTGAGGGAATGGGGGAGGGGACGCGGCAGTGGGTGGGGGTGGGTCTGGAGGAAGGGGGCGGGGGGTGTCAATTCAGGCAGAATTTCGTAACTGCCCCCCCATAGCGGGATCTGGGTGGGGTGGGGCGAAGCAGCCCCCTGGAGGGCGGGTGTGGTTCTGTCCGTGGGTTGGTGCCCCCGTGTCAGTGTGTCCATGTGGCTGTGTGGCGTGTGATGGTGTGTGGGTGGGGCTGTGTGGGACTTGGCTATAGGGACTTGGCTTGGTGTGTTGGAGTATCCGTGTGGCTGTCCGGGTGACTGTGTCAGTGTGTCGGGGTATCAGTGTGGCTGTGTGTTGGGGTGACTGTCAGGGTGACTGTGTCAGTGTGTCGGGGTATCAGTGTGGCTGTGTGTTGGGGTATCAATGTGGCTGTGTGTTGGGGTGACTGTCAGTGTGGCTGACAGGGTGACTGTGTCAGTGTGTCGGGGTATCAATGTGTCAGTGTGTCGGGGTATCAATGTGGCTGTGTGTTGGGGTGACTGTCAGTGTGGCTGTCCGGGTGACTGTGTCAGTGTGTCAGGGTATCAATGTGGCTGTGTGTTGGGGTGGCTGTCAGGGTGACTGTGTCAGTGTGTCGGGGTATCAGTGTGGCTGTGTGTTGGGGTGGCTGTCAGGGTGACTGTGTCAGTGTGTCGGGGTATCAGTGTGGCTGTGTGTTGGGGTGACTGTCAGTGTGGCTGTCCGGGTGACTGTGTCAGTGTGTCGGGGTATCAGTGTGGCTGTGTGTTGGGGTGACTGTCAGGGTGACTGTGTCAGTGTGTCAGGGTATCAGTGTGGCTGTGTGTTGGGGTGACTGTCAGTGTGGCTGTCCGGGTGACTGTGTCAGTGTGTCGGGGTATCAGTGTGGCTGTGTGTTGGGGTGACTGTGTCAGTGTGTCAGGGTATCAGTGTGGCTGTGTGTTGGGGTGACTGTCAGTGTGGCTGTCAGGGTGACTGTGTCAGTGTGTCGGGGTATCAGTGTGGCTGTGTGTTGGGGTGACTGTCAGTGTGGCTGTCCGGGTGACTGTGTCAGTGTGTCAATGTATCAATGTGGCTGTCAGGGTGACAGCGTGTTAGTGTGTCAGGGTATTGGTGTGGCTGTCAGGTTGACGGTGTGGCTGTCAGGGGGACAGCAGTGTCAGGCTATTGGTGTGGCTGTCGGGGCAACAATGTGTCAGTGTGTAAGGGTATAGGTGTGGCTTTCAGGGTGACAGCATGTTAGTGGGTTGGAGTATCAGTGTGACTGTAAGGGTGACAGCATGTCAGTGTGTCAGGGTATTGCTATGGCTGTCAGGGTGTCAGTGTGGCTGTCAGGGTGATAGTGTGTCTGATTGTCGGGGTATTGGTGTAGCTGTTGGGGTGACAGTGTATCCGGGTGTGACTGGGTGTCGGGGTGACGTGTCCCTGTGTATAGCCTGGCTGGGTGGATTCTGTTTCCTGGTTGCAGGTTGGCCAGGGGGGAGCTGGGGGTCATTAAACTGGGGCAGAGGGCTGGGGCGGGCCCTGGGGGAAGAAGGGGCTGCTGCAGGGCAGCTCCCTCTCTCTGGGTCCCACTGCTGCCCCCATGTGGAATTGAACTGTGGGTGGCCACTGGCCAGGATCGTCCCTCCTATTCCACGCACCCCCCTGCAGGGCTGGGACAGACGCTGAAACCTGCCGCTTCGTGGCCAGTAAAGATCCCAAGGCATGAAGGCAGTTTGATAGGCCAAGCTGGAGTGTGAACCCCAGTGTCTGGGCCAGAGCCCAGTTCAGACTGCCTCTCTTCTAGCTCCTGGTTGACACAGGTTGGTTAGGACTTCCTGTCCTAAATGGCTGTTCCCCAGCTGCCCCGACTCAGAGGTGGCTGCATCTCAGGGCGGACAAGCCATCCCCATGCAGTGTGATGTGCGTCTTTTCCCCAGCTGCCCTGCTCCAGAGGTGGCTGCGTATGTGGAATCATAAATCCACGCAAAGCACAAAATCCAGCAGATTCCAAAGAGGGGAGAGGTCGTGTTTCTGGGGCAGGGTGGGGCGGGGCAGGGAGCGGGATGATGTTATAATGTTAATGTCCTGGCACTTTGGGATCCTGAGCAGGAAGAAGAGGAGTCAGGTGGTCATTAAACCTAACAAGATTTCTGCCATTCCTTCACACACATCCACAGTCACTGACTAGTGTAGCACAGCCAAGTTACAAGTGAGCTCAGACTCTGGGAGGGGAGTGGGGTCTAGTGGTTACAGCAGGGGGGCTGGGAGTCAGGACTCTTGGTTCCTGATCACAATTCTCACTCGGGAAGAAAGCACAGGGTGCCACCTCCCCCGCCCTCCCTCCAGCAGGGCTTGTCCCCTCCAGCAGGGGGCAGCAGGGACACACACTCTCTCTCTCTCTCTCTGTTCTAGCCTCATTCCAGCTGCGGATCCCATTGTCAGGGCCCATCCCCCCCAGCCACACTCACACCTCCAAGCCCTCTGCCCAGCTGCAGCCTCCTTCCCCCTCACCCCCCAGTGCCCCCGGCATCTCCCTGCAGGGAGAGTTTCCACCACCCAGATTCCCACCCCCCATCACAGGACAAAGGCCCCTGTGTGAGGGGAAATGCCAGCTCCGGGCTGGGATCCCACTCCCAGGGACTGGCGGGCAGCCAGACAGCTGGGCCCATTGTCCCCCGGCCCCCACAATCCACCCCTGGTGCTGAGCATCTGAGCAGGCATTTCTGGGTGAGGGGGCACAGCTGGGATAGCAGGAAGATTAGGAACCAGCCTGGGAGGGGGAAGGCAGAGTCGGGGAAAGAACCCAGGAGTCCTGACTCCCAGCCCCCCACCAAACACTAGACCGCACTCTCTTCCCAGAGCCAGGGATAGAACCCAGAAGTCCTGGCTCCCAGTACCACTCCCCGCTCTAACAACAAGCCCCAATTGCCCTCCTAAAGCTGGTGCCCCCTAGAGGGGAAAGGCCCATGTCCCATTTCCTGCCTGGAGCAGAGGGATGGGATGTGGGCAGGGGAGGTTAACTAGCCATAAGCCCTGCCCTCTCTGGGCAGACAGACACGGGCCCTGTCTACAGTAGGAGTTGCGACGATCCTGCATCCCCCCAGTTCCCGCCATCTATGAGGCTTTCTTTGTGTCCGGGGCAATTCCAGGGATCAAAGCAGGGGAGGCTGGGAGTCAGGATTCCTGGTTTCTCTCCCAGGCTCTGGGAGTGGGGTGGTGTCCTCTGGTCCCGGGAGTACAGGGTAACTCTGGTAACTGGCGGCAATGGCAGATCATTATCCTGCTCTGCGGCTAGCAGAGGGTTAACAGCAGGTGTAGGATGCGGTCATGCAGTCCCAGCCCTTACTGGTCATGGAGCACATGGATGTTCACTCTGAACCCTACTGACACCACCTGTTAGCTCTTTGTAATGGCGGTGACCTGGGGTTGTGGGTGGGGCCTGCTTCTGTAAGTGGAGCTTGGTGATGCTGGGTGGGGTACATGGTCAGTTGGTGGGGGGAGGTGGGGCCAAGTTGCCTCACCACCTAACTCCCCCCAGCAGGGGTGGTGAGTTATATGGGCCCGTGGTGCCCGGGCTCCAGGAATATTCAAGGCCCGGCAGCTTGGCTCCACCAATGTTCAGGGCCGGGTATCTCCCCAGCCCTGCCTGCTGCCCCAGATGATTTTAAAGGGACTGGGGGCCCCTGCCGCCATCACCAGACGTGCAGCGGGCCTAAAGCAACTTCCTGCCTGCCCTTGCTTCGCACGGCACGCCACTCCCAGAAGCAGTTGGCACGTCCCTGTGGCCCCTGTGTCTCCATGCATGCCCCTGCCCTGAGCGCCGTGTCCGCCATTGGAACTGCGGCCACTGGGAGAAGCGGAGGTGATCCCTGCAGCCAGCGACATGCAGAGACCTCCCGGCCCCCCAGGTAGGAGCCACTGCCGTAGGGGTGTGCGGGTTGCTTTTGGGAGCCGCCTGAGGTATGTGCTGCACCCCTCACCCCCTCCTGTACCCCAACCCCCTGCCCCAGCCCAGAGCCCACACCCAGCACCCACACTCCCTCCCAGAACCTGCACCCTGCACCCCAACTCCTTCCCCTCCCTCCCAGAGCCCACCCCCCTCTTGCACCCCAACTCTCTCCCAGAGCCCGCCCCCTGCATTCCCTCCTGCACCCCAACCCCTGCCCCAGCACAGAGCCCACACCCAGCACCCATACTCCCTGCCAGAGCCCGCACCCCCTCCTGCACCCCAACTCCCTGCCCCCGCCCAGGGCCTGCACCCCACACCCAAACTCCCTCCCAGAGCCTTAGGCAGGTGGGGGGGGGGCAGGACTTGGACCTGTTCTGGGCACCACCAAAAATTATATAACCCTGCTGCCCCCGCCCTCCCGTCACCCCAGGGTGACCCCCACCCCCTCACTCCAGCCACATGGTTTGCTTCCATGACACACAGAGCTTCACTTTTTGGCACAAACAGGGAATGGCCCAGGCAGCTGCTGAGCCCTCCCACGGCCAGGACAGAACCCAGGAGTCCTGGCTCTCAGCGCTCCCCCAGTCTAACCACCAGACCCCAGTGCCCCCCAGGGCTGAGGTAGAACCCAGGAGTCCGGGTGTCCGACCCCTTCTCCCAGCCCCTGGGCTGAGCTGCCCCCCTCCTTTTCTTTCCTTATGGCTCCGCCCCTGGTCAACACCCCCCTCCCCAAGGTTCCCCATCTCCGGCTCGCGATTGGCTGGCAGCACTGCCACTCACAGAGGAAGGGACGGCCACAAGAACAGCGGGACGGGGGAGCACCGACAAGCGGACTGACCGAGATCGCAGGGGGACAGCGGGACAGAACCGGGGATGGATGGAGAGACACAGGGTTAGACAGAAAAATAAAGGGACAGATACAGGGTAGATACAGGGGTGGATAGAGGGGTAGATACAGGGGTGGATGGAGAGATACAGGGGTGACTAGGGGGAGAGATACAGGGTGGACGGAGAGATACAAGGGTGGATAGAGGGGTAGATACAGGGGTGACTAGGGGGAGAGATACAGGGTGGACGGAGAGATACAGGGGTGGATAGAGGGGTAGATATAGGGGTGACTAGGGGGAGAGATACAGGGGTGGATAGAGGGGTAGATACAGGGGTGGATAGAGGGGTAGATACAGGGGTGGATGGAGAGATACAGGGGTGGATAGAGGGGTAGATACAGGGGTGACTAGGGGGAGAGATACAGGGTGGACGGAGAGATACAGGGGTGGATAGAGGGGTAGATACAGGGGTGACTAGGGGGAGAGATACAGGGTGGACGGAGAGATACAGGGGTGGATAGAGGGGTAGATACAGGGGTGGCTAGGGGGAGAGATACAGGGGTGGCAGAGAGCTGCATAGCAAGAATCAGGAATTCAGGGATAGGTAGAAGGACCCCAGCGTGGAGGGGGTCCCAGGGTTGTATAGGGGGGAGCAGCCCAGGGCCCCTGGGCCAGACAATGGGCTGGGGGGGACCATGGGCCTGTGCCCCCCTCCTCATGCTACTGCTGCTGGCGGCTGGGGGGGGTGAGCGGCGCCGGGCCCCCCGGCGGAAATGCCCCATCGGCTGCAGCTGCACCCAGGACAACGCACTGTGTGACAGGACAGACGGGGTCCCCCAAGGACTGCCCCCCGACATCACCTCCCTGTAAGATCCCCCAGCAGCCCTCTGCCACCCCTGCACCCCCCTCCTCACGACCCTGCCCTGTCACACAATCCCTTGTTACTGGAAGCTGGAGCTGTAATTTGATTCTGGTTCTGATTCAATGGTGCTGGGTTTATCGGTCACTGGTGCCAGTTCTGTTGCTGTGGCTGGTTCTGGTCTATTTGCCGGCTGGGGTGGGTGACTGCGTTGTGTCTGGTGGGACACTGGTGTCAGCCCTGGTAGGGGGCCTGCTGAGAACCTGATTCTGGCACTGGTTCTGGTACTGGTTCAGTGTCACCGCTGGTCTTTGTGCCACTTGGATCTTTGTGCTAGTTCTGGTTTGACATTGATGCTGATTCTGGCATTGGTTCTGGTCCTCATTTGATATTGGTGCTGGTTCTGGTGCTGGGAGCAGCTCTGATTTGGGGCTGGTTCTGGTTCTGGTGCTGGGAGCAGCTCTGATTTGGGGCTGGTTCTGGTTCTGGGAGCAGCTCTGATTTGGGGCTGGTTCTGATGCTGGTGCTGGTCGGAGGTTGCTGGCTGTTCTGGTTAAGGTGCTGGTTCTGGTGCTGGGCCATTCACCAGCTCCACTACAGCTCTGCACCCGGGGTGGGCGTTGCGCGGGGGCTGGTTTGGGTTGGATGGTGCTGGCGGCCTTGCTCCCGGTGTCCCCTTGGGAAGGCTCTGGGGCTGGTTCTGGCAGTGGTACCAGTCGTGCTGTGATAGAGGTGCTGGCTCAGTGCCAGGGGGCGCCTGGTTCTGGCTTGAGTCCCAGGTTCCAAGGCAGGAGGGACTATTGTGCGCATCTCGTGGGACTCCCAAGTCGGAGAAGGGCCCAAGTCATCCCTAGAGCAGAGCTGTTCGACAATGTCCAACCATGGCTTAAACATTGCCAGTGAGGGAGCATCCCCAACCCTTGGCTAATTGCTCCCATGGTTAATGCTCTCGCCAGTAACAATTTACATCTTGTTTCTAGTCTGAAATTGTCTAATTTTGACTCCCAGCCCTTGGATCATGTTAGACTTTCCTCTGCTGGACTAACGCTCTGTTCTAGCCAGGATCACGTCACCCCTGGACCTGCGCTGTGCTCAGCTACAGCGATGGAGCTCCTGGACTTTTCTGGTCTTATAATCCTCCTCCTGGTTCTTCTCTGGCTCCTCTGCAATTTATCCGCCTCCTTCCTGAACTGGACACAGGAGTCCAGCTGTATACACACCAGGGCCGAGGAACCTCTCTGCCCCTACTCGAGACTCCTCTGTTTATGTGTCCCAGGAGCCCCTTGGGCCACGGAGAAAGATAAATTATGCTCTTCAACATTATCACCAACAATGTGGAGGGAAACATAAACCCACCCCCCACTGATACTCACCACTCCCCTTCCTCCCATCCAGGCGCTGTATAGGTTGTAGAACCGCCCTCACGGCCCCTCTAAAGCGGGTTGGTTTTGGAACCAGCACGGCCTTCCTCCACCCAGTGACTGCCAGCGCTTCGGGGTCTCTCCGGGGCTCTGAAATGAGTCCAATTATCAGCCTCCTTTTCCTGATTAACATCGTCCTCCCAGCTGGTTTTAGCTCGGGCCTCCAGGCTGCCTCTCTCAATGGTGCTGTTGAACCTGGGTCTTGGCAGGAGGCTGGTGCTGGTTCTGGTTTATGGTCAGTTCTGGTTCTGTGTTGGCTCTGGTTCAGCTTTGGGTTTGCTATTGGGACTGGTTTGAAGTCGGTTTTGGTCTCATATTAGTGCTGGTTCTGTTCCTGATGGCGGTGCTGGTTGTGATCAGAAGGTGGTGCCGGTTCTGGACTGGTGGTCCTGGTCTGATGGTGCTGGTTCTGGTCTGGTTCTGGACTGCTGGGGCTGGTCTGATATTGGTCTGATGGTGCTGGTTCTGGTCTGATGGTGCTGGTTCTGGTCTGGTTCTGGTCTGATGGTGCTGGTTCTGGTCTGGTGCTGGTCTGATGGTGCTGGTTCTGGTCTGATGGTGCTGGTTCTGGTCTGATGTTGATCTGATGGTGCTGGTTCTGGATTGGTGGTGCTGGTCTGATGGTGCTGGTTCTGGTCTGGTTCTGGACTGCTGGTGCTGGTCTGATGTTGGTGCTGGTTCTGGACTTGGTTCCTCTCCTGGCTCTGAAGCTGCCCGTGGTGCTGTGCCCTCTCTGTGGGAGTCCTGGTGATGGGTGCAGCACCGGTGCTGGTGCCAGTTCTGACCCGTAGCCCCCTCACACCCCGTCTCCCCTCCCCAGGTCCCTGGTGCGATCCGGATTCACTGAGCTCCAAGAGGGAAGTTTCCTGCAGACGCCATCCCTGCAGCTGCTGTAAGGAGACCAATGCCCCCAACTCTCTAGTGTGCAAGGGGGAGCCATGTCTGTGCATGGTAGCCCATGGGGGCAGGGAGAGCATGAAAATGGGTGTGTGCTGGCCAGTGTGTACGGGGAGGTGAGTGTGCAAATGGGTGTGTGTCAGCCAGTGCATATGGGAAGGTGCATGTGCAAATGGATGTGTGCTGCTCAGAGGGGGCAGCTGAGGGGGCAGTCTTGTGGGGGGCAGGTGCTCACCGTTAGCCCAGGAATGCTCACAGCCCCGAGCCGGGTGCCGCCCAGGCACAGTGAGGGATGGGCCCTGCCCCACAGAGCTCACCATCTACACAGACAC
Organism: Caretta caretta; assembly: GCF_965140235.1. Classification (NCBI taxonomy): domain Eukaryota; kingdom Metazoa; phylum Chordata; order Testudines; family Cheloniidae; genus Caretta; species Caretta caretta. The sequence continues at coordinate 14,589,226 of NC_134229.1, forward strand.
AGGGGGCAAGGGGAAACTAAGGCACGGAGCAGGGAAATGACTTGCCCAGATTTACCCAGCAGGTCTGTGGCAGAGCAAGCAAGGGAACCCAGGAGTCCTGGCTCCCAGTCCCCGCCCACTCTAACCATAAGGCCCCACTCCCCTTCTGGAGCCAGGACAAGGCTGTCTGGGGGGAGCGGAGGCTGTGGACTGGGATTGAGGGAGGTCAAGGGTTCAGGGTCCGGGCAGGCACTGACTCCCCCTCTCTCCCCAGCCTGTTCACATCCAGCACCCTGGGGCTGATCAGGGACGATGCCTTCGTGGGACTCCTGCACCTGGAGTATCTGTGAGTGTGCGAGGGGGTGGGGGTGCAAGGGGGAGTCTGCACAGGGGACTTTGTGGGGGCGGGAAGCAGGGGGCACACAGGGCGTGACCCACTGACAGAGCCCCCCCCTTGCAGGTTCATCGAGAACAACAAAGTCGGCTCCATTTCCAAGAACGCACTGCGGGGCCTCAAGGGGCTTGTGCATCTGTGAGTGACACCCCCCCCCGCATGGCCTCTGGCCCCCCAGCACCAACAGACCCCAGTGACCCCCCTGGCCCCCGAAAACCGATGGACTCTGGGGACCTCACCAGCTCCCCAGCACCGACAGACCACGATGACCCCCCAGCACTCTAATACCAGACCCCAGGGACCCCTGTGACTGACCCCCTTGGCCCCCCAACACCCCCCACCCCAACACTGACAGACCCCCCAAGAACCCCCTGACACCCAGCCCTGATATCCCCCTGCGATCCCTGACACCAGAGGTTCCTTGGCACTAACACCCTCCCAGGGACCTCAACATCAGCCTGATGTGACACCCCCCAAGGGGACCCCTCCCCCTGACACTCCTGTCACCCCTAAAATGAGTTCCCCAATGGGGCAACCCCCAAGGGAACCTATCCCCACACTCCCCCCCGACCCGCGGACAGCCCGTACCAGTGGAACCCCCACCCCATCCCCCCACACACACTGGGACCCCTCTGTCCCCACGGGACCCTGCCCCCCGCCCTGTGGCCAGATGGGAGCAAACACCCCCCAGAGGGGAAGGGCACCGGTGTCGAAGGGCCCTCCCCATCTGACGTCTCCCCCCGTCCAGGAGCCTGGCACACAACCAGCTGCAGACGCTGCCACGCCACCTGTTCCGGGGCCTGGATGCCCTCACCCACGTGTGAGTGGGGGGCAGAGGCGGGACTGGGGGGCAGGCGTGGGGGAGGGGATGCGGAGGAGCGGTGGGGGGTAGAGATGGGCAGAAAAGAGGAGGAGGAAGAAATGAAGGGTGAGGACGGGGCAGCAGTGGGGGGGAGGGGCAGAGGAGGGCCTTGCTGCCTGGCTCCGGCCCCCCTGCCCCATGTCCCCCGGCCCCACGCGGGGCGATTCTCCCACCAGGGACCTGCGGGGGAACCCCTTCCACTGCGACTGCCGGATCAAGTGGCTGGTGGAGTGGCTGAGCAGCACCAATGCCAGCGCTGAGCTGGGCGAGTGCCAGGGCCCGGCCGAGCTCAACGGCACCCGGCTGAGCCAGCTGCACCTTCAGGACTTTGACTGCATTACCACCGGTACGGAACCCCTGAGCCAGCTGCACCCAGCCTCGGGTAGCCGGCCCCATGCGGCGTTATGTGCGGCTGTTCCCCAGCTGCCCCGCCCCAGAGGTGGCTGCATCTCAGCCCCGGGTGAACCCATTGGAAGGGAAAATGCTTCTTAGCTCATTGCCCTCGCTGCATCTCAACCCAATTCCTGGTGAGACACAAACTGCTCCAGAGCTGGCTGTGTGAGAAGCCTCAGGACTCCTGGGTTCTATCTCCAGACCCAGGAGGGGAGGGAGGTCCAGTGCAGGGGGCTGGGAGCCAGGACTCCTGGGTTCTATTGTCTCAAGGCTGGCACAGGAAGCAGAAGTGAGCGCAGAGCTGGGGATGAACCCAGGCGCCCAGCTGCTCCCCAGCCCTGGTCTAACCTCCACCCCCACCAGCGCTGGTACTGTTCCAGTCGCTGCCCTTCCAGGCACTGGCGGTGGAGCCGTTCTGGTACCGGGGGGAGCAGCACGTGGCCATCACCCAGCCCTTCGCAGGGCGCTGCAGCCTGCTTGAGTGGGACCACCTGGACGGGGCCTTCCGGGCCTACGCCTCCATCAACGGTGAGCGAGGGCCCCAGCCCCCCCGGCTACCCCCGAGTCCCCTTGTGCACCACCTCCCCACCATGTCCGCCAGTGCCCCCTGCACCCCACCTGCAGGGATACCCTCACAGCCCCCCTGAGCCCTGCCCCAGGGGTACCCCGGAGCAGCCCCCTCCCCTCCATGAGATCACCCACCCCCCCGGCACCCCTACCTTCAGCTGCCCCTTTTCTTCCCACCAGGCAGATCCCCTGACCCCCTTAACCCATCTCCCCACCCCAGGGACAGCCTTCCCCCCAAAACCCTCCCCCTGTGCAGCCTTCCTGAACCCCTCTCCCTTCCTCCCTCTTTCTAACCTCTGCCCCCCTTGGGCAGCCCCCCGATCCCTGCCCCCTTGGGTAGCCCCCCGATCCCTGTCTCCCTTGGGCAGCCCCCCTGCCCCCTGGGGCAACCCCCCGATCCCTGCCCCCTTGGGCAGCCCCCCTGACCCCTGCCCCCACAGGCTCGTCGCCCGTGGCCTGCAAGCCGCTGGTGGTGGAGGGGCGGCTGCTGGTGGTGCTGGCACAGCTGGCCGGGGGTTCCCATGTGTGGCGCCAGGAGGGGGCCTCGGGGCGCTTCGTGCGGCTGCAGGAGCTGGGCCCGCAGCGCATCCGCAAGCCCAACGCCCTGGCCAGTTTCCGGGTGGACGGCGACTGGTTCCTGGCCGTGGCCGACAGCTCCAAGGCGGGGGCCACCACGCTCTTCCGCTGGGGTGGGCGCGGCTTCTACGCCCACCAGGCCCTGCATGCCTGGCACCGCGACACCCACGTGGAGTTCCTGGAGCTCGCCGGCCGGCCCAGCCTCATCCTGGCCAGCAGCTCCCAGCGCCCCGTGGTCTACCAGTGGAGCCGGCCCGGCCGTGCCTTCCTGCGCCACACGGATATCCCCGACATGGACGACGTCTACGCCGTTAAGCACTTCCGCCTGCGCGGGGACGTCTACGTATGCCTGACCCGCTTCATTGGTGACTCCAAGGTCAGCGCCTGGCGTGTCCCCAGCGTGCCCTGCGCCCAGCGTGCACCTCCCGTTCCCAGTGTGCCCCCAATGTGCCCTGTTCCCCGCCTGCCCAGCGCCTAGCGTGCCCCCCCCGTGCCGGTGTGCCCTGTGCCTGGCGTGCACCTCCTGTTCTCAGCGTGCCCTGTGCCCAGCGTGCCCTGTGCCTGGTGTGCACCCCCCTGCTCCCAGCATGCCCTGCATGCATCCAGCAAACCTGCAGTGTGCCCCCCTGGTGTACCCTGCTAACAGTGCTCCCGGAATGCTCTGCTCCCGGAATGCTCTGACCCCATAATGCTCTCTGTCTCTGCTCAGCTTCTCCCACCATACTCTTGACTTTGCCTCTGCCCCCAATATGCTCCCATCTTGCTTTGCTCCCACTCAGCCACTCCCATCATTCTCTTCTCTCAGCATGCTTTCTGTCCCCCATGATGCCCTCTGCCTCCAGTCTGGCATTACCCATAGAATCAGAGAATATCAGGGTTGGAAGGGACCTCAGGAGGTCATCTAGTCCAAGCCCCTGCTCAAAGCAGGACCAATCCCAACTAAATCATCCCAGTCAAGCTTCTCATCCACTGTAATCTCCAGCCTCTCTGCCCTGCTGGCATTTCTGGCATAACCCACAGTCCTCTCTGCCTCTTCAGGTGATGCGCTGGGAGGGCTCCATGTTCCGGGACGTCCAGCACATGCCATCGCGCGGCTCCATGGTCTTCCAGCCGCTGGGCATTGGGAACCACCGCTATGCCGTGCTGGGCAACGACTACTCCTTCAGCCAGGTTTACCGCTACGATGCCCGCTCGGGCCTCTTTGTCCGCTTCCAGGAGCTGAACACCCAGGCGCCCCGCTCTTTTGCCCACCTGGCCGTCCACCAGCGGGACTTCGTCTTCGCCGCCAGCTTCAAGGGAGACACGCAGATCTACCGGCACATCACCATCGACCTGAGTGCCTGAGCCCCGCGCCGGGGCAGAGGGGGGCAGAACGGGCTTCAGACAATGTGAGGGAGCAGCACCAGCCTTAGTCACCGGGTGGCACAGAATGGGATGCAGACAATGGGGGTGCAGCACCGGCCACGGCCACCGAGGGCACAGAACAGGCTTCAGACAATGTGGGGGAGCAGCACCAGCCTTGGTCACTGGGGACGCAGACAATGGGGGGGTACAGCACCAGCCGTGGCCACCGGGGCTCAGAAAGAGACACAGACAATGGGGGTGCAGCACCGGCCATGGCCACTGGGGGTGCAGAACAGACCCCAGACAAGGGGGAACGGAGCAGGAGGAGGCTGTGCCAGTGATGCCCACTAGGTGGGGACAGCAGCAGGGACCGACTTTTCAAACCTATTTCGATGCCAACCCCCCGCCCGCCCGCCCACCTGCCTTTTAAAATCGGTTCTGGAGTTGGTTAAGAACCATTTCCCCGTTACATTTTTAAAAATGGATTTCAGAGACTTGTTTTTTCCCCACCTCTTTACAAAGGTTTCTGGTTAAGAGCCAGTGTCCTGTGGCTTTTTCATCGTTAGCATTTCCCTTTCAGGTGTGTCTTTTTCAAATTTTTATTCATTTACAATTTTCCTTAACTAAAAAAATTCAATTTTCAGTCAGGTTCTGCTTTTAAACCGCTGAGTCATTTCACAGAGTCATTAAAGAAAACCGTTTGCCACCTTTTTCATTCATTTCATGTTTCTTACTTTGATGGCATTTCCTTTTTAGCCTTTAAATCTTTTTCCATCTCCCCTACATTAAATGTTCGGGTTCATTTACTGAGTCATTTTGTCTCAAAGTTTTAAAAGTCACATTAATTGTTTAATTTTATTTACTCTTTTAAGCCTCCCCCCACAATAATACCCTGTTGCTTTGATTCTGTCACTTTTCTCGGTACCGAGAAAACACTTTGCTTTGTTTTCGTTCCATTGTTTCTTTCCTTTTTAAAAAACATTAAATAGAAAATTCAGGTGCCCCCACCCCAACTGCCCTTTGTTTTAGTTCCCGTTTAAGGGGGTCAGTTCAAAGGGGGGGGCCATCCTGTTCCGTCATTCAAAGGGAGGTTTTGTTTGCCTTTTTCCCCGTTAAGTTGGAATTTTATTTACTTTTCTCCAACTAATTTGTCCTTGGTTTTTAATTTTGCTTTTAAAATAAAATTGTGATCAAGGCCCCCCATCCAGGTGGCTCATAGGCTGGATTCTTAGCTGCTGGGCACCCCCTGGGCCTGAACCAGTGCAACAAGATGCCAGGCTAGATGGGCCCATGGGGCTGATGGGAGGGGACAGGATGCCAAGCTAGATGGCTCATGGGCCGGCTCCAGGGGGAAGGGAGGCTATGGGGCTAGCTAGGCCCACTCTGGGCTGGGGGAGTAACACAGGACTTGACAGTCCAATAGGCCTCAACCAGCTGGTGAATTTTAACCCTTGCCACCCCTGCTGGTCACTAACCAGCAGTTTCAGCTACAGGTGCCCCATCCCCACACCCTCCACTGCCCCTGGGGGCAATAGGGACTTCAGGGGTGCCTGTGTAGCTAGTGCCCATGTTGGGATGGGCGGGGGACACACATGTTGGAGGTAGCTGCTGAAAAATCAGCATGGAGCATTCCTCTGTCCCCCTCCCCCAGACACGACCAATGCCCCCTGCCCCATTACCCCAGCCAGAGCTCTGTAAATAACACTATATATTGTCCCTGTGCTGCTGTGATGGGGGGTGGGGGGCAGAGCAAAGACGAGAAAGGGGGAGACAGCCAGGCCTCCTGGCTTCTACCTCCAGCTCTGGGAGGGGGTGGGGTCTAGAGGGTAGAGCAAGGCAGGACTTGGAGCCAGGACTCCTGGGATCTATCCCAGGCACTGGGAGCGGCGGAGGGGAGCCAGGACTCCTGGGCCTAGGGGATTTAGCTGTTGCAATGCTGAGTGTGGCAGCAGCGGCCTTGCCAGGGCCCTCCCCCGCCCCAGTGCCCCCACCGCACGTTTGGTGCCCACAACCATGGGCACATCAGGCACTGGCTGAGCCCCACCAGAGCCAGCAGGCTGAGTGGGGAGGAGCCTAAAGTAGCCAATAGGAAGTGCTGAGGAGAGGAGTGTGGCTGGAAGGGCATGGGGTACCCAGGGCCATCTGGCTGCATACCCTGCGCCCCTTCCTAGGGCAGCCCTTAATCCTCCTCCCCCCTTTGTTCGCTGGCACTGCTCCCCTTGCTGAGAGGTGGGGGGCAAAATCACCTTCCCCTGTGTGTGCGTTGGGGGGAGGGTGCTTGATGGCCCCCTCAGGCTCCCATGGGCCTTCTGACTCCACCCTTGAGAGGGCAGGTTTCAGCTAGTCCCATTCAGGTCCCCATCCCCCAGCTTTGGGGCACAGACCGCGGGTTCCTGGCTCCTGGCACAGCGTTAACTGTTTCGCACCCCTGAGGTAACAATGCAAAGTAGAGAGAGAAACTGAGTCACACAGGCTCCCTACAGTTCCAGAACATTCCCCTTGGCCCAGTGGCTCTGGCGGCAGTCCCCCCTGCCAGGACTCGGGCTGGAAGCCCAGCCATGCCGGCCTAATGCTGCACTGGAATATGGCTAAGGACACGGCCTGGCTCCTCCCCCTTCAGCCCTGTGGCTACAGCAGGCAGCTGGGCCAGGGGAGAGCAGGTTCCCTGCGGCCAGGGAGAAAGGATGGGCACAGGTGTTGCCCAACTACCCCCGGGCAGGCCTGGCTCAACTGAGAGGGAAGCTGTGATGGCAGGGCAAGGGCAGTTTAACCCAGGCAGCCTGGGTTTAGGAGCCCAGAGCCCTGGCTGCTGTGGGGCGTAGGGAGCTAGGCTCCCAAGAGCGCTGGTGGCCAGCCGTGGCACCCTGTCTAGCAGGACCCAGGCAAGCTAGCCAGGGCTGCAAGAAAAGGACGCTAGGGGGCAGGGAGGAGAGCCTTTGAGAGCTGGAAACCCCTCTCCCAACCCTGTCTTCCCCTGCGGCACAGTGGGATTGGACCCAGGGCTCCCCAGGGCCAGCAGTGTGCCCCGCCCACAGGGTTACATGGAGGGCAGAAGGGCTGGCTGCTTGGCACTGCCTGTGTGAGCAGCTGGCAAGGGCCCAGCTTGAAGCGGGAGTTGGCACAGAGCAGCTGAGTAGGGGCAGGATGCCTGTGGTTCATCCCATGCCCAGCCCACAAACTGGGGGCAACTTGGGCCTTTCTTGGCCAGTAGTTAGGTGTGCACTGAGCGCAGGGCCTGGCCCCCAGGCTTCTGGCCAGCCCAGCCAGGGCTTCATCAAGAGTTCAGCCAATTCAACACATTTTCACGGGATGCTGCAGGTTCCTCACACTCTGCTGGAACTAGGAGCTTTCCTGGGGTTCTCCTGCTGGTTTTCTGCCCCATAGCCACCGGGGCCTTCCCTACACCAGAGCCAGCGCCCCCTAGAGGGGGAGAGACCACTTGTCCTACCTCCCTGCCCTGGGGTTCAGATGGGAGCTGGCGCCCTCTAGAGGGGAAAGGCCCCTTGTCCCATTCCCTGCCCCCCCTCAAGTCAGCCAGTCCTGTCCCCCCGCCGGGCCGGATGGAAGCTGGTGCCCCACAGCGGGGAAAGGCACCCATGACTTGCTCAGGGTTTCAAGCTCAGGAGACTTTTATTCCACAGCGTGGAAAGTTCAGTTAAAAAACTTCTCCCCCTCCCTAGATGGGGAGGGTGGGGGGACGGGATGTCCCAGCAAGGAGCCAGCGCCCCGGGCGAGACCTGGCACCGGGACCATCCTGGTTCAGCAGTTACTGGTGCTGCCTGCGGAGAGATGGCGGTGGGGGAAAAAGAGGAACAGACCCGCTTACAAAGGAGCCATGGGAGCAGTCTGTGGAGCTGGGGGTGGGGAAAAACATGCAACCCACTAGCCCCACATAGGACCCCCTCCCCTCTGCAGCCTGAGAGGTCTCTCCTGTCAGCAGCCAGTAGGGGGCGACATAGGGAAGCAGGAGGAGGCCCACAAGGGTCAGGGTGACAAGTTTAGAGATCCCCTTCCCACCCCCCAGAATCCAATGCATCCCCCCTGGGCCAACCAGGAAAGGGAGAGGGGTTGGGGGACTTACCAGGAGTGATGAGGTGCAGGGGCTCATTTGGTCGCCGGCTGAGGAGGAAGAGAGGGGGTTATGGGCATTTGGAATGTTACCCCCCCCCTCAACACCACGACCTCCCACTGCCCCAGCCTGACCCCTCCACCCACACACCGTGCCCCCTCCTCACTACCCCACCCCCACTGGTTCCCCCAATTCACACCACACACCCCCAGCAGAACCCCCTGCATCCCCAGCCACAGCATGACCCCACCTCTTCCAAAGTGTAGCATGACCCCCCCCCCTTGAACCCCCCAGACCCCACCCCCTACCTGGCTTTGCGGTTAAATTTGCATTTGCATTTTCCACCTAGGGAAAAAAAAAAGGGGGGGGGGGAGGGTTAGACACAAACCTGGTGGGGGAGAAGCAGTGATCCCCTCCACCCAGGAACAGCTGCCCCCCTATCACTGCCCCCCCCACCGCTAGTGACAGATGCTCAGTGCAGACAACCCCCAATTTCCTCAGGTGCCAGAACATCCCCACCCCACCTCCACCCTCCTGCTGCCGAGACACCCCTCGGGCACAGGGACACCCCCCTCCCCATCACCCCATGGACACTGGGACACCGTCCCAGTTCTGAGGCCCCCCCACCTACCTTCCTAGGGCCCTGGGACACCCCCAGCCAACCCTCACCTGCTGGGTGCTGAGACCCCCTCCCCAGTCCCTGCCCCCACCCCACTCACTGAGCAGCACGACAATCCCCAGGGTGCAGAGAATGGCAGCGGCGATCAGCCCCCCGACCCGCAGGCGGTGCCAGTCTGGGGGAAGAGGAGCCGTAAGAACCTGGCCTAAGGGGACCCCTAAATCATCTCCCTCTGCTGCAGAGGGGCAGCTCAGCTATACCCCCACCCCCATGCTCCCAGATCCACCCCCAGAACCCCTCACCCAACACCACATTCCCTGAACCCCCCATCCCCCCGCCCAACACCACATCCCCCCATGTCCCCCAACCCATCATGTCCCCTGAATCCCCACCAAATCCCCCCCAAATCCTTCCACTTGACACCACATCCCCCAAATCCCTCCATCCCCCTGCCCCCCAATTCCTCCCCGCCCAACACCACATCCCCTGAATCCCTCCCATCCCTGACTCCCCTATCCTCCCACACCCAGAACCCCCAACTAGATCCCCAAATCCCTCCACTCCCCCACCCAATCCATCCTCCCTCCCTCCCCCACCCCTTGGTCCAGTGCGGGCTCTCCACAGCCCATCCCAGGCTACTTCCCAGCTCCCCATGAGAGGGCAGGAGACTGGCCTGGCTAGTCCAGCCCCTCCCTGTGCCAGGCTCAGCTGGCGGGGTCCTGCCCTGGGAGATGCCAGCGGAGGGAGATGGCAGGAGCAGCACTTACCATAAAAGAAGGGGCTTGCTGGATCTGGCATGGGGCAGAAAAGAAAGAGTTAGGGTCATGAGGCCAGGACTCCTGGGTTCTACCCCCAGCTCTGGCAGGGGCGTGGGGTCTCCACTGGGTTAGAGCAGGCGTGGGGGCTGGGAGTCAGGACTCCTGGGTTCCTTGGACCAATCCAGGCTGGTATCCTTCCCCCAGCTGCTCCATTTTCCTTAGGCCTCTACCCTTCCCACCCCATCAGAGGAGTGACAGCCCAGGCTGAAGTGCCCCCGCCACCCTACCCCCAGTGAGTCCCCTCTGCTCCCTCCCGCCTCCCAGGGCAGCTCAGGACCATGCTGGCAGCAGGAGAGCAGAGGGTGAACTCACCCATAGGGTGTTCAGCCTTCAGGGCAGGAAACGCTGCTGAAAGAGAAAATAGCATTGGACTCCCAGCAGGGGGCGCTGTGGGGAGCAGGGCAGGAGAGCTGGCAGAGGGGGAGCTCCTGGCTACTCCAGCCCCAGCCTCTTCCAGCAGGGGGCACTGTGGGGAGCTTCTCACCTGCCAAGAGCAGCAGGAGGCCGGTGGTCACTGGCTGCATCCTGGAACCGCGTCTGGGGGGCAGGTCCCTACACAAAGGGGCAGGGCAGTTAAAGCTGAGAAGGGGCCAGCACCAGGACTCCTGGGTCCCCCCCAGACCTCACTCCCCAACGTTAAACCAACATTTCCCGCCCCCTCCCCAAACCACCAGCCAGCCCCGCCCTGGGGCCGGATCAGAGCTGGTGCCCCCTAGAAGTTAAAGGCCCCATTTCCCCGTACCCCTGCAGCTCTCCCCAGCCAGCCAGCCCCCACCCCTCACCCTGGGGCCGGATCAGAGTGGTGCCCCCTAGCGGTAAAAGGCCCCATTGCCTCCTGCCCCCCGCCAGCTAGCCCCCACCCTGGGGCTGGATCAGAGCGGTGCCCCCTAGACATGAAGGCTTCTTCTGTCAGTTGAGGGCGCTCGCTCTCTCCCCAGCTTGGGCCGTGGGTTCGTAACCGGCAAGGTCAGTCAGCCGAGCGCGCAGAGCCCTGCCTGGGACCCCACCTCGCAGCCGGGACCCCCAGAGAATGGCCTGGAGATGCGGTATCCTAGCAACCAGGAGGCCCAGCCCAGCTTGGCAGGCAGCTGGCTCTGGCCAGTGGGAGGACAAAGGGCTGCGGGGTCCGGAGAGAGGACCCCAGTGACCTGACCAGCCGGTTGCAGCCAGAGGGGAACAAAGGACGGAAGAGAGAGGGGCCCAGCGCCCCGTTTACCTGGGACGGAGGACAAAGGACAGGGGAGGAGCTGTTGGGGAAGGGGATATAGGATGCTCGGCGGGAAGGAGGGGGCTGCTGGACTGGCGAGGGAGCAGGCAGAGCCCCCCTGGATGCAGGAGAGACCTAGATGTGCTTTGCTGGGGGAGGCCAGGCCTGAGGCCCTGAGAGTTTCCTCTGCTGGGTTCAGATGCTCAATAAACCCTCCTGTGTTACGCTGGCTGGGAGTCCCTGCAGGCTAGAGACCGGGGCTGCTTTGCTCCCTCTGGGCGTGGAGGCCCCGGGAGCCCAGAGCCAGTGGACTCCCTGAGGGGCCAATGCAACTGGCCAGAAACGGTCCACAAAGCATGTGGGGTGGTGGGGAGCATAGCCAGGGCTGGATCAGGACTCCTGGGTTCTATCCCTGGCTCTGGGAGGGGAGTGGGGTCCAGTGGTTAGAGCTGAGGGTGGGAGGGGAGCCAGGACACCTGGGTTCCATCCTGGCTGTGCCACTGGCTTGCTGCACCTCTCTGGGTCAGCATCCTCCCCTTCTGCTCTGAGTGGCCCTTGGGCCGATTCCCCAGTGCTCAGATGGGGGAGTGGGGGCAACGCCAAGCCCGAGCAGCACCAGGGCACGCATGCCCCCATCACAGCAGGGCAGGGGTCCAAAGGGTGGCACATGGTAGAAGATAGGCTAGGACTGGCAATGGGACAGGGAGCTCCTCCCCCAGCTCTGGAAAGGTGGGAGGGCCTCAGCCAGCTCAACAGGCTCCTCCCCCCAAGCCAGGCACCCAGGGCCCCTTAGCCTTGCTGCCCCAGAGACTAGGCCACCCACCCAGCCCCCTCCAGGACAAGAGAGATGACATCCCTCAGCCAAGCCTTAACCCACCCCCTTCTCCCAAGGAGGTCATAGCAGCTGGCAGAGCTGGAATGTCCTTAACTCCTCCCCGTCATCCTTAACCTTGCCCCCTCTCCTAGGGGTGCTATATCTGCTGGCAGAGCTGCAGCCAGGGTCAGGTCTGTACCATTCGGGTAAGGCGCAGAGGGGAGGGCCGGGGAGGGGTCACTCCAACACAGGAGACAGTCCGACACCCCTGAACCAGGCTGGGATTGAGCCCTGCCCCACCAGCATCACATGGCCAGGGTTCAGCTCTGCCCCCAGATGGAGAGTGCCTCCCGAAGGCAGGGCTGGGACACCTGGAGCCATTGAACTGCCCCGGTCAAGTCACCCCAGTAGGACATCCCAGGGACTCAAGCCCCAGATGCCCAGTCTGGGTGTCAGGATGGCCCCCAGCCCCCACCTAGCACTTCTCATCAGTAGGGCTCTGAGCAGGCCGATATCACGGTCTCCCAGTACAACTGAGGAAACTGAGGCACAGAGAAGGACCAGGACTCAATCCAAGCTACCCAGTAGGCCGCCCTGTCTCCAAGCGAGGGAGAACCCGCCCAGCCCAGCCCCACCCCAACCCTGAGGCCGTTGTGCCAAAGGTGAATTCCTCTCCCAGGAGCAAAGGGATCCCCTGGCTAGTCTGGATTTGTCTGGTTTCGTCAACCAGCTGTCCGCTCCAGCTCAGCCTGTGTCTGCTGGGCAGGGGGGCCGCTGCGCTCAGCTACCTCCCGCTCCTAGAGCCAGCTGGGGCTGTGGGAGCGGCAGGGAGCTGCCAGGATTCCCCGGGGGAGGCGGATTCCAGGGTTAGGGCGTCTCCCTAGCCTGAGGCCTCAGAGCTGGCTGATCCCGCTGCACAGGGAGCCAGGCCAGGGTGTGGCCCATAGAAACCCATCTCCCAGGGTCCCCTCTTTCTGCCCTGCCCCAGAGGCGCCTGGGGCAGCAAAGGGTCCAGCCCACCACAGCTCTGCCCTGGGGAGGGGAGGGAGCTGGCTGGGTGCCGGGAGTCCTGGGTTCTTTCCCTGGCCTGGGGAGGAGAGTGGGGTCTAGGGGTTAGACCAGGGGAGCTTGGAGCCAGGACGCCTGGGTTCTCTCCCCATTGCTGGCAGGAGCTGGTAGGCTGAGGGTGCAGCACAGCTCAGGCTAATCGTGTTTCTAGGCAACCCCCTAGAGCAGTAACCCCTTAGTCCCCAGCTGGGGCAGGATTAATAATTCCAGTAACAATCCCAGTGAACCAGGCCTGCCTCGGGTCATTTTCACATTGCAGTGCAACCCCCTCAGCCGGCACCAGGCATCGCTACCCCAGTGCCAGGCACCTGCCACCGGGACCTCAGAGCTCTAGAACCTCAGTGCTGAGCTGGCCACCCAGAACAGCCATTGACACGGGGCAGGGGCAGCCCTGGCCCCCAGGATCTTTGAGGACGTAATGGGAAATACTGCACCCTCTCCAGGCCCCGCACAGACCCCTTCCCCTCCCCACAGATCAGGGCCCCCCCCTCCCCTCCCAGCACTGCACAGACCCCCCACAACCCAGCATCCCTCCTGTAGCATTTTAACTTGTAGAGGGCAGATCATAGAATCTCAGGGTTGGAAGGGACCTCAGGAGGTATCTAGTCCAACCCCCTGCTCAAAGCAGGACCGATCCCCGACTAAATCATCCCAGCCAGGGCTTTGTCAAGCCTGACCTTAAAAACTTCTAAGGAAGGAGATTCCACCACCTCCCTAGGTAACCCATTCCAGTGTTTCACCACCCTCCTAGTGAAAAAGTTTTTCCTAATATCCAACCTAAATCTCCCCCACTGCAACTTGAGACCATTACTCCTTGTTCTGTCATCTCCTACCACTGAGAACAGTCTAGAGCCATCCTCTTTGGAACCCCCTTTCAGGTAGCTGAAAGCAGCTATCAAATCCCGCCTCATTCTTCTCTTCCGCAGACTAAACAATCCCAGTTCCCTCAGCCTCTCCTCAAAACTCATGTGTTCCAGTCCCCTAATCATTTTTGTTGCCCTCCGCTGGACTCTTTCTAATTTTTCCACATCCTTCTTGTAGTGTGGGGCCCAAAACTGGACACAGTACTCCAGATGAGGCCTCACCAGTGTCGAATAGAGGAGAACGATCACGTCCCTCGATCTGCTGGCAATGCCCCTACTTATACATCCCAAAATGCCATTGGCCTTATCCTCCCCACTTTACAGATGGGGAAACTGAGGCACAGAGCAAGGCCAGCCTGGGATGCCAGCAGCCAAGCCAGGAATAGAAGCCAGGCGCTCAGCACATTCACCCCAATACCCACTCCCAGGGCAACCTGCCCCACACCCAGACAATCTGCCCCCAGCAGCCCAGCAACAGGCAGCAGCTCCACACTAGGGCCAGGATCCCCCAGCCCAGTAAGGGCAGTACCAGGTGACTTACCCAGGGCAGAGCAGCAACAGCAGCTAGGCACAGACAGTACAGCTCAGCCCTCTCCTGGCTCAGCTGGTTAAGTAGGGCAGGGTCCAGACCACACCCAGGCAGGTGGAGACAGGTCTGGCTGCCTGGGCTCCAAGGGGGGGAGGGTTGAGCCTAGATCCTCCACCTCAGCCAGTCAGGAGCTGATCCAGGCACCTCAGCAGGGATCGGGCAGCCCCTCGGGGGCCGGGCACCATGGAGACGAGTTTGGAGGTCTCTGCGTGGTCCCCTCTTGTGTGTCAGTGTGCAAAGTGTCAGAGTGGGAGCCAGGACTCTTGGGTTCTCTCCCCAGCTCTGTGAGGGGAGCGGGCTCTGGTGGGTTAGAGCAGGCAGGCTGGGAGTCAGGACTCCTGGGTTCTTGCCCTGCCTCTGTGAGGGGAGTGGGGTTGGGGGGCCCTGAGTTCCTGGGTGGTTGTGGGTAACAGAATTGCAGGATTATGCAGCATGCTAGAAGTCAACATTCAGTGAGGGATTCCTGGGCTAGCAATGGCTGCAGGTTGAGAGTGAGGAGTGCAGGCAGGACAGGCTGGGCCGGCAGGGGCTGTGGGTCAGGAGTGAGGGGCACCAGCAGGGCTGGGCCGGTGGGGCTGTGGGGTGGGAGTGAGAGGGGCAGGCAGGACTGGGTCGGTGGGGCTGTGGGGCCGGAGTGAGGGGGGCTGTCAGGGCTCTGGGGCAGAAGTGAGGGGGCTGGCGGGACTGGGCCAGTAGGGGCTGCAGGTCGGGAGTGAGGGGCACCGGCAGGGAGCCCAGGGCCGGGAGCAGGTCCTAGTTGTCTGTGTGTTCAGGACATTCCCTCCCAGCTCTGTATTTGCCGTTCCCAGATGCGGACGTTGCCCAGCAGCGAGAGCCCTGGCACAGCCTGGCCCCTGGAGATAAAGCGGGAGGGCGGGTTGTGACGATGTGAGGCAGCAGGGAGGGGGGAGCGTTGACCTGGGAATGTGCCCTAGGGATGGGAGACCTGAGAGCCTGTCACCTGAGCCGGGAGGGGGAGGTAACACCTCTGCCCAGGAAACTGTACAGAGGCTGCAGAAGGGAACCTGCTGGGGGGGTTTAGTTTCAGTTTGGGGCTGGGTGGAGGAACGCAGGGAACCCCAGGGCTGGGGTCTAAGCTCCCTGCTCCCCCAGAAGAACTTGACTGAGGGGTCCTGGTTGTACCCACAAGCTCTGTTTGAGACTGTTTTCCTGTGGTCCAATAAACCTTCCGTTTTACTGGCTGGCTGAGAGTCTCAGTGAATCCCAGGAAGAGGGGTACAGGGCCTGGACTCCCCCACACTCCGTGACACCGGTGCTGCAGCTGATGCTGGGAAAGGTTAAAGAACCGGTGATGGGCACCTCCAGCCCTGCCATGGGGGTGCCAGCAGCAGGACTGGGGACCTCCATTCACTTTAACAGCGAGACCTGGTGTGGGCAGGATGGATCATCAGCTGGGAGCCAAGGCTCCCGGGTTCTCTCCCCAGTTCAGGGCGGGGAGCTGGGGTCTCGTCATAGGTGGTGGAACTAGGGATGCGGGGGATGCTGCAGCACCCCGTCTTGAAGTGGTTTCCGTATTATACAGGTTTACAGTTTGGTTCAATGGCTCTCAGCACCCCCATGATAAAAATTGTTCCAGCACCCTTGAACCTCATAGTTAGATCTCATAGGTCCTGGCTCTAAACACGAGAGCCCAACTCCCCTTCCACAGCTGGCAGGAGAACCCGGGCTCAGCAGGGGGCGCTGGGCTGCAGGGAGCGGGGCAGGGGCTCAGCAGGGGGCTCTGGGCTGCAGGGAGCAGGGCAGGGGCTCAGTAGGGGGCGCTGGGCTGCAGGGAGCGGGGCAGGGGCTCAGCAGGGGGCGCTGGGCTGCAGGGAGCGGGGCAGGGGGTCAGTAGGGGGCGCTGGGCTGCAGGGAGCGGGGCAGGGGCTCAGCAGGGGGCGCTGGGCTGCAGGGAGCAGGGCAGGGGGTCAGTAGGGGGCGCTGGGCTGCAGGGAGCGGGGCAGGGGCTCAGCAGGGGGCGCTGGGCTGCAGGGAGCAGGGCAGGGGGTCAGTAGGGGGCGCTGGGCTGCAGGGAGCAGGGCAGGGGCTCAGCAGGGGGCGCTGGGCTGCAGGGAGCAGGGCAGGGGGTCAGTAGGGGGCGCTGGGCTGCAGGGAGCGGGGCAGGGGCTCAGCAGGGGGCGCTGGGCTGCAGGGAGCAGGGCAGGGGGTCAGTAGGGGGCGCTGGGCTGCAGGGAGCGGGGCAGGGGCTCAGCAGGGGGCGCTGGGCTGCAGGGAGCAGGGCAGGGGGTCAGTAGGGGGCGCTGGGCTGCAGGGAGCGGGGCAGGGGCTCAGCAGGGGGCGCTGGGCTGCAGGGAGCAGGGCAGGGGGTCAGTAGGGGGCGCTGGGCTGCAGGGAGCAGGGGGCTCAGCAGGGGGCTGTGATGAAGCAGGGGCTTTTCTTGTTGTTTTCAATGGTTTGCATGCAGAGGGGGTGGGACTCAGTTTCCCTGGGTGTTACTGGTTTAACGAGGTGGTGGGGGAGGGGGGTTGTTGTTACAGAGGGCCAGCGAGCAGCCTGGAGAATGGACACCCCAGTGACTGGTGACCGGGAGGCCCAGCTCGGGAGTCACCAGTTCCGGTTCTGGCCGGTGGGAGGACAATGGGCTGCGGAGAGAGGACCCCGGTGACCTGACCAGCCGGTTCCAGCCAGAGGGGAACAAAGGAGGGATGAGAGGAAAGGAGGCCCAGGTGACCCTGTTTACCTGGAGAAAAGACAATGGACAGAGGTGGGGCTTGGGGCAGGTGATATCAGATGCCCAGTGGGGAAGCAGGGGGGCTCGGGACTGGAGAGAGGGAGCAGGCAGAGCCCCCCTGGATGCAGGGGAGACCCCTAGATGAGCTGTGCTGAGGGAAGCCAGGCCTGAGGCCCTGAGAGTTTCCTGTGCTGGGTTCAGATGCTCAATAAACTCTCCTGTGTTACGCTGGCTGAGAGTCGCTCCGGTCTGGAGAACAGGGGGCATTATTCCCTCTGGGAGTGGGTGGTCCCAGGGGACCAGAGTGAGGGGACTCCCTGAGGGGCCCACGGCGAGAGACAGGCGTGCTAAGGCTCAGAGAGGTGCAGTCCCAGGGGCCGGAGGAGCTTAACCCCCGAGAGAGAGTGGACCCCTGAGAAGGGCTGTCGCACTGAAGGGGCTTCTCCCCAGGGACTGCACGGGCCAAAAGTGGGCACAGCCTGGGAGTCCGTGACAGGGGCGCTGTGCTGCAGGGAGCAGGGTGGGGGGCTCAGCCATGAGCGCTGTGCTTTGGGGGCTCAGTAAGGGGCACTGTGCTATGGGGACACTGAAGATGGATTGTCCCAGGCAGTGTATTTGTGTCACGTCTAAACTGCAGCTTGTGCAAATCCCCATCAGCTGCAGCTGGATTCCTCACTTCCTGCCCTGAACTTTTGCGGCATTATTTGCAGCTGTTCCCCAGCTGCTCCACGCAGAGGTGGCTGCATCTCAGCACCGGGCACGCCATCCCTGCCCGTGCAGCCATTCAGTGGATGCTGCTGGCCAGTCTCTGCCCCTCCTCACCGGCTCTTGGCTGCCTGTTCAAGGCGCCTTTGCTGCGGGGGGAGTGGGGCTGGTGCCAGTCCCTTGGGGAAGCACAAGGGGGCTTGCGTGGTGCCCGGGCAGGAATTTGGGGCACACTGCCAGCCCTGGCTGTCCCGCCTGGCTCTGCACTGTGGGAACCGCTCAACAGTGAAAGGCAGAGGCCTGGGGTGGGTGGTCCTGCCCTGACAGCTCCCCACAGCCCCCTGGAGGGAGATCAGAGGAGACCCGCCCCAGGCACCACCACCCCCGCTGCGGGGGGCAGCAGCTGTGCTGGGCCTTCGTCCCCCCCCCACACTTGGGGCCTGGATACCCCAGGATTGACTTTCACCTCTCAGTTGCTTCCTTTCCCCAACTTACTGTAAAACCAGGAGCAGCACGGACCCTCAGACCCGCTTCTGGCCATCTGCCTGGCTGTCTGCACTCCCTTGAGGTGCCAGGCAGAGCGGGGGGAGGGGGAAGCCCAGGGCTGGGCTAGCAGGGGGCTGCGGGTCAGCACTGGGGGCACCAGGCAGAGCTGGGCGGGGGCAGGGCTGGGCTAGCAGGGGGCTGCGGGTCAGCAGTGGGGGCACCAGGCGGAGCTGGGCGGGGGCAGGGCTGGGCTAGCAGGGGGCTGCGGGTCAGCAGTGGGGGCACCAGGCGGAGCTGGGGGGGGCAGGGCTGGGCTAGCAGGGGGCTGCGGGTCAGCAGTGGGGGCACCAGGCGGAGCTGGGCAGGGGCAGGGCTGGGCTAGCAGGGGGCTGCGGGTCAGCAGTGGGGGCACCAGGCGGAGCTGGGCAGGGGCAGGGCTGGGCTAGCAGGGGGCTGCGGGTCAGCAGTGGGGGCACCAGGCGGAGCTGGGGGGGGCAGGGCTGGGCTAGCAGGGGGCTGTGGGTCAGCAGTGGGGGCACCAGGCGGAGCTGGGCAGGGGCAGGGCTGGGCTAGCAGGGGGCTGCGGGTCAGCAGTGGGGGCACCAGGCGGAGCTGGGGGGGGCAGGGTTAGCAGGGGCCTGGGCTGTGGGGGAAGGGGGGCAGGGGCCCTGCGGGGGGCTGGGCTGTGGGGGAAGGGGGGCAGTGGGGAATCCTGGCTCCCATGGCTGCTGCCCTGTCCCCATCCCGGGCACACGCTGGTTTCCGCTGACCCCGGCCCCATGGGGCTCCCCCGGCCCAGCCGCGCACAGAGGCCCATTGTCCAGCGCTGGCGGCCACACAAGGCTCCATTGAAAGCCAGGCCTGGGGGGGAGGGGAGGGTCCGGCCCAGGCTTTGTTCTGCCTCCACAGGAAATTCTGGGAGCCGATGATAAAACCTGGCAACAATGTGGGGCCCCTCCCTGCCCCGGGACCCGCCTGCCCCACACAGAGCCAGCAGCCCCAAGGAGAACAGGCCAGGGTGGGGACTGGCTGGCTCGGGGTGGAGGAGGGGGAAATGGGGCACGGGGCCTTTCCCCTCTAGGGGGCGCCGGCTCCGATCCAGTCCCAGGGCAGGGACTGGCTGGCTCAGGGTGGAGGAGGGGGAAATGGGGCATGGGGCCTTTCCCCTCTGGGGGGCGCTGGCTCAGGGACAGGGCCCATGAGTTTGCTCTGAGCTCAGTGAGTCTCTGCCCAGCTCCCTGCGGAGTGGGTCCCCTGTTAACAGTGACGGGGCTGGTTCATGGGGAGCGGCTCTCCCTTCCCTCACCCCACCGCCCCTCGAGGGGACCCTCCAGGGCAGAGCTGGGGCAGATCGTGTGGGAGCAACTCACCCACTCCTTCGGCTCTGCTCTCTGAGCCCCAGCCACCCCCTGGCAACAGGATGTGGCAGCCAGTTAGGTCTCGAGAGGGGGGCGGACACATGGAGGGGAGTGGGGTCTAGTGGTTCGAGTGGGGGGGGGGCTGGGAGTCAGGACTCCTGGGTTCTGTCCTTTCAGTTCTGTGTGACCTGTGAGACCCTCCCATCTCATGCCTCAGTTCCCCAGTACTTTGGGGTCCCGTGACTCCCGCTGTCTCCGGGTCACGCTGGGGGGACGCTGTGCAGGCAGCTCTGAGCACAGGACATGGCAGAGGGGAGGTGCCCAGCCCAGCCCAGCCCTGAGCGCCGCCATTCAGAGCCCAGTGCCCACCCGTGGGCCCAGCTGGGAGGCCAGGGCACCCGGAGTTCAATGGCCGGGCAGTGCGCTGCCCCCTGCCCTTTACCCCCCTGTGACCGCTCTGGGGGCAGCTCGTGGCATTCCTGGCATGTGGGTATTGCACAGGGACGGGGGAGCTGGTGGTGTCCAAAGCAGGGGGGTTGAGAGCCAGGATTCCTGGGTTCTATCCCCAGCTCAGAGAGGAGAGTGGGGGTCTAGTGGCTTAGAGAGGGGGAGGGGTGTGAGTTCTCTTCCCACCACAGACATGGACTCAATGTCATATTGGGCAAATCTTAGCCCCTTCATGCCTCAGTTTCCCTTTCTGTTCTATGGGCCGATGATTCCCCTCTTAGCTGACCTGAATTAACATCTATAAAATGTGTTCAGCTCCCACCATGCAGAGGGGTAGGGTCAGAACTGGGGCATGGGCAGGGCAGGGCACTGTGTCTGGGCATGGGGGAAGCCCAAGGCTGGGATAGCAGGGTTTGTGGGACACTGACAGAGCTGGGGGCGGGGGGAGGTGCTGCAGGTCAGGAGCATGGCTCTGTGGGTGGGGGGCTGCGGGTCGGGAGTGAGGGGCACCAGCACGGCTCTGTGGGTGGGGGGCTGCGGGTCGGGAGTGAGGGGCACCAGCACGGCTCTGTGGGTGGGGGGGCTGCGGGTCGGGAGTGAGGGGCACCAGCACAGCTCTGTGGGTTGGTGGGGGGGCTGCGGGTCGGGAGTGAGGGGCACCAGCATGGCTCTGTGGGTTGGTGGGGGCTGCGGGTCGGGAGTGAGGGGCACCAGCACGGCTCTGTGGGTTGGTGGGGGGGCTGCGGGTCGGGAGTGAGGGGCACCAGCACGGCTCTGTGGGTGGGGGGGCTGCGGGTCGGGAGTGAGGGGCACCAGCACGGCTCTGTGGGTTGGTGGGGGGGCTGCGGGTCGGCAGTGAGGTGCACCAGCACGGCTCTGTGGGTGGGGGGCTGCGGGTCGGGAGTGAGGGGCACCAGCACGGCTCTGTGGGTGGGGGGGCTGCGGGTCGGGAGTGAGGGGCACCAGCACAGCTCTGTGGGTTGGTGGGGGGGCTGCGGGTCGGGAGTGAGGGGCACCAGCATGGCTCTGTGGGTTGGTGGGGGCTGCGGGTCGGGAGTGAGGGGCACCAGCACGGCTCTGTGGGTTGGTGGGGGGGCTGCGGGTCGGGAGTGAGGGGCACCAGCACGGCTCTGTGGGTGGGGGGGCTGCGGGTCGGGAGTGAGGGGCACCAGCACGGCTCTGTGGGTTGGTGGGGGGGCTGCGGGTCGGGAGTGAGGGGCACCAGCATGGCTCTGTGGGTAGGGGGCTGCGGGTCGGGAGTGAGGGGCACCAGCACGGCTCTGTGGGTTGGTGGGGGGGCTGCGGGTCGGCAGTGAGGGGCACCAGCACGGCTCTGTGGGTTGGTGGGGGCTGCGGGTCGGGAGTGAGGGGCACCAGCACGGCTCTGTGGGTTGGTGGGGGGGCTGCGGGTCGGGAGTGAGGGGCACCAGCACGGCTCTGTGGGTGGGGGGGCTGCGGGTCGGGAGTGAGGGGCACCAGCACGGCTCTGTGGGTTGGTGGGGGGGCTGTGGGTTGGGAGTGAGGGGCACCAGCATGGCTCTGTGGGTAGGGGGCTGCGGGTCGGGAGTGAGGGGCACCAGCACGGCTCTGTGGGTTTGTGGGGGGGCTGCGGGTCGGGAGTGAGGGGCACCAGCACGGCTCTGTGGGTTGGTGGGGGGGCTGCGGGTCGGGAGTGAGGGGCACCAGCATGGCTCTGTGGGTAGGGGGCTGCGGGTCGGGAGTGAGGGGCACCAGCACGGCTCTGTGGGTTGGTGGGGGGGCTGCGGGTCGGGAGTGAGGGGCACCAGCACGGCTCTGTGGGTGGGGGGGCTGCGGGTCGGGAGTGAGGGGCACCAGCACGGCTCTGTGGGTTGGTGGGGGGGCTGCGGGTCGGGAGTGAGGGGCACCAGCATGGCTCTGTGGGTAGGGGGCTGCGGGTCGGGAGTGAGGGGCACCAGCACGGCTCTGTGGGTTGGTGGGGGGGCTGCGGGTCGGCAGTGAGGTGCACCAGCACGGCTCTGTGGGTGGGGGGGCTGCGGGTCGGGAGTGAGGGGCACCAGCACGGCTCTGTGGGTTGGTGGGGGGGCTGCGGGTCGGGAGTGAGGGGCACCAGCGCGGCTCTGTGGGTGGGGGGCTGCGGGTCGGGAGTGAGGGGCACCAGCACGGCTCTGTGGGTTGGTGGGGGGGCTGCGGGTCGGGAGTGAGGGGCACCAGCACGGCTCTGTGGGTTGGTGGGGGGGCTGCGGGTCGGCAGTGAGGTGCACCAGCACGGCTCTGTGGGTGGGGGGGCTGCGGGTCGGGAGTGAGGGGCACCAGCACGGCTCTGTGGGTGGGGGGGGGCTGCGGGTCGGGAGTGAGGGGCACCAGCACGGCTCTGTGGGTTGGTGGGGGGGCTGCGGGTCGGGAGTGAGGGGCACCAGCGCGGCTCTGTGGGTGGGGGGCTGCGGGTCGGGAGTGAGGGGCACCAGCGCGGCTCTGTGGGTGGGGGGCTGCGGGTCGGGAGTGAGGGGCACCAGCGCGGCTGTTCTTTCCCAGCACTGTCCCCTAGTTCCCAGCCGGCCTGGTTGCTGGGGGGCGAGGGGGGCAGGTGGTGCTGGAGCTGTGGGGAGGGGCTGGGATCCTGGCCAGGGCTCGCTCAGGCTGGGGCAGGCAAGGCCACAACCCCCTGGCGAGCGGGGCCCACGGGCTGCCTTGGGGTCTGGGCATCAAGCCCGTCCCGGAGGGCACTGGGACAGCAGAGGCCCCAGTTGCCACCGGAGCCTGGACCCGGGGGCTGCACCAGAAAGTCTCCCCCCGACCCCTGCTCGGCTCCCGCGGCCGCTGGTCCTGACACAGCCCCCGCCCCAGCACAGGCTGTGCCCTCCCTGCCTGTCCCCGGCCTGAACTCTGGGCTGGGCTCCGGGCCCGGCTCCTGCACACAGGCCTTGGGCGGACGCCGGCCCCGGCCTATTTCCCCTTCCCTGGCCAAAGGGAGCTCGAGCAGGGCCAGGCCTGCCCCTGTGTCCCTGGGGCTGGGGGCTCCCGAACACCCCAGTTGTTCAGCAGGCGGCTTAGCACAGGTGGGTCCTTTGGGAGCCTGGGGACACGGGCCCTGTTTGTTATTGTAGGGCCTGCGATACATGGCGAGGCTGGGGGAGGGGTTTGTTAGTGTGGGGCTGCTGGCGGAGGGGGGGTTGTGTTGCTGGGGGAGGGGTTTGTTAGTGTGGGGCTGCTGGCGGGGGCGAGTTTGTTGTTGCTGGGGGAGGGGTTTGTTAGTGTGGGGCTGCTGGCGGGGGCGGGTTTGTTGTTGCTGGGGGAGGGGTTTGTTAGTGTGGGGCTGCTGGCGGGGGCGGGTTTGTTGTTGCTGGGGGAGGGGTTTGTTAGTGTGGGGCTGCTGGCGGGGGCGGGTTTGTTGTTGCTGGGGGAGGGGTTTGTTAGTGTGGGGCTGCTGGCGGGGGGGGGTTGTGTTGCTGGGGGAGGGGTTTGTTAGTGTGGGGCTGCTGGCGGGGGGGGTTGTGTTGCTGGGGGAGGGGTTTGTTAGTGTGGGGCTGCTGGCGGGGGGGGGGGTTGTGTTGCTGCGGGAGGGGTTTGTTAGTGTGGGGCTGCTGCCGGGGGGGGGGGGGTTGTGTTGCTGGGGGAGGGGTTTGTTAGTGTGGGGCTGCTGGCGGGGGGGGGTTGTGTTGCTGGGGGAGGGGTTTGTTAGTGTGGGGCTGCTGGCAGGTGGGTTTGTGTTGCTGGGGGAGGGGTTTGTTAGTGTGGGGCTGCTGGCGGGGGCGGGTTTGTGTTGCTGGGGGAGGGGTTTGTTAGTGTGGGGCTGCTGGCGGGGGGGGGGTTTGTTGTTGCTGGGGGAGGGGTTTGTTAGTGTGGGGCTGCTGGCGGGGGCGGGTTTGTTGTTGCTGGGGGAGGGGTTTGTTAGTGTGGGGCTGCTGGCGGGGGGGGGGTTGTGTTGCTGGGGGAGGGGTTTGTTAGTGTGGGGCTGCTGGCGGGGCGGGGGTTGTGTTGCTGGGGGAGGGGTTTGTTAGTGTGCGGCTGCTGGCGGGGGGGGGGGGGTTTGTTGTTGCTGGGGGAGGGGTTTGTTAGTGTGGGGCTGCTGGCGGGGGCGGGTTTGTTGTTGCTGGGGGAGGGGTTTGTTAGTGTGGGGCTGCTGGCGGGGGGGGGTTGTGTTGCTGGGGGAGGGGTTTGTTAGTGTGGGGCTGCTGGCGGGGGGGGGGGTTTGTTGTTGCTGGGGGAGGGGTTTGTTAGTGTGGGGCTGCTGGTGGGGGGGGGTTGTGTTGCTGGGGGAGGGGTTTGTTCGTGTGGGGCTGCTGGCAGGTGGGTTTGTTGGGGAGCGCCTGGCAGCTAATTACGGGCACTGGGGCACACAGTGCAGGGACGTCCAGTCGTGGAGCCCCCGGCCACCCCTGCCACAAGGGGACTGGCAGCCCGAGCCCCGCTCCCAGGGCGGGCGAGGGGCCCACGGCCAGTCACAGGCAGCCGCGGAGCCTCCCCCACCAAAGACGGGTCCGTTCATCATCCTCATTTCACAGCGGAGCAGAGGCACCCAGGGGAAAGGACCTGACCAAGGTCACAGCCAGAGCTGGATCAGAACCCAGGAATCCTGGGTCCTAGCCCCACCCCCCACTCTGACCATCAGACCCCCTCCCCTCCCAGAGCTGGAGATCGAACCCAGGAGTCCTGGCTCCCAGCCCCCTCCCCTGTTGTGGCGAAGCCAGGCTACTAGTCACAGCCCAGAGAGTCTCGCACTCACTTTATTCACCCCGTACCGTACCGTAGCGGGGGCAGGCAGGCTGGGGGCACTGGGATTCCCTTGGTTCTCCCAGGCTCCTCCTTCACCTGCTAGGGCTGTGGCCTCACTGGGTCCCCGTGAGGGTGCTGGGGGGCAGGGGACCAGCTCAGCCCCTCTTCCCAGAGCACTGACTGGCCGCCTGCCTGCCTGGCCACCCCCTGCCTGCCCTCCCAGGGCTCCCTGAGGCCTTGCACCTCGAACCCTCTGCCCAGGCCTGGCCCTGGGCCCCGGCTCAGGGGGCTCCAGCAAGGAGCAGGCAGGAGGTGCTGAGCAGCAGCTGCAGGAGTGGGGAGCAGGTGGGTGAGTCAGGGCTCCCGCTGGCCAGCTGCAGACCTGCAAAGAGAGAGGCAGAGATGTCATTTCACATCACCGGGGGGGAGGGGCGCTGTGAGGGGCAGATTCCCCCCTGGGCTGGGGTCCCAGCAAGGGCCTGAGCCACCAGGGATGGGGGAGTGGATCAGAGAGAGGGGGAAAAAGCCAGGCCCATAAGGCGCTTGGCCTGAGGGTGGCACGATAACGAGACCCAGCACGGCTGGTGCCCCTCACTCCCAACCCGCAGCCCCTGCTATCCCTGCTCTGGGTTCCCCACAGCACGGCTGGTGCCCCTCGCTCCCGGCCCGCAGCCCCTGCTATCCCAGCCCTGGGCTCCCCACAGCGCGGCTGGTGCCCCTCACTCCCGACCCGCAGCCCCTGCTATCCCAGCCCTGGGTTCCCCACAACAGCGCGGCTGGTGCCCCTCACTCCCGGCCCGCAGCCCCTGCTATCCCTGCTCTGGGTTCCCCACAACAGCACCGCTGGTGCCCCTCGCTCCCGACCCGCAGCCCCTGCTATCCCAGCCCTGGGTTCCCCACAACAGCACGGCTGGTGCCCCTCACTCCCGGCCCGCAGCCCCTGCTATCCCAGCCCTGGGTTCCCCACAACAGCACGGCTGGTGCCCCTCACTCCCGGCCCGCAGCCCCTGCTATCCCTGCTCTGGGTTCCCCACAACAGCACGGCTGGTGCCCCTCGCTCCCGGCCCGCAGCCCCTGCTATCCCAGCCCTGGGTTCCCCACAACAGCACGGCTGGTGCCCCTCACTCCCGGCCCGCAGCCCCTGCTATCCCTGCTCTGGGTTCCCCACAACAGCACGGCTGGTGCCCCTCGCTCCCGGCCCGCAGCCCCTGCTATCCCAGCCCTGGGTTCCCCACAACAGCACGGCTGGTGCCCCTCACTCCCGACCCGCAGCCCCTGCTATCCCTGCTCTGGGTTCCCCACAACAGCACGGCTGGTGCCCCTCGCTCCCGGCCCGCAGCCCCTGCTATCCCAGCCCTGGGTTCCCCACAACAGCGCGGCTGGTGCCCCTCGCTCCCGGCCCGCAGCCCCTGCTATCCCAGCCCTGGGTTCCCCACAACAGCACGGCTGGTGCCCCTCGCTCCCGACCCGCAGCCCCTGCTATCCCAGCCCTGGGTTCCCCACAACAGCACGGCTGGTGCCCCTCACTCCCGGCCCGCAGCCCCTGCTATCCCTGCTCTGGGTTCCCCACAACAGCACGGCTGGTGCCCCTCGCTCCCGGCCCGCAGCCCCTGCTATCCCAGCCCTGGGTTCCCCACAACAGCGCGGCTGGTGCCCCTCGCTCCCGACCCGCAGCCCCTGCTATCCCAGCCCTGGGTTCCCCACAACAGCACGGCTGGTGCCCCTCGCTCCCGGCCCGCAGCCCCTGCTATCCCAGCCCTGGGTTCCCCACAACAGCGCGGCTGGTGCCCCTCGCTCCCGGCCCGCAGCCCCTGCTATCCCAGCCCTGGGTTCCCCACAACAGCACGGCTGGTGCCCCTCACTCCCGACCCGCAGCCCCTGCTATCCCTGCTCTGGGTTCCCCACAACACGGCTGGTGCCCCTCACTCCCGGCCCGCAGCCCCTGCTATCCCAGCCCTGGGCTCCCCACAGCGCGGCTGGTGCCCCTCACTCCCGACCCGCAGCCCCTGCTATCCCAGCCCTGGGTTCCCCACAGCGCGGCTGGTGCCCCTCACTCCCGGCCCGCAGCCCCTGCTATCCCTGCTCTGGGTTCCCCACAGCACGGCTGGTGCCCCTCACTCCCGACCCGCAGCCCCTGCTATCCCAGCCCTGGGTTCCCCACAACAGCACCGCTGGTGCCCCTCACTCCCGACCCGCAGCCCCTGCTATCCCAGCCCTGGGCTCCCCCCAGCTCGGCCGGTGCCCCTCACTCCCGGCCCGCAGCCCCTGCTATCCCAGCCCTGGGCTCCCCCCAGCTCGGCCGGTGCCATTCAGCACGGCTCTGTGGTGCCAGCACTTGGGTCTCTCTGCACCAGAGACCAGCCAATTGGCTGGTCCGACACATGGCCAAATGGGGGCTCCTGGCCCCAGGGCAGACGCCCCAGACTCCTGCTCTGATCTCGGGGCTGAAAAGCTGCGTGTCCCCTGCCCTCTACTGGCGTGTCCTGGGACTGCAGGTAAACTCACTGAGCAGCTGTCCCTTGCACACTCAGCTGGGTGCTCCCAGCCCCAGGGAGACCCTGAGCGTCAAACCCAGATGGCATCTGGCAGCACCAGAGCCTGCGCCAGCTGCAAATCACCTTGGTCGGCAGCTTCGTCGTACTTCAGGAAAGGGCCAGCGGACACGACCCCCGATGGAGGCTTCCTGCCCTGCACAGCAGAGCCCGGCCTGGCGCAGTGCTGCAGGGGGAGAACAGAGCCTTGTCACCGCACTGAGCACTAGGGGGCTCTCTGGAGTCACCCAGCACGGGGGTAGCAAGAGGCTCCTTGGCACAGAGGCTCAGACAGCACTGCAAAGGACCTTGCAGCCTGTTTATGTGGGAATGCAGCCACCTCTGCGGAGGGGCAGCTGGGTCCCAGCCACATGGCAACGCTGCTGGGGACAGCTTGCCTGGCACTGGGATGCAGCCACCTCTGGGGTGGGACAGCTGGGGCACAGCAGCATGACAGTGCTGCACGGGACGGCTCACAAGGCACAGGGATGCACTGCAGGCCCCATCCTACCACACAAGGGTGGCAGGAGCTGCTCCCCTCTACACCAAGGGGGTTTCCACAGTCACACTCAGCCCCACATCTGGACAGGGCCCTGGTCTGGGTTTGTCCCTTGGTGCTGCATGTGGACCAGGCTGAGAGCATGGTCTCTTGCCCACCCAGGGCTGCCCTGTGCTGCACCAAGCCGCTTAGCACCACTGGGGAGGTTTCCCAAGGAGTCTCAGAGCAGATCCCCTCCCTGGTGTGGAGGGGGAGGGTCCCATTACCCCTGGCTCGTCTGCCCACGTGCTCACTCACCATGGTGCATGTGGCTGCCTGGGGGCTGCAGAGCCGGACCCGGCAGTGCAGATACACCAGCTCTAAGTCTGGGATGAACTCGAAGACATTGAAGGAGAAGCGGCTGATGGTGGAGACGCCGTCCTCCTCGATTGTCACTGTGCCATCTCGCAGGCTGGGGCACCTGGGTGAGGGACAGGGCACAGGGGTCAACCAGACATGGCACTAAACAGCAAGCAGCAGGTTGGACACTGTTAGCCGGCTCTACTTGGCTACTGCAGGTTCCTCCCTGCCCAGCGTAGTGTTAGAACCCAGAAGTCGGGACTTTCAGCCTCCTCACCCCAACCCACCATGCCCCATTCCCCTCCCAGAGCTGGGGATAGAACCCAGGAGTCCGGACTCCCAGCTCCCCCTTCTAACCCACTAGGTCTCACGCCCCTCCCAGAGCCAGGGATAGAAGCCAGGGGTCCTGACACCCAGACCCCCTGTTCTGTACCCCTCACCCCACATCCCCTCTCTGCTAGGTGATGTGAAGCAGAAGGGCCAGCTGCTCACTGGTTGGTGATGAGATCCCATCGGATGCTGGAGGAGGGGTCTCGGTCCGGAGTGGCCCAGCACGATGACAAGGTCAGCACAAAGTGGCTGGGGTCCAACCCCGAAACCCTGATATCCACGTAGACCCTGTGGTTGACAGTGAGTGGGATGGGGCTCTGGGTGAAGGGTTTGCTGTATCGAGGGTCTTGGTACAGGACCATGGTGGTCAGGTAGCTCCCTTGGCCGGAGGGGAGGGTTGTGTTAACGACACTATGGAAGAAGGTGAGAACAGAAGAGAGAGACAACACTCGATGGAGGCTAGAGAAGAAAAGTAACGTGTCTGCGGCAAGGTGGGGCATTAGTGGCACCAGTGGGCAAATGCAGCTTTAAGAGGTTGTGGGAACTGATGAAGTGCCAGGAGCTGCAAGGAACAGGGGGCAGGAACCAGCATGGTGCAAAGGGGCAGGAGAATAAGGGGTCACAGGAACCAGCACGGTTCAAGGGTACATGGGAATCAGCAGGGTGCTAGGGGAAGTGGGAACCAGAGGTCACAGGACCAGTGTGAGCAAGGGGATGTGAGAACAAAGGGGCATGTGAACCAGAGTGGTTCAAGGGGATGTGGGACCAAGAGTCATAGGAATGGCACAGTGCAAGGCAGGTGCACCCAGGGGTCACAGGAATGGTGCGGTGCAAGATAGGTGGATTCAGGGGTCATGGGAACCAGCACAGCGCTAGAGGGGTGGGACTCAGGGGGTTGCAGGAACTGGCAAAGGTGGTGGGACCCAGGGGTCATGGGAACCGGCGCAGCACAAGTGGGGTCAGGACCCAGGGGGTTGCAGGAACTGGCACAAGGGGGCAGGACCCAGGAGTCGTGGGAACCGGGGCAGTGCAAGTGGGGGCGGGACCCAGGGGGTTGCAGGAACTGGCACAAGGGGGCAGGACCCAGGGGTCGTGGGAACCGGTGCAGCCAAAGCGGGGTGGGACCCAGGGGTGGTGGGAAGTGGTGCTGTGCAAGGAATCCTGCGAAGCCGCAGGGTGGAAGCAGTGCTGTGGGCTGTGAGGTGGGGCACTGAGGGCCAAAGGAGAAGGCTGCTGGGGGCTCTCGAAATCAGCAGCAGCAGGTGGCACTGAGGAGGGGCGCCCAGTCTCCTGCTGGCTCCTGCGGCCCTACTCACTCCTGTATGGGCTGGATGGCCATTGGGACGGACAGGTTGAAGCTCAGTGGCTGGGCACAGGAGAAGTGCAAGAAGAGGAGCCTGTCCCGGCTGATCACCCCTCCATAGGCGTTGCCCACCCGGCCCTGCACCTCGTTGGAGTAAGTGGCGTGGGTGGCGTTGACCTGTGGGGGCACAGAAGCAGCAGCAGTGGTGAGAGTCGAATCCCTCCATGCCCAGGATCCACGTCACTCTTCCCGCCACGACAGGGCACCCGTGGCCCTGGCACACTCCTCTTTTGCACAGAACGCACATCACTTGTCACCGCCCTTCTCTCTCCTACCCGCCTGGTGAGTGCCCACTGGACTGGGGGAGGGGGGTGCATGCCAGAGCGGGGGGGCCAGCGTGTCGACTCGTGTTTGAAGATGTGCTTGGCTGTGTGACCCTATGGAGGTGTGCATCCTCATGCAGGCACTCGTGTGACACCATGTCGGCGTGCCCTGCTGCAGGTGTGGGACGGTGTGTGGGGATGACTCGTTCCAGTGGATGGGGTTTGTGCGTGTGAGAGCTAGTCTGTGGGGGCGGGGGGCGGTCTGGATATGTGGAAGCGTGTTTGGGTTTGTGTCTATGCACCGGTGGCACTGTGCATGTGTGCTGGGGGCAGTGTGTTGGCAGGGGATGTGCACAGGGCCATGGGTTGGTACGTGTGGGGGTGTACATGTGGCCACGTGTTTGTGCACATGGCTGTGTGCTGCTGCATATTCATGTGGCCATGTTTTGGTAGGCGCATGTGGGTGTGTTACGTGGTCATATGTTGGTGCACGTGCACATGGCTGTGTGCTGGTCGGGGTGCACAGGTGTGCACGTGGCCATGTGTTGGTACATGTGGCCACGCACGGGTCGGGGCGGGCGGGCGGGCGGGCCCGTGGCCGCGCGCGGGGCGGGGCGGGCAGGCCCGTGGCCGTGGGCGGGGAGGGCGGGCCCGTGGCCACGCGTGGGGCGGGGAGGGCGGGCCCGTGGCCGCGCGTGGGGCGGGGCGGGCGGGCCCGTGGCCGCGGGCGGGGCGGGCGGGCGTGCCCGTGGCCGCGCGCGGGGCGGGGCGGGCGGGCGTGCCCGTGGCCACACACGGGGCGGGGCAGGCGGCCGTGCCCATGGCCGCGGGCGGGTCGGGGCGGGCGGGCGTGCCCGTGGCCGCGGGCGGGTAGGCTGGTAGGAGCGGGCGGCCGTGCCCGTGGCCGCGCGCTGTGACCAGTCGCCAGCCTCCTCCTCACCGTCACCGTGGTCCCGCAGCTCTGTTGTGTGCTGTCGAAGTAGAAGACAAGTCTCTCCCTGACGAGGGTACCGGTGCAGCTGGGGTCGGCCAGGTGCAAGGCCTCCGAGGGGAAGCCGTCGGAGAAGAGCAGGCAGCGGGACAGGGACACTGAGCTGTTACCGCCACTGCAGGCCAGCTGGTAGTCTGGAAAGGAAGTGAGAATAGGTACATGGCAGGGACTGTCCCACGGGGCCTCTCTAGGCATGGCTGGGGCTGTGCCCTGGTTCCTGGCATGCCAGGCAGAGACCAGCTGCGCTGCGGAGCTGCGAGCCCACAGGACAAGAGGAGACTCTCCGTGTGCCTGGGAATCCCACGTCAATGAGATCTCCGAGAACTCGCCCACCGTGGCTGAGAGGCCAGGCACGCGCTGGGCACTGCAGGGAGACCCTAATGGCCAGGATTGGGAGCCAGCTGCAGAGGGGGAGCGGGCAGACGACGGGGGCTTGGAAGGGGAGACAGCTGGCTCCCAGTCTGAATCTGGAGGTCCCACCTCCTCCCCTCCCCCGAGCAGCCTCGCCTTCTACCCTGTTTTCCGCCTGGGATGACAAAGGCTCAGGACATTTAGGAGACACATGGGGAGCCGGGGCCAGAATCAGAGCCCAGAGTCACCTGTGTTGCCAACTCTTTCCCCAGAACAACCCCATGCCAAGCTCCTTGCCCCCTGCTCTTCGGCTCAAATCACTGCCCTCACACTGTGTGATGAGAGAAGTAACCTTGGAAAATCTGCTGTCCCAGTGCTGCCCCAGTTCACTAAGCCACGGCATTCGCGGCAGACATAGCCCGGCCGGCGATGGTTCCCCTGGAAAGCATGGATAGATTTCCGTGCCTTGAGTGTCAGCGGAAATCTGGACAGAGGAAGGGACCAGAAATTGCTCTTTACCATAGTCAGCCACTTGGATGGGCTCAGAAGCTCTGTAGCAGTAACAGCCCCATCTCCCTGCCTGCTCTCCACACCACTCGTTCTCTCCGCAGGCCAGAGCAAGGCACGGGTCACTCGCAGCTGCAGAGGGAATCAGAGTTTAGCAGCAGCAAAGCCGACCTGTTGATTGTATCTGCAGCTGTTCTCTGATCTGCCCAACCCCCTGTATTTCTAAGGGCAACCTCTACGTCTCTCGAGCCTTTCCAGTTCAACGCATCAAAAAGCACTTTGCAAATTACACAGAGTTCCCACAGCTCACGCTGGCATACAGCCTCCCCTGGGCTGGGTGCAGGCAGCAGATTAATAGCCCAGGGACCGCTCATTGGGGCTGAAACATGGCCACTTCTGGGTAGGGGCACAGAGGCAGGCTAGCAGTCACCGAGCAATGCGGCTCTGTCAGCGCTGACATGCAGCCAGTTCAGGAGTGGGACCCAGCGGTTGTTTTAGCAGCCACACAAATACTGTACAGGGATTGTTCACGCGTGCTGCAATGCAGCCACCCCTGGGGTGAGGTGCAGCCACTACGTGACAGCCTACGGAAACGCTGCACAGTATTTGTGGCAGGAAGGGAAGGAGAATCCTTGTTTGAGGACGGAGGAGGAAGAATGTAAATACCCAAATGGGGATGTGACTAGGACAAAACCCAAAAAGGGTTTTAATGACTACGGGGGATCAGGTCATTGGCTTTATGGCTCCTCCACAATTTCAGGCTCAATCTCAATATTGCCAACACCTCACACTCCCAAATTCCCCAACCCAGTGCTCTCCCCCTGGGCCGGCAGGTGGGACTGGTGCTCACGGCACTGCGCAGATGATCTCCACGCGCCAACACGTATCCCCTGAAGGCTGCACAGCTCTTCGTAGGAGGCGATGGCCATGCACAGCATCCCATTGGCCGTCCCGTAGTGGCATATGTCGTACAGGCAGGAGGAGTAAAATGGGGCAGGGTCCACATGCCAGTGGCACTCGGCAAACGGTCCCGATTGGCTAGTCAGGGTCCCGCAGAGCTCTTCAAACTCCAGGGGGTCGCTGCAGGGCTCGGGGGAGCCGGTGTCATCCAAACACCTGGAACAAAGGGAAGTTAGCAGTACTCATGGCAGGGCAAAGGGACTGGCTCTCTCTAGTATCACCTAGGGAGTGGGGGAGAGGGATAGCTCAGTGGTTTGAGCATTGGCCTGCTAAACCTGGGGTTGCAAGCTCAATCCTGGAGGGGGCCATTTAGGGATCTGGGGCAAAAATTGGGGATTGGTCCTGCTTTGAGCAGGGGGTTGGACTAGATGATCTCCTGAGGTCCCTTCCAACCCTGATGTTCTATGAGTGTCTGACCCGCCCCTCCCAACCCCGCCTCCTACCAGGGGACCTTCTGAGCTCAGTAGTAAGCTTTGCCTCCCAGTAACATGCACTGGACCAACCTACAGCGCATCTCCCAGGGCCACTCCAGCTTGTGATTTCTCATGCACACGAATAAATGAGGCCCAGCTGTAGGTGAGGGGATGGGACTCAGGTGAGAGGCAGGGGTGGGGAAAGAGGAGCCTGTCACAACATACGTGCACACACAGAGGCACACACAGATTCATAGGCACACCCAGACACGCGCATACAGGTCCTGCCCTCAACCTACAGTGAAGTGAACAGGAAATAATTAGTTTTTAAAGAGTAATTGACTAACAGTTTGTCACCTTCTCTCTCTGCCCCCACCTGCTCCATTCATCTGTTCAGCCAGCTCTCCCACCTCACTCCACTCCATTCATCTGCCCGTCCCACCAGGAACAGGCCTGAGACCCAAACTCATCTCCCACAGGAGTCACCAAGCAGCTGTCCCACCACTGCCAATTTCCAGAGCCTCGTTTGTGAGCTCTGCCTCCCAGCCCATTCCAGCAGTTTCACTCCCACAACAATCTGTCCCAACACGAAAGCCTCGGTTAATTTCTCTGGTAAACAGCAACCCAACGTCCTCAGGGATCCCACTGCTCCGTCAGGATACCAGACCTGGCCGGGCTGGGCTCAGACTTCCAGGCGTTCCCGAACTCTGCGTCACTCCGGGCTCTCTCCCCGCTGGGCAGGACTTTGTCGTCCCTGCGGATGTCGTTGAAATTCCCACACATCCCGCACAGCCGCGCCCGATACTCCGGGCCCACGCGGACGAACAAAGTGTGGCGGCCATTGAACTGGATCTCCACATTGGCTGGGGTCTGTATGGTCACCAGGTTTCTGATCCTGGTCACACTGCCCAGAGGGCCCAGGGCGTGCGGCAGGCTCACCCTCTCCCCGTTAACCTGAAAGAGCAGAGGACTCAGTGCAGTGAGCACCGCCGGGGACACCACCTGCCAGGCGCAAAGCCCCTGGGGGGAGGCCAAAACCTCGCCCTCTGCAATCAGGGAGCCCCTGGCCTGTAACAGCCCTGGGGGCACCAAGCCACCAGGGCTGAGTTTAAGGGCGGGAGGGGGCTGGAAGGAAAGACGTTCAGCAGGTTCTAGGTTGAGGCCCCGAAAGCTGATTTCACTCCTCAATATTTATGTATATTGTAGGGGCGCCTTTGAGCCCAGTGACAGGCCAGGACCCCTGCCCCTGCCCCAAGAGCCGTCTCTTCCCAGCAGAGCTAAGGCACGTTCTAGCTCCTGACGGGAGTCCTGGCCCCACACAGACCCAGCTGCTAACACAGCCCCCCTGAAATCCGGAAGCCGACGAGTGCCACTTCAGTGCCGTCAGTCCTCCCATGCCTTCCCTACACCCCGCAGGCCTGCCCAGGAAGGACAGACGCTCTCCTGCAGCGCCCTGGGAACAAATGCATGGAGCGGCTCAGTTTCTTGCAGCACTAAGGGCCATGGGACATGCCCAGAAGTCTTAGCACCACAGACCGGGGCGCTGGAATGTGTGGGGGGGGCTCAGGGGGCCATGCCCCCCCCCCACTTTTTACTGGCCTTGAGGCCGAGCGATAGGGTTGAGGGGCGGAGAGGAGCGAGCGAGGGGGTCTTGGGGGGAAGAGGAGGGCGGTGCAGCAGCAGGCCCTTGGGGGAAGAGATGGTGCAGGGCTGGTGGCTCAGGGGGCAGGGCCACGGTTCGGGCACCTGTGGCCCCCCACTTTTAGGGTGCTTCCGCCGTTCCTGCCGAGGCTCGGGCGCTGGCATGCTGTTTTGCAGCATGGCTGTTCTCATGCGAGTGTCGCTGCCTGGGGGAGCCCTCAGTAATCTATAATCCAGCGCAGACCTGAGCCCTGCCAGCAGGTGAGCAAATTGTGCCACCCCTAGAGAGTCAGTTTAAGGCCAGAAGGGACCATGAGATCCCCATCCGACGTCCTGGATCTTCCTGGGCAGCTGCCCACCGACCCACCAACACAGAGCAAACGAGGCCAGCAGGAGACTCGACTGCTCCATGCCACAGGCAGGGAATAGGAGGGACCAAAGTGTACCGGTGCAATGGCAGAGCAGTGACCCAATGACATACAGGTGCCTCGTCTAGCAGGCGAGTGGGGACCCCGATGACTAATTCAGTTTGCAAACACCAGGTGCTGAGGGGACAGGTCAGAGCCCCCGGGGTTTTGGAACAGCCACCCAGGTGCTGTTAACCTCCCCACTTTAAATAAGATCATTGAGTTATTTACCCATGTCGCGCTCTGCCAGGGGAGCAACGCTCACTAATGGAGCAGGTGGGGAGGGGCTCCTTGGGCCTGGGATCCCCTGGGGAGCAGTGTTCACTAGCAGGGGCTGTGCTGGGGTCAGGGGAGGGGCTGGGATCCCCTGGGGAGCAACATTCACTAGCAGGGGCTGTGCTGGGGTTGGGTGGGGCTGGGATCCCCTGGGGAGCAGCGTTCACTAGCAGGGGCTGTGCTGGGGTCGGGGGGGGGGCTGGGATCCCCTGGGGAGCAACATTCACTAGCAGGGGCTGTGCTGGGGTCGGGTGGGGCTGGGATCCCCTGGGGAGCAGCGTTCACTAGCAGGGGCTGTGCTGGGGTCGGGGGGGGGGGGGCTGGGATCCCCTGGGAAGCCGCGTTCACTAGCAGGGGCTGTGCTGGGGTCAGGGGGGGCTGGGATCCCCTGGGGAGCAGCGTTCACTAGCAGGGGCTGTGCTGGGGTCGGACAGGGAGGGCTCTCTGGGGCTGGAGCTCCGGCTCTTGAGAGAGTTGATGGAAGCCCCTTTCAAATGCCTCCACCCTCACCTCAGCAGCCTTGCTGTCCCCCAGGACAACGTGAGTGTCCTGATCCCCTTTCTCGAGCCAGACGTCCACCCGGGAGACGAAGGAGACCCGGCGATTCCTGCGGTGCCTGTTTGTGGCCACCACCCGGAAGGAGAAGTCGAGGGAGGAGTTGCAGGTGTGTGAGATCTCGTAGGCGCATGTGCCCTGGAAATGGGCCACTGCCCCATCGAAGGTGAAGTAGTGAGGGTCCCCTGTCACCGTGCAGGTGGTCAGCTGGCTCTGGCAGCCCAACTTCCCGTCCTTCACAGCACACCGCTGGCTGGGGTTACAGCTGGCGGGGACACAGTGAAAATTTAAATGGCCATCACAGCTGCACCTTTCCTGGCAACCGGAGATCCAGACCCGGTCCCCAACCTGCAGGGGTAACAGACAGAAACCAGTCAGCAGAGTGTAACTGTAGAAGGAAGCATGGGTGGAAAGAAGGGAAATACCCCAAATTGTAAGACAGAGATTTGATCCCAGTCCGAGAAGGTGTTGCAGGTGACAGGTGACTCGCCCCTTAAAGGCTGGGGCTAGTCAGCCCTGGCGACAGAACGAGGCCCACCGGGGGTGAATTGGGTCGTTCTCTAGAAAGGGCAGCCATGGCTGCAGCCAAGGGGGAAGCTCAGGGAGCTGTGAGAGTCTGCAGAGAAGGAGGAAAGGCACCTACCAGGAAGACCAGGGGAGTTGGTCCTGGCAGGGAAGCCTGGGAGAGACCCTGACCAAGCAGGGTCCATGCTGGGGTCAGAGGAGTGGGGGGCTGGGATCCCCTGGGGAGCAGCGTTCACTAGCAGGGTCTGTGCTGTGGTTGGGGGGGTGGAGGGGCTGGGAAGAGCTGTAAAAGGCCTGGAGGGAGGAGGAGAAACCCTGCATTGTGTGGACTTAGCAATGGATTCTGTTTGGGATTTTGATTTTTATTTGTGGTTCTTTTACATTAATAAACCTAGTCCCCAAGGAGGGGCATTTTCAACCAAGCAAAAACCTGAAGGGAAGTTTTATTGGAACAGTCTAAGAGGGGAAACTGAGGCAGGCTGCCTGTAGCATGATCCTAAACCATGAGGGGGGTGCATGGGAGTTGGCTGGCCCAGGTACATGGGTAGATTAGCACATCCACATGAAATCCCATTTGCTCTACAAGGGTGCACTTAGGCCATGCAGATGTCGGCTCTATCCCCTGGTTAAAAGATCTGGTGATGTGACTGAAGCAGCCACAGAGGTGAGTGAAGTAATGTTGGCCTAGCACAGAGTTTATCCAAATTTCTCTGGGGCTTTCCTTGTCAATTTGACACCTCCCACAGGGCTCAGTAGCAGAGCTGGTCGGAAAACGGGATTTCCGTTCCATGTGAAAGTCCAACATTTGGACCTTAGTTTTCATTCCGAACTGAACTAAAAGCTGAAGTTTCCTACAAAATAAAAATTCCAGAAAAATGGATTTGGAGCCATCAAAATGTTTTGTTTGGGTTATGTCAAATTGTATTGTTTCACTACAATAAAAACATTTTGTTTAGATCATGTCAGAACCTCATAATACCTTTATCACAATAAATATTATAAAGGTGAAGGCATTCAGAGAAATAGGTCCCTGTATGTCAAAATGAAATGAACCAGCTGATGAAGTAGCCAATGCAGTTTTTTGAAATCGACATGTTCCCACAAAACATTTTGATTTTGACAAAAAACAGTGAAAACTGCATTTTCTGATGGAAAAAACCCTTTTTCCAAAAGGTCTCCTCAGTACACCGGAGCCAGGAAAGCACCTGCCAGGAAACTCACTGGGTAATGCAGCCCATTGTGCACGCAGCCGCACTCCTTCTCTGGAACGCAGCTGGCCCCGCTGCGCAGGTACCCGTCGGTACAGAAACAGCCTTCGGCACACAGATGGCTGCAGTGAGCCTGGACCAAGCTGCGTGCACAGGAGTCCCGGCAGGCGGGCTCGCAGAGCTTGTAGTGACTGTGTGCTGGGCATCCTGGGTCTGGCAAACAGGAAGGAGCAGGAAGAGAAAAGATCCAGTGTTAATCCTGGGGAGAGGCACTTAAGAGTTTCCAGAACAAGATATGAAAAGGCCCCAGCTGGGGAGCCCAGAATTCACACCAGGGGCTAGAGGGTCTTGGCAGTCCTGCCCAGTTCAGGATGTTTCCGGGAGATGAAACCAGTGAGCAAAGCCACTAGGGCAGGGCAGGAGAGCTTTGCTAGACACCTACCAGCCAGGGGGCTAAACCAGCTAGTAGGTACAAAAGAAGCATCCCATCCTACCCCCACCCACTACTGCGAGGCACCAGGGCAACACTCTGGTAGGAAACCGTCCCCCACCTGCTGGGAAAGGGAGCTTGGATTCCTACCAGGGTGTTGTCTGTGGGCTCCACCTTTTGTAACAACTGCTGACATTGGCATCTGATAAATGTGAAGCCTTCCTTGCAGAATGCTGGAAAGGAATCATAGAATATCAGGGTTGGAAGGGACCCCAGAAGGTCATCTAGTCCAACCCCCTGCTCGAAGCAGGACCAATTCCCAGTTAAATCATCCGCTCGCGCTCTCGCTCCCTCTATTTCCTTCTCCTCTTCCTCAACTCAGGTATCCTTGGACTGGGGGGCTCCTGCCTCTCCTCCTCCCCTGGCAAATAGCCCTGGTGCCATTTTTTTCAGGCAGCAGGTGGGTAAAACTGACCTAAATTTGGTCATTCTGTTGCCGGAAGCTCAGGCTAAGCTGGGATTTGGCCACTGATGTGAAGCTGGTGACAGCTGGGCATTCACTACTGGGATCAGATGTTTGAGGAACAACACTTCAGCTCTGTGTTCTTAGGAGCCAATGGCTCCTGGCAGGTGGCGTCACCAGAATGTGGCGACATCTCAAGTCGCAAATGAGATACTTTCCATTTAAAAAGCAAACGCAAACTTGGTCTCTGCTTACCACAGAAAGACTCGCTCCTCCAAGGTGAGATGGTGACATTCGCTCTCTGGCAGGCGGCTGCGTATGTCTGAATGGACTGGCACAGGACACTGCTCTCCCCTCCTGACACACACAGGTCAAAGATGCAATCAGACAGATAGGGGCCTGGGTCAATCTGGGAGTGGCAAGAGGCGAACGGCCCATTGGGATCCTGGATCACCCAGCACCGGGACTTGGACTGCACCAGACTTTCCTCCTCTTCGCACCCAGGGCAGGAATCAGAGCAGCCGTCGTCACAGCCAGGGACATCCTCCGACTTCCAGTCTGCAGCGAAGTGGAAGGCGTCCTTCCCTAGAGAGCCGTTACGCGTCACAAAATCATCCTCAGCGGCACCATTGAAGTTCCCGCACAGCCCGCAGGTCTGACCTCGGTACTCAGGAGCGAGGCTGACAAAGAGGCTGTGGGCCAGGTCGTAGCTCACACTCAGCCCAAAGGGAGTCTGCAGTACTGTATACAGCCCATGCTGATAAATGGCAACTCCTAGTGTTTTCACATTCACTGGGAGGGTCACCGTCACTCCAGCGATCTGATTGGGAGAAAACAGCACCAAAGAGATTAATCCGGGGATGGATCCCTCACACGCTGTAAAACAACAGGACAGTAGCATGCAGAGTTTGTGATGGGTGAGGAGTTTAGGGAAAATCCCACTATAATCTGCTCAGGACAGAGCTATTAACCAGCTTCTCCCTGTAGCTGTGTATTGTTGTATTGGCCATTTAAACTGGATAACACCCAGCACAATTTTCTGTAAGAATCAACCCTGGAGCATCTGAAGGGGGAGGTGTGGGCAGGGAGGGTGTAGGTAGGAGAATTAAGCTTGGATGTCTTTTTGTTTTGTAAAAAGAAAAGGAGGACCTGTGGCACTTTAGAGACTAACAAATTTATTAGAGCATAAGTTTTCATGAGCTACAGCTCACTTCATCAGATGCATACGCATCCTATGAAGTGAGCTGTAGCTCACAAAAGCTTATGCTCTAATAAATTTGTTCATCTCTAAGGTGCCACAAGTCCTCCTTTTCTTTTTGCGGATACAGACTAACACGGCTGCTACTCTGAAACCTTTTTGTTTTGTGTTTGTATAGCACGTAGCACAACATGACTAGGGCTCCTAGGCCCACAGCCATACGAATAATGAAGACATCTTTCCCCTTCCTTTTTAATATCTATTGCATAAAAACGACGGGGGTAGGGAAGGATGCACAGTAAGGCACTGCCATGCCAGGGAGTGCAAAGCTTCGGGGTGTATGCGCAAGCCAAACTACACTCCCTCGGGCATATGCCAGTTCATGCAGCCTTTAATCACTGCTTCTCATCATTCAACCTTCTTAGATACAGTATCCACATGTGGCCTTCCTCTCCCAGAGCGTACTGACCTTTGTGTGCCAGGCGGGGTCCATGAAAGTCATTCATATGCCAGATGTGAATCAAACTGAGCACTGGCCTCTTTCATTTCCCACCTGAGCCCTGCTTTATGATGTGGCTTGAAGAAGACCTGGCACAATCCATTCCATGTGCACCCGAGTAGGTGGCACCGTCATTTCCACCTTGGCAAGTGCGCTCCTCTGAATGCGATCCAGCTAAGACCCATGTAAAGCACCGCTTTCCTTGGTTTGGGGCATTGATAAAAGGAGCAAAATCATCCCGCGGGGACTGAATGTGGGTGAGGGGCCATTTTCAGACTACTAAAGAGCTAACTTCATCCATACTCTCAAAGACAATTCTCCTCAATGGCGACTAGTGCCCAGGTCAATTTCACTCTTCTCTGCCCAGCTGCTTTGACACTAGACATGCTCAAATCAACTCTGAAATAACTGTTGGTAACAGGCAAATTCTCGGGGGGGGGGGGGTTCATTCTTCTTGTTTGGATAAATAGCTAAGCTTTTTCAGATCAAATGTTACCCCAGCAGTTCGCCCTCAGGCAGAGATAGGCATGGAGTATGTCTACACAACCACTTATGTCCGAAAAACTTATTTCACTCAGGGCTGTGAAAAAAACTCCCCCTTGACTGACATAAGTTACACTGACACAGGCTCTGGTGAGGACAGTGCTATGTTGGTGGGAGAGCTTCTCGTGCCGACATAGCTCCTGCCGCTGGTTGGGGGTAGTTTCATGATTTCGATGGGCGAGCGCTCTCCTCTCAGCATACAGCAACTGCATCGGTACAGCTGTGTCACTCTAAGCTTGCTAGTGGAGACATGGCATGAATTGTGACCGTTTCAGGAAGTTCTGAGTGATGGTGCTGGTTAAATCTCCCCAGATGGTGATACCGTGCTTTCCCAGAGAGCACTAGCCCCATGGAATTACCTTGACTGTCCCCTGCTGCCCTCTCTGCAGATGGATCTCAGTCTTGTTCACAAGGACAAACACCTCCAAGGTCACAGCCACAGGAACATGGGGCAGGTTTTCGTTCTTCACTTCCACTCTGAAGAAGGATAAGGACTTTGATGCCCCACACAGTTCAGCAAACACATATTTGCAGGTGCCCTGGAAATCGTATCGCTTCCCATCAAACGTAGTGTAATGGGGCAGACCAGACGCCCAGCAGATGCCGTTGGTTCGCTCATGGCACCCATAAGCCCCCTTTTGAGTGCCACAGAATTCCCCAGGGGCACAGGCAGAGCGGGAGCACTGGACAGCGTGGGAGGAGCCGTCACATCTGCACAATCTCCGGCAATTTTCTCCTTCCCAGAAGCTTTCCCCTGCCAGGTGGTATCTGCCATTGTGGGTGCAGCCGCACTGCTCTGGAGGCACACAGTCAGTGCCACTCCGCACAAAGCCAGGATCACACTGGCACCCTTCTTTACACGCAGTCCGGCAGCGGGAGGGCACAGCTGGGTGGGCACAAGAGGCCGGGCAGGAAGGTCCACAGAGCTCATAGTGGCTGTTCGGGGGGCAAGTTAACTCTGAATGAAAGAAAGGAGTGTTTAGAAATACGGGAGAAACACGGCAGGGAATCTTCCTAAGCAGGAATAAAAATGGAGGAAAGATAAGAGCAGAGAGTGGCCAGACCACTAAGGCCCAGCCCAGTGCTCAAGTAGGTACATAAAGGAGAAAGATTTTGGGGGTACAGCTAACAAAGATTCTTCTAGTATTTGGAATCATCTACTTACCGCACACAGCCCGCTGTCTCCATGGCTCAATGGCAATGCCGCGACTTTGGCACTGCTGGGCATAACTGCGAAGCACTTCACACAGGGTCTGCCGGCTGCCCCGAGTCACACACACATCCCTCACACAGTTCTCCAAATGGATCTGAGCATCAACCAGCTGGTTACACTCTTTAAAAGGCCCAGCAGTGTCTGCGATGACCCCGCAGTAGCTCTGAGATCTGTACTGGGCTTGTTCTGCTTCATTACATGGGGCTGGGAGCCCAACGGCTGTGCAATGAAAAGGGGAATCAGCATCCTTCCAGCTATTGCCAAAGGTGACAGCGTCATGGACCACAGAACCGTTTGGGGTCCGGAAATCATTACTCTGGTTCCCATTGAAATCCCCACCGAGTCCACACAGTGACCCAAAGTAGATCTCAGAAACAGAAACCGACACAGAGTGGGACCAGTCGTAGGACACAGAGAGGCCAAAGTCGGTCTGGAGCACAGCAGACGAGCCGCTGTAATAGGCGTAGAGTTTACCCGATGCAAGGACCAGGGGCAGATTGACCAGGGATCCATTCACCTAGGGGGAAAGCGAGACATGGGCCATTCACTGTCATGCCAAACCCCACTGTGCATTTCTGGCTCTCAGCTATTTCACAGCTGAGCTATGGTCTGAGCCCCTGGATCGAAGTGTGATTGGGACATTGGGTTTGGCTGCACTGTTTGCCTTTCAAGCAGGGACTGTGCTGAGCTTGGCATTCATACCTTCAGAATTTCTCTACCTGTAGGCTGGGGAATTACCTGAAAAAGCACAAAGCTGCCTGCAGCAGACAGGGAAGCTCTGGTTTTCTCTAGGCAGCAGCCCCAGGTCCCTGAGGGGTCGGTTTAGAGACCCTGTTGATGGCAGTGCAAGGGTTACTATTTTGCTGCACATCTCTAGGCATCCTTAGTCACTGCACACACTTGTGTCATAGAATCATAGAATATCAGGGTTGGAAGGGACCTCAGGAGGTCATCTAGTCCAACCCCCTGCTCAAAAGCAGGACCAATCCCCAATTAAATCATCCCAGCCAGGGCTTTGTCAAGCCTGACCTTAAAAACTTCTAAGGAAGGAGATTCTACCACCTCCCTAGGTAACGCATTCCAGTGCTTCACCACCCTCCGAGTGAAAAAGTTTTTCCTAATATCCAACCTAAACCTCCCCCACTGCAACTTGAGACCATTACTCCTTGTCCTGTCCTCTTCTACCACGGAGAATAGTCTAGAACCATCCTCTCTGGAACCACCTCTCAGGTAGTTGAAAGCAGCTATCAAATCCCC
Source organism: Caretta caretta (assembly GCF_965140235.1). Lineage (NCBI taxonomy): Eukaryota > Metazoa > Chordata > Testudines > Cheloniidae > Caretta > Caretta caretta. The sequence goes on from NC_134229.1 coordinate 14,632,533, forward strand.
CCTCATTCTTCTCTTCTGCAGACTAAACAATCCCAGTTCCCTCAGCCTCTCCTCATAACTCATGTGTTCCAGACCCCTAATCATTTTTGTTGCCCTTCGCTGGACTCTTTCCAATTTATCCACATCACATCACACATGTGTCACATCACATCTGTGTCTGGGTCCCTGCACATCTGCGGCCAGTGAGAACTGATGCCTCACTGGGCCTTTACCTTTCAAGCTGTCAATGAACGGTCTGCCTGTCGCTAACGTGGCAATGAGGCACTATATTCATGGCAGCGTGGGAGATGTGGCAGGGTGCAGCGTGGATGCAGGGTTCACCTGCACAGCCCTGTACGGCTTTGATGAAAGTTGCTGCCCTTCTAATGGCTTTGGGACACTAACCCACTTTCACTTGGACAGGATCTCAAAATCACAGTGGGAGGTAAGACTCACCTCAACATCCTGCATTCCCCCCAAAACACATCTAAGGGGACAGTGACCCCTACAAGACTGTCCAGGGCTTTTGCTTTCTCACCTGATCATTTCTGTGCCGAGCAGTTACTTTCTTCAGAGCTATGAAATGCCCTTACCTGCACCTGGCCGTACTGGCCCCTGGCTATAGCAATACGCTCCCCGTAGACATCTAGCTCCACCAGGCGCGTCCAGGACACCGCAATGGAGCTTTTCGGCTCATTCACCACTTGGATGGTGAAGTTGGGGAGGCTCCCCGGGGGGCCACAGTACTTGCTCAGGGTGTACTTGCAGACTCCTTGATAATCAAACATGACTCCATCAAACGTGGTGTAGTGGGGGTGGCCGAACACCCATAAGGTGCCGAACTTCACAGGGTAACAGCCTCGGATGCCACCAACAACGCGGCATATCTCCAGAGCCCCGCAGGCATGATCCTGGCACTCCATGGGCTGGGCAGGTTGCCGGCAGCTGCATTTCCTGCGGCAGGTGTCTGTCAGGATCACCTCCTCTCCCAGCTGGTGATACTGACCCTTCAACATGCAGCCACACTGGCTCACAGGCACACAGTGTCCAGCGTCCAGAACATAGCCTTCCCTGCAGAAGCATCCCGCCACGCAGGGCTTTGTGCAGAGCAGGGGTGCACTAAGGTTGGCACAAGTGGCAGGGCAGGCAGGGCCACAGAAGTCATAATAACTACTGGCTTGGCAGGTGGTATCTAGGATAGAGGAAAGAGAGTCACCAGAGGACAATGCAGAAGGCCCAGAAGACTCTTGTCCCATTTGCTCGGGTTAATGCCTAGTGCACAGGGTTTGGTAACTTCCAACCCTATATTGGCAATCACCTTCTAGGTGTAAAAAGCCGCTGTAACACAGGAACACGAGCTGGGCGCTCAGGTGGCTGCAGGGTTTGCATCTCCACCTTCCGACTACAAAGCTGGAGTCATTGGTGTAGGAGACACAGAATGCTGATGCTTTAAGGGGAGGCAGCCAACACCTTGCCCCCTGTCCTCTCTGGGTGAACCTGGCCCCCGTGCGGGGGTCAGCCCAAGCATTTAAATCAGTCATCCCCAAACTGCAGGGCGCACCCTCCCACGGGGGTATGGAGCAGCAGCCGGGGGGGGCACGGGCCAGCCCCCACAGAGGAGCAGGGAGGGTGTGCCACCCAGCCTGCTCTGCCCCAGCCACAGCCATGGCTTTGCTCTTGGCTGTGGCTTGGTCACCAGCTCCTGGCCCCTGCCCCTCCGGCTGCAGCCCCGGGCCTGGCCACGACTCTGCTCCCGAGCTGTGGGAGCCCAGACACATTCCATTACTAGCAGAAGGAGCCGCAAAAGGAAAAGTTTGGGCATCACTGACTTAAATCCTATTTTGAAGGCGTCGGTGGGACACAAGACGGGTCTAGGCCTTGGGCTGGTCCATCACATCCGGGTGAATGTCTCCCAGAGAGTGCAGGGAAGGAGCAAGCCAGCTCTGCTGCCAATGCCCTGTGCCAATAGAGGACCCTTATATTCATAGAATCATAGAATATCAGGGTTGGAAGGGACCTCAGGAGGTCATCTAGTCCAAACCCCTGCTCAAAGCAGGACCGATCCCCAACTAAATCATCCCAGCCAGGGCTTTGTCAAGCCTGACCTTAAAAATATCTAGGGAAGGAGATTCCACCACCTCCCTAGGTAACGCATTCCAGTGTTTCACCACCCTCCTAGTGAAATAGTGTTTCCTAATATCCAACCTAAATCTCCCCCACTGCAACTTGAGACCATTACTCCTTGTTCTGTCATCAGCTACCACTGAGAACAATCTAGAGCCATCCTCTTTGGAACCCCCTTTCAGGTAGCTGAAAGCAGCTATCAAATCCCGCCTCATTCTTCTCTTCCGCAGACTAAACAATCCCAGTTCCCTCAGCCTCTCCTCATAACTCATGTGTTCCAGTCCCCTAATCATTTTTGTTGCCCTCCGCTGGACTCTTTCCAATTTTTCCACATCCTTCTTGTAGTGTGGGGCCCAAAACTGGACACGGTACTCTAAATGAGGCCACACCAATGTTGAATAGAGGGGAACGATCATGTCCCTCGATCTGCTGGCAATGCCCCTACATATACATCCCAAAATGCCATTGGCCTTCTTGGCAACAAGGGCACACAGTTGACTCATATCCAGCTTCTCTTCCACTGTAACCCCTAGGTCCTGGAGCCTCTCCCTTCTATATCACTGAGATGCAGAGACCAATGCTGGGGCAGTGCACCCCATGTCTCTTGGTCACTTGCAGCAAGTCCCCCACTTCCCTGATGTGTAATGCCGGCCTCTGCCCTATCCAGACATAACAGCTCCCTCTACAGCCCCAGAGGAATGGCTGCTAACCCACGCCACGGGCTCAGAGAGCCGTTCTTTAGCTCACACTGTATAAAAACTCTTATTTATTTATTCTTATTTGGGATAGGGAAGGTCTTTTCCCCCTGCTCTTAGCTGCGGAATTTTGGGATTGGTGCATTTGCATGCACATGCGCTGCGTGGAGCTTCTCTTTGTACCGCTCCATGTTATGCAGTTTGGAGTCCTGCAGCCCCATAATGTTGGGGTGTGAAGACAGAACCCATCCTGACATTCAAATTAGCAGCCCCATAACCTCAGGCAGAGGCACTGGAGGCCCAGTTAGACTGCACCCTGCATTGCATGGATAAAGTAGGCAGCTCGTTCTAGATCTTGTCTGTTCCAGGATGTTAGGCAGAGTATAACTAATGCTGAATAGAAACAAAGGCCATTATTGCTTACCACAGCCAGTCGCTTCTCCCCAGTTACCTATCTTCACACCGTGAATAATACACATCTCTTCGTAGGAGTCGATGGCTGCACACAGCATCTGATTGCCCGGTCCGTACTGGCAGAGGTCGTAGACACAGGCCTCGTAGTAAGGGGCTGGGCTCTCGTGCCAGTGACACTCAGCAAACGGTCCGGTGCGGTTTGTTAGGATCCCACATGCTTGCTCAACCTCGTACAATTTTGGACAGGGCTCAGTGAAGCCAGTGTCATTCTTACACCTGGAAGTGTCACATCGGTAACAGTTACATGGCAGTTCATCAAGAGGCATTTTGCTAAAGGGTCAGGACATGCACAAGCACAGAGGCCAATTCCTGACAATGGTCCTTGTCTTACTGCATCAGTTCCTCTCTCTGTAGCTCCCACCTGTGATGTGGAGGAGCAGATTCAGTGTGGGGGGAGGAAGGAAAAGAAGAACTGTGTCATTATGGGAGTTTCCCTAATACAAGCTGTTCCTGATCCACAGGCCTGCTCTTTTCAACCAGCTGATAGGGCTCATTTCTGAACTGGGCTGTTAAAGGGAAACTGGGGCTTCTGCCACAAAGTGCAATTCCTCTGCAGGGGGAGCTGGTGAGAGCCTGTGATATCTTGCAAGAGACATTGGAAGTCCTCTTGCAGTGAGGGGGAACCTTGCAAAACAAGAGACCTTTCCTTTGCTTCTCCATCATAAGCAGCCAAGACATGGGAATAGGAATAAATGCTGTTCTCTGAAGTTTTGCAAGGGTAACATTCTTCTATAGAGTAATGCTGTGCCTGACACAAGAGGGGAGCGGACAGTCATGGCGGAAGGTAAGTGAGATACTCAGTTATAATCCGGAGCACCAAATAACATCCTGTAGAACGGCCATACTGGGTCAGACCAACGGTCCATCTAGTCAAGGATCCTTTCTGACAGGGGCCGGTGCCAGACACTTCAGAGGGAGTGAACGGAACAGGGCAATTATTGAGTGATCCCCTGTCGTCCAGTACCAGCATCTGGCAGTTGGAGGTTTAGGGACACCCAGAGCATTGGGTTGCATCCCTGACCATCTTGGTTATTAGCCATGGATGGATTTATCATAGAATCATAGAAGATTAGGGTTGGAAGAGACCTCAGGAGATCATCTAGTCCAACCCCCTGCTCAAAGCAGGACCAATCTCAACTAAATCATCCCAGCCAGGGCTTTGTCAAACCAGGCCTTAAAAACCAATAAGGATGGGGATTCCACCACCTCCCTAGGTAACCCATTCCGGGGCTTCACCACCCTCCTAGTGAAATAGTTTTTCCTAATATCCAACCTAGACCTCCCTCATTGCAACTGAGACCATTGCTCCTTATTCTGTCATCTGCCACCATGGAGAACAGCCGAGCTCCATCCTCCTTGGAACCCCTCTTCATGTAGTTGAAGGCTGCTATCAAATCTCCCCTCACTCTTCTCTTCTGGAGACTAAACAATCCCAGTTCCCTCAGCCTCTCCTCATAACTCATGTGCCCCAGTCCCCTAATCATTTTCATTGCCCCCTGTTGGACTCTCTCTAATTTGTCCACATCCTTTCTGTAGTGTGGGGCCCAAAAGTGGACACAGTACTCCAGATGAGGCCTCACCAGTGCTGAACAGAGCAGAATAGTCACTTCCCTCGATCTGCTGGCAACGCTCCTACTAATGAAGCCCAATATGCCGTTAGCCTTCTTGGCAATAAGGGCACATTGTTGACTCATATCCACTGTAACCCCTAGGTCCTTTTCTGCAGAACTGCTGCTTACCCTTTCAGTCCCCAGCCTGTAGCGGTGCATGGGATTCTTCTGTCCTAAGTGCAGGACTCTGCACTTGTCCTTATTGAACCTCATCAGATTTGTTTTGGCCCAATCCTCCAATTTGTCTAGGGCCCTCTGTATCCTATCCCTACCCTCCCGCGTATCTACCACTCCTCCCAGTTTAGTGTCATCTGTGAACTTGCTGAGGGTGCAATCCACGCCATCCTCCAGATCATTAATGAAGATATTGAATAAAACGAGCCCCAGGACCAACCCCTGGGGCACTCTGCTTGATACCAGCTGCCAACTAGACATGGAGCCGTTGATCACTACCCGTTGAGCCCAACAATCTAGCCAGCTTTCTATCCACCTTATAGTCCATTCATCCAGCCCATACTTCTTTAACTCACTGACTTATCCTCCAAGAATTTATCTAATTCTTTTTCCAGTCCAGTAATACTTCTGGCCTTCATAACAACCCCTGCGTGCTGTGTGAAAGAGGAGTTCCTTTTTTTTTTTTTAAACCTGACACATCTTAATTTCATCAGGTGAGCCCTAGTTCTTGTGTTATGGGAAGGGATAAATAACACTCCCCCATTCGTTTTTGCCACACCATTCATGATTTTCAAATGCCCCTTTAGCCATCTCTTTTCTAAGTGGAACAATCCCTGTTTTTCAATCTCCCCTCATTTGAAAACAGCCCTAATCATTTTCTTTGCCCTTTTCTGGACCTTTTCCAGGGTAACATTTAACCTTCTCAGCTTCCATAGGGATGCTTTACACCTTGGTCAGGTAAAGATATTTTCTCTCTGAGAAAAGAACAATGAGTAGAGTACAAACAAACAGAGATCAATAATTTATTGGAAAAAGCATGTGTTCTATGGTGGGAATGGAAGGGGGGATGCTGCCATGACAATATACTGAACAGAGAGCAACAGAGTGTAGGGAGAAGAACGCACGTGGCCATGGAGACAGGCATTCACTGACAAAGAAGGGAAGATCAATAGATAACAAACACACCTTGGTGGGCTGATGTCAGAGGTCCAGGCATTCCCAAACTCTGCGTTGTTCGAAGCTCTCTCCCCATTGGGCAGGATTAGATCATCCGTGCGATCCCCATTGAAGTTCCCACACATCCCGCACAGCTGCTCCCGATACTCTGGGCCCACACGGACAAACAAGGCATGGCGGCCGTTAAACTGGATCTCCACGTTGGCACCTGCTTTCAGAGTCACCATGTTTTTCACCCTGGTGATGTTGGCCACAGGTCCCAGCTGGGCCGGTAAAGGCGTCTTTGTCCCATCAACCTGAAACAGGAAGGGAGGTGGGCTGGGACTGGGGTGTATCCTCCTGAGTAGGTAATAGAACTATTCCCAAGGGATTACAGAGGGGATTTTCCATGGCCACACCATAAAGAATATTTCCAGCCATAAAACTGCATGGAAGCAGCTGTACAGTGGCAGCCATGGTATTTGAGGAGCTAGCTCAGGGGCTGGCAACCTTTCAGAAGTCATGTGCCGAGTCTTCATTTATTCACTGTAATTTAAGTTTTCACGAGCCAGTGATACACTGTAATGTTTTTAGAAGGGCTCTCTCTCTTTAAGTCTATATTATATAACTAAACTATTGTTGTATGTAAAGTAAATAAGGTTTTTAAAATGTTTAAGAAGCTTCATTTAAAATTAAATTAAAATGCAGATCTTATCAGTTTAGTGTGATCCTTGCCCTTGCTTTTCCTTGCTGAGTTTTCCAGTGTTCCCAGGCAGGCAGCAGGCTGAGCGGGGCTGGCGGCTGGGACCCCAGCTGGCAAGGGGCCAGCAGCCAGAACCCCAGAACAGAAGCAAGCTGACGGGGGCCAGCGGCTGGTATATCAGGCCGGCAGTGGGCTGAGCAGGGCCAGTGGCCAGAACCCCAGACCGGCAGCGGGCTGAGCGGGGCCGGCAGACGGGACCGCAGACCAGCAGCGGGCTGAGCAGGGATACAGCAGACAGAACCCCAGACCAGCAGCGGGCTAAGCGGGGCCGGCGGACGGGACCCCAGGCCGGCAGCAGGCTGAGTGGGGCCGGCGGACGGGACCCCAGACCGGCAGCGGGCCGAGCGGGGGTACAGCAGACAGAACCCCAGGCCAGCAGCGGGCCGAGCGGGGGTACAGCAGACAGAACCCCAGGCCGGCAGCGGGCCGAGTGGGGGTACAGCAGACAGAACCCCAGGCCGGCAGCGGGCCGAGCGGGGTACGGCAGACAGGACCCCAGGCCGGCAGCGGGCCGAGCGGGGCCGGCAGACGGGACCCCAGGCCGGCAGCGGGCTGAGCGGGGCCGGCAGGCGGGACCCCAGACCAGCAGCGGGCCGAGCGGGGTACGGCAGACAGAACCCCAGGCCGGCAGCGGGCCGAGCGGGGTACGGCAGACGGGACCCCGGGCCGGCAGCGGGCCGAGCGGGGGTACGGCAGGCGGGACCCCGGGCCGGCAGCGGGCCGAGCGAGGTACGGCAGACGGGACCCCGGGCCGGCAGCGGGCCGATCGGGGGTACAGCAGACAGGACCCCAGGCCGGCAGCGGGCCGAGCGGGGGTACGGCAGACGGGACCCCAGGCCGGCAGCGGGCCGAGCGGGGTACGGCAGACGGGACCCCAGGCCGGCAGCGGGCCGAGCGGGGGTACGGCAGACGGACCCCAGGCCGGCAGCGGGCCGAGCGGGGTACGGCAGACGGGACCCCAGGCCGGCAGCGGGCCGAGCGGGGGTACGGCAGACGGGACCCCAGGCCGGCAGCGGGCCGAGCGGGGTACGGCAGACGGGACCCCGGGCCGGCAGCGGGCCGAGCGGGATACGGCAGACGGGACCCCGGGCCGGCAGCGGGCCGAGTGGGGGTACGGCAGACGGGACCCCGGGCCGGCAGCGGGCCGAGCGGGGTACGGCAGACGGGACCCCGGGCCGGCAGCAGAGTGCCACTGAAGATCAGCTCGCGTGCCGCCTTTGGCACTAGTGCCATAGGTTGCTGACCCCTGAGCTAGATCTATAAAAATATAGATCTCAACACGACACAATAAGAGGCAAGCAGCAGACAAAGTTCATGTACGGTAACTTTTTACAAGGACCGAATCTCACAGTCTGGCCAGGGTAAGGCAGCTAGGCCAGGATGGGGACTGACCAAGCAGTGGCTAGTGACTCTCGGGGGCACAACTGATCTACTGCCAGGACCAAGGGGGAAGCAATCCGCTGTCAGTTATACCCGTCATCTCTCTGTACAGTTTAGCTCTTCTGGCCAGTGTGCTGGGTGCGATGTCAAGGCTACACCCATTCCACACCCCTGCCTGCCTGTACGCGCTGGGACGGGGCAGCATCTCCAGAGCCTGCTCTCCCCAGCCATGCTGTGACACCCCCACCGCCCCCCAATGCAGACAATCTGCACCAGGAAGCACAGGGCCACCTCATGCCTTTGTAAATCACCAAGGTTAAAAGACCTCTCCCCAGGGAAAAGGTGCTGAGTCCAGGCACAAAGCTGACAAAGAGCAGAAGCTGAAGTCCCATAAGTCCGGAGGGGGCAGGTACTTATCAAAGGTGAGTCCCAGCACATAGCTAGAGGGAGAGGTGCTCTCAGGACAATCCCAACTGAAGCCCTGCTTCTCCTTGGACAAATGACCATAACAAAAATTTCTCCCATTATTTGCCTTGTGGTAGGGTAGGAATTGAATGGTCTGGCTGATAGGAGGCTAGTGTGGAACTTGGGTGACCAGGGTTCAAGTCCTGGGTCTGCCACAGACAGTGTGTGACCTTGGGCAAGTCCCTTAAGGCCAGATTTTCAAAAGGTATGTCAGCCCCTAAAGAAGCAGATAGACACTAATAGGGTTTTCATAAGTGCCTTGGTGCCTTGGTGCTTTGAAAACCCCCCTGGACAGCTATGAGCATCTTTAGCCACCTCAATACCTTGTCTCTCTAGTGCTGACGCTCAAAGGTATGTAGGTGCCTAACTCCCACAGAAATCACAGAGGATCTTGGAATCTGCACCTCAGTTTCCCCATCTGTGAAATGGGGATAATAACACTTCCTTGCCTCACAGGAGGGTTGTGAGGTTAAATGATTTCAAGAACATGAGGCGCTCGGATCCTATGGTGATGGGAACCAGATAAACACCTATGAGAGATGGATAGTTGTGGCTGTTTCTTCTTTGTCCTTTCTGATAATAGGTCAAAGAGCTCAACTCACCAGGACATCTTTGCCTCGCTCCAGAACAACATGGGAATGAAAATGGCCAGTTCTGAGCCAAAGTTCCACTCGGTAAATGAAGGAGACCCGGGGATTCCGGAAATTCCTGTTTGCGGCCACCACCCGGAAGGAGAAGTCGAGGGAGGAGTTGCAGGTGTGCGAGATCTCATAGGCGCACGTGCCCTGGAAATGGGCCACCGCCCCATCAAAGGTGAAGTAGTGAGGGTCCCCTGTCACCGTGCAGGTGGTCAGCTGGCTCTGGCAGCCCAACTTCCCGTCCTTCACAGCACACCGCTGGCTGGGGTTACAGCTCGCGGGGACACACCGGAAAGTAGTGGAGGAGTCACAGCTGCACCTTTGAGTGCAATCAGCGAGCCAGAGAAAGTCCCCAACCTGGGATGGAGAAAGAGAGAGAGAGAGAGAGAGAGAGAGAGAGAAGGAAATGGCCATGGTCATCATCAGCAAAATGTCACAAAAACAAACCACTCGAGTAGGAGACACACAGAAGGAAATGGGAGATTTATCAGGGCTCATTAACTCTGGGACATGCCCTGAGTCCAGAAAACATCCTTAGGCAGGAGGGCACTTATGCAAACAGAATTGTCTGATTATTTCTTTGTGTTCCCTGGTCTGTCTCTACTTGTTGACTCTTGCATTATCTATAAGTTGTAAGCTGTTTTGGACAGAGACCATCTCTTTGTTCTGTGTCTATTTCAAGGGTGCCCTATTTTTTGAGTAGGCTCCTAGGTGCTATCAGACTACAAAGAATAACAACAATAATAAAAAGAAAGAGCTAGGGAGAGAAAGAAAACAGGAGCTTGACTCCTCAGGTGTAAACACATGCTGCAGGGCTCCAGGGTTCGATAGGAAAGAGACTCTTTGCTCCTTGAGTAGGAAAAAAGAGTTTTGCTTCTGTACTTGCCCATACAGCCATGTTTCCTCAGCATTGTCCAGAGAATGAAGTTGCAACTCACCCTGTAGTAGTGTCCGTCGTGCTCACAGCCACAGTGCTCTGGCAGGACACACTGTTCCCCACTCCACAGGTACCCGTCATTACAGAAACACCCTTCAGAACACAGAGAGCTGCACAGATGCTGAGGCCAGGAGCCGGCACACAGGTCCTGGCAGGGATGCTCACACAGCTTGTAGTGGCTATTCACTGGGCACCCAGGGTCTGTGAAAGAGGAGGGAGTTCTAGTATCAATAAAATGGAAACACACATGAGGATTGAAATTGCCCTTGACCCCCTGAGCAGCAAGCCCATGGCACCCGTCTTGGATGATTAACTAAGCCTCAGTTTAAAATGCTTCGCTCTTGTTTAGAAGGCCAGAGGATTAGACAGTGCATTCTGCAGAAACCAGCAGGCCCAAGACACCATAGCGCCCAACAGAGGGAAAAGACTGAGTCCCTCTAGCACCCGTGCCCTACAGTCTCCGCTAATTGGCTACCTTGGATACACTTGCATGATCCTGTAATGGGGTTGACAAACCCCCTACAGAGCATAGGCACAACGGAGAGGAGAATCTTCCCTGCTTACAGGGAAGCTGACTGATCACATCCTCTGCAGCTGAAAGTACTGCCCAGTCATGGACACTGGCACCCAGGGGCGTCAGGTTTGTAGAAATTTTGGTGGTGCCCAGAATGCTCAGAGCCCGCCCCCTCCGAACTCCGCCCCCCGCCTGCCTAAGACTCTGCGAGGGAGTTTAGGTTGGGAGGAGGAGCTCTGGGGTGCAGGCCCTGGGTTGGGGCAGGGGATTGGGGTGTATGATGGTTGAGAGGCTGGGCTCTGGGAGGGAGTTTGGGTGCTCGGTGCAGGCTCTGGGCTGGGGCAGGGCCTGGAGGTGCAGGAGGGGGTGAAGGGTGCAGGCTCTGGGAGGGAGTTTGGGTGCAGGAGGGTGTGTGTGGAAAGGGGGTGAGGGTGCAGGCTCTGGGAGGGAGTTTGGGTGCAGGAGAGGGTGTGTGGGAAGAGGTGAGGGTGCTGGGATAAAATGAAACTATCACATGCCAGCGCCACAAGATTACAAGAGTCAATTAAAAGTGGAAAGTCAGAAGCAGCACTTGCCTGCTTCAATATATTATATGTTGTACCTGTTGTGATTCTAGACTCATAGACTTTAAGGTCAGAAGGGACCGTTATGATCATCTAGTCTGACCTCCTGCACAACGCAGGCCATGGAGTCTCACCCACCCATTCTTGTAATAAACCCCTAACCTATGTCTGAGCCACTGAAGTCCTCAAATCATGGTTTAAAGACTTCAAGGTGCAGAGAATCCTCCAGTGAGTGACCCCTGCCCCACGCTGCAGAGGAAAGTGAAAAAACCCCAGGGCCTCTGCCAATCTGCCCTGGGGGAAAATTCCTTCATGACCCCAAATATGGCGATCAGCTAAACCCTGAGCATGTGGGCAAGACTCACCAGCCAGACACCCAGGAAAGAATTCTCTCTAGTAACTCAGATCCCACCCCATCTAACATCCCATCACAGGCCATTGGACATATTTACTGCCCATGGTCAGAGATCAATTAATTGCCCAAATTATGCTATCCCATCATACCATCTCCTCCATAAATTTATCAAGCTTAATCCTGAAGCCAGATATGTCTTTTGCCCCCACTGCTCCCCTTGGAAGGCTGTTCCAGAACTTCACTCCTCTGATGATTAGAAACCTACATCTAATTTCAAGTCTAAACTTCCTGATGCCCAGTTTATATTCATTTGTTCTTGTGTCCACATTGGTACTAAGCTTAAATAATTCCTCTCCCTCCCTGGTATTTATCCCTCTGATACATTTAGAGAGAGCAATCATATCTCCCCTCAGCCTTCTTTTGGATAGGCTAAACAAGCCAAGCTCTTTGAGTCTTCTTTCATAAGAAAGTTTTTCCATTCCTCGAATCATCCTAGTAGCCCTTCTCTGTACTTGTTCCAGTTTGGATTCATCCTTCTTAAACATGGGAGACCAGAACTTGCACCCAGTATTCCAGATGAGGTCTCACCAGGGCCTTGTATAATGGTACTAACACCTCCTTATCTCTACTGGAAATACCTCCCCTGATGCATCCCAAGACTGCATTAGCTTTTTTCACGGCCATATCACATTCATAGAATCATAGAATCATAGAATATCAGGGTTGGAAGGGACCCCAGAAGGTCATCTAGTCCAACCCCCTGCTCAAAGCAGGACCAATTCCCAGTTAAATCATCCCAGCCAGGGCTCCGTCAAGCCTGACCTTAAAAACCTCTAAGGAAGGAGATTCTACCACCTCCCTAGGTAACGCATTCCAGTGTTTCACCACCCTCTTAGTGAAAAAGTTTTTCCTAATATCCAATCTAAACCTCCCCCACTGCAACTTGAGTGCAACATTGACAGCTCATAGTCATCCTGTGATCAACCAATACTCCTAGGTCTTTCTCTTCCTCTGTTACTTCCAATTGATGCGTCCCCAGCTTATAACTAAAAATTCTTGTTATTAATCCCTAAATACATGACCTTGCACTTTTCACTATTAAATTTCATCCTACTACTATTACTCCAGTTTACAAGATCATCCAGATTGTCTGTATGATATCCCGGTCCCTCTCTGTATTGGCAATACCTCCCAGCTTCGTGTCATCCGCAAACTTTACTAGCACATTCCCGCTTTTTGTGCCAAGGTCAGTAATTAAAAGACTAAATAAGATTGGTGCCAAAACCGATCCTTGGGGGACTCCACTAGTAACCTCTCTCCAGCCTGACAGTTCACCTTTCAGTGTGACCCACTGTAGTCTCCCCTTTCACCAGTTCCTTATCCACCTTTCAGTTTTCATATTGATCCCCATCTTTTCCAATTTAGCTAATAATTCCCCATGTGGAACCATATCAAACGCCTTACTGAAATCAATGTAAATTAGATCCACTGCGTTTCCTTTGTCTGATAAATCTGTTACCTTCTCAAAGAAGGAGATCAGGTTGGTTTGTCGCAATCTACTTTCTGTAAAACCATCTTGTATTTTATCCCAATTGCCAATGACCTCTGTTTTAGACTGTGTTCCTTCTGTTTTACTGGCTGGCTGAGAGTCACGTCTGACTGTGTAGTTGGGGCGCAGGACCCTCTAGCTTCCCCAGGAGCCCTGCCCAAGCAGACTCGCTGCAGGAAGCACACGGTGTGGCAGACAGCATCACACTGGCCCTCTAGGGCTCTGTAACAATCATACACCCTTATCACACCATCTAGATCCTTAAGAAATGCACAGGGGAAACTGAGGCACCCACAAAGTATTCAGAGAAAACATTAAGAACATTCCCACTTCATAACACCTGTATACAACCAATTATATACTTTAAAGGGTATAAAATAATCAAGTATTGTGCTAAACACGATCATACCCGAAACTGACTGCCAAATTTATGTTGCGTGTTTTTCCCCTCAAATGAGGGCTCTTGGGTGGGGCTGGGGATGAGTGATTCACAGTGCAGAAGGGGGCTCAGGGCTGGAGCTCAGGATTGGGGTGCTGGGGGCACAGGCCCTGGGGTGGGGTAGGGCCAGGGATGAGGAGCTTGGGGTGCAGACAGGCTGTCCCAGGGCTAGGGTCAGAGAGGACTTTCCCCCCCCTCCTCTCCCCGCCGGCAGCAGCGAGCTCTGGGTGAGGGACCCCTCCTCTCCCCTGATGCCCCGCACCGTAGTCTCACTGGGGGTAGGGGATGGGGCTGCCCCTCGCCCAGCGTGGGGGAGCCCACTCCAGGCAGGGACAGCGGAGGGACCCAGCTCCAAATATTGGTGAAGCGGGGCCCCCAGTTCTGAATATTCCTGGTGCCAAGGCTCCACGAGCCCATATAACTCACCGCCTATGCGAGGTACCCATAGCTGGGACCAAGCGAGAAAACAAGCCCAGCTCTAAAGCAGGGGAACAGAGAGAGAAGGGGAGGCAGAGAGGCCTGGGTTAGCAGAGGAGCAACAGCCCCAAGCCAGGCTGCCTCTGAGAAACCAGAAGGGAGATAAAAGGAGCCTGCAAGCCCTGGGCTGATAACTTAAATTGAGTGTAAGGGTTTATAGCCTGGTCTAATTGAAGATAAATTGAAGGGGACCACTTAGGAGAAAGCTGGGACCCCTAGAGAGACTGCACCAACAGCAGACGGCAGATCCCTACTCTATCCACTAGAAGAAGCATAAGAAACACCAAATCTCTTATGCTCTAATAAATTTGTTAGCCTCTAAGGTGCCACAAGTCCTCCTGTTCTTTTTGCGAATACAGACTAACACAGCTGCTACTCTGAAACCAAATCTCTTGCCAATTGAAACAGTGGGAAAGATCCCAACGATGGCGATCACGTTGTAAAATGACAAATAAGCTTTTAAAGCAGTGAGCAACAGGAAGGCCACTAGCCCCAGCAACACGATGGAAGTCTGAGCTCCGTCTGTCTCCATTTGTTCCACAGACTGGGCTTTTCAGGCGGTCTCTCTGAGGAGCATTAGTTATCCAGAGAACTGGAAGAAAAAAAGGGGTTTCTTCCTGTGGAAAAATCTAATTTTTTTTCGGCAAGAATTTGAAAATATTTCAGTGCCTCATGGGAATTGTACATCAGGGAATTGTATGCCCTGCTCCCATTCTCCTCTATTGGTCGGGCTCATTGGTCAGACCACATCACCCACAATGCACTCCCTTCCCTTTCTGGGGGCAGGGGAGGAATAGTGCATTATGGATTGCCTGGAAACGGTACATCAGGAGATACGGGGTCCAGCAGCGTTTCTCAATTGACATATTCTGTTTAATTAAAATGAAAAATTGTTCTGTGGAAACCAAACACTTTTCATGAAAAATTTCATTTTGGTGAAAACCCCATTTTCCATCTCTAACTCGTTTTGATGGAACATTTTCCACCAGCCCCGGTTATTAGCTTTTCTGAACAATTAGGATTCATAGAATCATAGAATCATCATAGAATCATAGAATATCAGGGTTGGAAGGGACCTCAGGAGGTCATCTAGTCCAACCCCCTGCTCAAAAGCAGGACCCATACCCAATTAAATCATCCCAGCCAGGGCTTTGTCAAGCCTGACCTTAAAAACTTCTAAGGAAGGAGATTCCACCACCTCCCTAGGCAACGCATTCCAGTGTTTCACCACCCTCCTAGTGAAAAAGTTTTTCCTAATATCCAACCTAAACCTCCCCCACTGCAACTTGAGACCATTACTCCTTGTCCTGTCCTCTTCTACCACTGAGAATAGTCTAGAACCATCCTCTCTGGAACCACCTCTCAGGTAGTTGAAAGCAGCTATCAAATCCCCCCTCATTCTTCTCTTCTGCAGACTAAACAATCCCAGTTCCCTCAGCCTCTCCTCATAACTCATGTGTTCCAGACCCCTAATCATTTTTGTTGCCCTTCGCTGGACTCTCTCCAATTTATCCACATCCTTCTTGTAGTGTGGGGCCCAAAACTGGACACAGTACTCCAGATGAGGCCTCACCAATGTCGAATAGAGGGGAACGATCACGTCCCTCGATCTGCTCGCTATGCCTCTACTTATACATCCCAAAATGCCATTGGCCTTCTTGGCAACAAGGGCACACTGCTGGCTCATATCCAGCTTCTCGTCCACTGTCACCCCTAGGTCCTTTTCCGTAGAACTGCTGCCTAGCCATTCGGTCCCTACTCTGTAGCTGTGCATTGGGTTCTTCCGTCCTAAGTGCAGGACCCTGCACTTATCCTTATTGAACCTCATCAGATTTCTTTTGGCCCAATCCTCCAATTTAGGTCCCTCTGTATCCTATCCCTGCCCTCCAGTGTATCTACCACTCCTCCCAGTTTAGTATCATCCGCAAATTTGCTGAGAGTGCAATCCACACCATCCTCCAGATCATTTATGAAGATATTGAACAAAACTGGCCCCAGAACCGACCCCTGGGGCACTCCACTTGACACCGGCTGCCAACTAGACATGGAGCCATTGATCACTACCCTTTGAGCCCGACAATCTAGCCAACTTTCTACCCACCTTATAGTGCATTCATCCAGCCCATACTTCCTTAACTTGCTGACAAGAATACTGTGGGAGACCGTGTCAAAAGCTTTGCTAAAGTCAAGATACAATACATCCACTGCAGGTTCTCTTGACCTGATGCCAGAGGATCAGCACTCCCACTGTGAATAATGAGGAGAACTGGGCACTTCTACGGTGCTCAGGATGCCTTGTGCGGGGTAGATCTGGAAAACCTTCCACAGAAGTCTGAGGGGATGATTTCTCTGAGGGGTCTGGGATCCCTTTGGCAGATGATTATGAGGACCTGGGTTTCAGCCAAAGTTGAGCAGCTTTTGCTTGTGTTGACAGACTACCATTTTACCTCAGAGTATCACGTAAGGAAAGCCAGACCACCACCAGCACACAGTCCAGTAGCACAGTTACACAGTGCTGCCTTACCACAGAAAGACTCATTCCTCCAAGGTGAGATGGTGACATTCGCTCTCTGACAGGCGGCTGCGTATGTCTGAACGGACTCGCACAGGGCACTGCTCTCCCCTCCTGACACACACAGGTCAAAGATGCAATCAGACAGATAGTGGCCTGGGTCAATCTGGGAGTGGCAAGCGGAGAACGGCCCATCAGGGTCCTGGATCACCCAGCACCGGGACTTGGACTGCACCAGACTTTCCTTATCTTCACACAAAGGGCAGGAATCAGGGCAGCCGTCGTCACAGCCAGGGACATCCTCAGACTTCCCAGCCAAAGCCAAGTGGAAGGTGTCCTTCCCATGGGAGACGTTCTGCATCACAAAATCATCCTCAGCCGCTCCATTGAGGTTCACGCACAGCCCGCAGGTCTGGCCTCGGTACTCAGGGGGGAGGCTGACAAAGAGGCTGTGGGCCAGGTCATAGCTCACACTCAGACCAGAGTCGGCTTGCACAATTGTATGAAACCCATCCTGATAAACGACAATTCCTCTTCTCTTGAGATGCACCGGGAGAGTTAGAGTCACCCCATCAATCTGAGTGAGGGAAAATAGCACCAAAGAGATCAGTGCAGGAATTTATGCAGTCATAGATAGGGACCATTCTGATCATTTACTCTGAGTCCCTTGCATGACCCAAGCCAGAAAACTTCACTCAGTAATTCCTGCAGTGGAGGGAATTATTCTTCTCTACTACATAAATGATACCAGAGAGCCCAATATCCAATGTGATGAATGTGGGAATTTTGGGTAATATTTTTATGATCCATATCTGTATCTCAGTTTAGCCCCTGACTGTATTCCGTGTATGGGAGTTCAATTGATTTCCATGGAAGAGGGGGTGGGATGGACTATTTGGGTCAGGTGGGCTGCCTGAGTTGGATCCAGATGTGCTATCAAGAACTGAATGGGCTCAGCACATATGAATAGAAGGTCCTGCATTGACAATGGAAGAGCCAAGGACCGTGACATTAACACCTAACAACTGAGGGCCCAGAGCAAGTTAATTTCCCCCCCCCCCACCCCGACTATCAGTAGGGGAGGAGTCTAAAAGTCCCAAGCAGGAGAACAAAAGAACTGAGCACAACCAAAGGAGGCTCCCAGTGGGACAAGGAAACAGAGATGGAGACAGACTTGAGGAGTCTCTGGGAAGCAGGACTGATGGACACTGACTAAAAGTTTGCTTCTCCATGCTGACCTAATGTCTCTCTGATGCTGTAGGCCTGTTGACTAGTAAATGGTGCCTGGCTTTGAAAAGGCTGCCCTGCACCAATGCAGATGTTTTCCTGGTTGCCTTGCTCTCTGAGAAGGAGTCTGATCACAGGAAGCCACACAGCTGTTTCTTGTGAAAAAGCTAAACCCACAGCCCTGGGGATTTCCAAAGGGTGCTTTCCAAAGAGGCTATACTGGCTGGGGTGATCACGCAGACCCTGAGAATCCATGACACCTTGTAAAAAGACATCAACCTCAATTTGAATAGTCCAGGTGAGGGTGAGTGAACCACTTCCATTACTCACTGTGAAAACGTTTCCTCTTGTCTGCAATTTGAATTATTCTAACTCCAACTTTCAGCCGCTTTTATTCCTTTCTCTGCTAGCTGAAGAGCTCCTAAAACCAGGTCTCTTCTATCTACTTACAGGCCCGATCAAGACTCTGCTTAACCTTTCCTTTGAGAAGCTGAATAGGTTGAGATTACCTTGCATCCAGCACAACACGTACACAAACAATAATTAGTGTGCACATGAGATCTGAGCTAACCCTAAACCTGTCCTGGGCATTATGGTCTCGTCACGAAGTGCTGAACAGACTGCTGTAGGGGAAATAATGGCACTGTTCCCTCTAATTTTTTACATGCGTGTGCGGAATTAATTTTGTTATGTGCGCCAATATGGAGGTGATGTGTGGTGGGGGTGGAGTCGAGGGGTTCAGAGTTTGGGAGGGGGTTCAGGGCCAGGGCAGAGGGTTGGGGTGTAGGGTTGCGAGCTCTGCAATGGGGCCAGGGATAAGGGGTTTGGAGTGTGGGAGGGGGCTCAGAGCTGGGGCAGGAGGTTGGGGTGCAGGGTGGTGAGGGCTACAGCCAGGGGTGCGGGCTCTGGGGTGGGGCCAGGGATGAAGGGTTTGGGGTGCAGGCTGTCCTGAGGCTGCAGCGGGGAGAGAGGACTCCCCCCAGCCCTCCCTCGGCGCAGCAGCTTGGGGCCAGGCCAGGGGAGGGGCTCCTCTCTCCGGCCAGGGCAACTCCAGCTGGGCCGGGCTGGGGTAGGGGCGCCTCTCCCCGCTTGCGTGGCCTTCGCAGCTCAGGGGGAAGTTAGGCACTGACGGGCGTATTCGGGAAAGTGGGAAAAAATCAACAACTACTGGGAAATGACTTTTCCCCCAATTTCATTTATTTCATTAAGTGCTTTCCCAGGGAGAACTAGCCCCGTGGAATTACCTTGACCGTCCCATGCTGCCCTCTCTGCAGATGGATCTCAGTCTTGTTCACAAGGACAAAGACCTCCGAGGTCACAGGCACAGGAACATGGGGCAGGTTTCCGTTCTTCACTTCCACTCTGAAGAAGGATAAGGACTTTGAATCCCCACACAGTTCCGCAAACACGTATTTGCAGGTGCCCTGGGAATTGTATCGCTTCCCATCAAACGTAGTGTAATGGGGCAGACCAGAAGCCCAGCAGATGCCGTTGGTTCGCTCATGGCACCCATAAACCCCCTTTCGAGTGCCACAGAATTCCCCAGGGGCACAGGCAGAGCGGGAGCACTGGACAGCGTGGGAGGAGCCGTCACATCTGCACAATCTCCGGCAATTTTCTCCTTCCCAGAAGCTTTCCCCTGCCAGGTGGTATCTGCCATTGTGGGTGCAGCCGCACTGCTCTGGAGGCACACAGTCAGTGCCACTCCGCACAAAGCCAGGGTCACACTGGCACCCTTCTTGACACGCAGTCCGGCAGCGGGAGGGCACAGCTGGGTGGGCACAAGAGGCCGGGCAGGAAGGTCCACAGAGCTCATAGTGGCTTTTGGGGGGGCAGGTTAACTCTGAAAGGGACATGAAGAACTGTGGTTAGAAATACAGAAGGACGCTGCAGGGAATCCTCCCAGGCAGAAAATCCAGGACAAACAATGAAAACAGGGATCAGAGGAAAGACTTAATATACAGAGAGCAGGACAGATCCTTCATTTCCTAAGAAATAATTTTCGTGCTAAAAATCTAGGGTTTCTCCTTACAAGCAACACTCCTCTCTTAGGATCAAGTTCCAGGCACAGCTAATAGCCTAGCCAGTAAATATCAGCATGTCACTACAGCATCAGTAGTGGCTTCTACTCTGGGCCAGAAAGATGCCCATCCAAGTCCCTCCCCTCCTTTGGATTCATACCCAGTGATGACTCTGCAGACAGTCCTAGGGAGGGATGCTGCACTAAGTACCATTTCCCAGCGCACCCATTAAGGTGACAGACTGGCCTTAGTACCCGTCTCAGAGTTATTCAGATAGCACTAAAAGGTCCTGTAGCATTTTCTAAGAGTGAGCAATAAACAAGCATCCCAGCTGCCATTAGGTTGCTCAATGAAATCTGGATCTGGTTTGTTATCTATTTTTAGTGCTCTCTATTTACATGTGGAATCCCTGTCCGGCTGGTATTTAACTCATTGCATTGTGTGTGACACTTTGTGAGACCAGGAATGGAAGGTGGAAGAGAAAGGTAGACCCTGAGATCCTGATTCAGAGAGCTGGTAACTGTAGTTAATATATTTTCAAAGTATATTTTAACGTGTACACACTGTACAGTTTCAGAATAGCAGCCATGTTAGTCTGTATCCGTAAAAAGAAAAGGAGGACTTGTAGCACCTTAGAGACTAACAAATTTATTAGAGCATAAGCTTTTGTGAGCTATAGCTCACTGCATCCGATGAAGTGAGCTGTAGCTCACGAAAGCTTATGCTCTAATAAATTTGTTAGTCTCTAAGGTGCCACAAGTCCTCCTTTTCTTTTTACACTGTACAGTGAATGTAATTCTTCTCCCTCTGTCCTTTTAACTAGCTGGTGACAATTATCCTTATGCTTATTTGAAACATTTAGCTTCTTCTCAAAGCTAAAGACAATGAGAATTTATTGGCCCATCACAACAGGTGGGACATCTCGTCTGGGGAGTATTAACTAAGCTAAAGTTAAAATACACAGTTCCCAGGAAAGGAAAGCTCAGATGTCTGATAAGGAATCTTCCAACTATTGTTAACGTCTCAAAGGTCTCCCATAGTTTACATAGGGGAGGTCTACACTTAAAATGCTGCTGTCTGTAGAGCTTTAATGAAGACAATCCTATGCTGAGCTGGCATAGTGAATCCACCTCTCCGAGAGACGGTAGCTATGTCAACAGACACAGCGCTGTCTACACCGGGGGTTAGGTTGGTATAACTGTGCCGCTCAGGGGTGTGGATTCGCCCTGAGCGGTGTAGCTATACTGACGTGAATCTCTAGTGGAGACCAGATCATACTGTTAACCTCCACCTCTCTTAGCTCTGGTCTACAGTACAAATGTATGCTGGTGTAACTATGTCGCTTGGGGGTGTGGAGAATCCATACCCGAGAGACACAGTTGTAGTGACTGAACTCCTGCTGTGGACAGCGCTATGTCAATGGAAGAGTTTCTCCCGTCAACACTGCTACCGCCTCTCGGGGAGGTGGAGTACCCAAGCCAGCAGGAGAAGCTCTCCAGTTGGTGTAGGTAGTGTCTTCATTAAGCGCTAAAGTGTAGACAAGCCCTTAGCCTAACTAAGGCTATGTCTACACTACGCACCTTTTAGTGACACAGCTGTACCATTACAGCCGTGCCACTAAAAGGTGAGCAGTGTAGCCGCTCTTTGTTGGCGGGAGAAAGCTCTCCCACTGACAAAAGAATCCCACCCCCAATGAGAGGCGGTAGCTTTGTCAGCAGGAGAGCTCTCCCGACCACAAAGAGCTGTTCACGCTGGTGCTTTGTCAGTACAAATTTTGTCGTCCGAGGCTGTGTGGTTTTTTTCCACACCCCTGAATGACAAAAGTTTTACCAACGAAAGTCCAGTGTAGACAAAGCCCCAAGAGAACCCCTGCCAGGCCAGAGATAAGAATAACTTCCCTTTTCCCTGTGCAGAGGACTCTGTTGGCTCAAATATGTTAACTAAGAACCAGAGATAAGTGTAGAAAATGTAAGTTAGAAATAGCTTGCTGTGAGACTCAGAAAACTGACGGTCAAATGGAGCAAACTGTTACCCCAAGAAATCCAAACCATCTGGCCTCCATCCCAAATTGTACATTTGTCTGCCTTGGGAATCAGATTTGCAACTCTCCTTATGAATAATCGGTCTTGTTCTTCCAGTGTAATGTCTCCTATCCTATGATAAGCCTGGAAGATGGGATGTGAAAAGTATTAGATACAGTGCAAGAATGTATGGTGGGAGGGAGAGCTCAGTGGTTTGAGCATTGGCCTGCTAAACCCAGGGTTGTGAGCTCAATCCTTGAGGGAGGCCATTTAGGGATCTGGGGCAAAAATTGGGGAGTGGTCCTGCTTTGAGGAGGGGGTTGGACTAGATGACCTCCTGAGGTCCTTTCCAACCCTGAGATTCTATGAATGTATGGAGCTAGATTTAGAAGACAAGAGATTTTGTTTGCTTTCTATATAAATTATTGTTGCACTGTAGAAGAGATAGGAATTGTATAGCACTAGAAGGAAAAAAAGAATTTTGAATGATATCAGCACCAAGCCAGGGTATAATGCTGGAATATTAAGAGTAACGTGTGAGGACTTGTCTACACTAGAAGCAGCTGCACCATGTCTGGTTGCCACGTCTCTTTGCCAATGGGAGAGAGCTCTCCCATCAACATAATAAAATCACATCCGCGAGAGGCAGTAGCTGTGTCAGTGGGAGAAACTCTCCTGCCAGCATAGTGCTGTCCACACAGCACTTATGTCAGTGCAACTTATGTGGCGCAGGAGAACGGTTTATTCGCACATAAGTTAACACGATATAAACTGTAGTACATTGTCTTAAAAACGGGGGATGCCAATTTATTGTTGGGGCAGATGCTAAGGTCAGGTCAACACTACAGAATTACTTCGGTGCAGCTGTGTTGATGCAGTGGTTTAAGTGTAGACATACGGTAAAATATAATCCATGAAATGACTGAAATGCTCCAACTAAGGAAGCATCGAAGAAATGTGTTATATACCAACCCATCTACTGGACACTGATGGAAATAACAGAGAAACCAGAAGCTGAACACTTAGCCCAATTTGGCAAATGGCCAATAGAAACAGATTTCAGAGTAGCAGCCGTGTTAGTCTGTATCCGCAAAAAGAAAAGGAGGACTTGTGGCACCTTAGAGACTAACCAATTTATTTAAGCATAAGCTTTCGTGAGCTACAGCTCACTTCATCGGATGCATAAAGTGGAATATTAATTAATTAATATTGTATTAATTAATTTATTAATACTAATTAATATTAATTGATAAATATTACCACTCTCCTCATGAATAATCTGTCTTATTCTTCCAATGTCATGTCTCCTATCTTACAATAAGCTTGAAAGATGTGATGTGAAAAGTATTAGGTATAGTCCAAGAACATACAGAGCGTGTCTGCTAGATTTAGAAGACATTAAGGGGTATTGTTTGTTTTCTTTGTAAATTATTACACTGTAGAAGCGATAGGAATTGTACAGCACTAGAAGGAAAAAAAGAATGTGAAATGATATTAGCACCTAACCAGGGTATAATGCTGGAATATTAAGAGAAATGTCTTAAAAAGGGGTGATCCCATAGTTGGGGCAAATACTAACATACAGTCCATGAAATGAAAAGGAGTACTTGTGGCACTCCTTTTCTTTTTGCGAATACAGACTAACACGGCTGTTCCTCTGAGTCCATGAAATGATTCAAATACTCCAACTAAAGGAAACTGAAGAAATATGTTATACAGCACCACCATCTACTGGATCCTGGTGGAAGTAGCAGGGAAACTGGGAGCTGAAAGCTGAGAGCAATTATGGCCAATAGAATCTGCAGGGTGGCAACCTTCCTGCTAACTTCAATTAACAGAGCATACAACCCTGAGGCCACTGCCCATAGTCTGTATCCCCAGACATAGGTGCTGATGTCTAGTTTTCTCCAGGAGTGCTCCACCCCCGCTCTGCCCCGAGGCCCCTACCCCACACCACCCCTTCCCCCAAAGCCCCACCCTCGCTCAGCATCTTCCTGCCCTGGCTCCGACCCCTCCCCCGAGGCCCTGCCCTTGCTCCACCTCTTCCCAGCCCCGCTCCACCCTCTCCTCTAGGTCCCCGCCTGCCCGCCGCTCGCTGCTCTCCACCCTCCCACCTGGCTGTTTGGCGGTGTCACAGAACAGAGGTTTGGTCACAGAACAGAGGCCCTGCCCTTGCTCCACCTCTTCCCAGCCCCGCTCCACCCTCTCCTCTAGGTCCCCGCCTGCCCGCCGCTCGCTGCTCTCCACCCTCCCACCTGGCTGTTTGGCGGTGTCACAGAACAGAGGTTTGGCGGCACCCCTGACTAGCTCATCTGGGCGCCACCAAACAGCTGATCGGCGGCAGTGCTGCCAAACCACTGTGGCTGATGGGTGCTGGGCACCCTTTTTTTTTTCCCATGAGTGCTCCAGCCCCGGAACATCCATGGAGTCGGCGCCTATGATCCCAGAGCTTGCTGAACCCCTGCGGACAACATCTCCTCCTGTCCAGGTTGGGTCAGAAGGCCAAGAAGAGCTGACTGAACCCCCAAATAAGCAGCTGAATCCAGAAGTGCAACTGTGCAGCCATGTGGAAAGGAGTCTCTCTTATTCCAGGGTTAAGAGGACAAGAAGAAGCAGTGAGATTTCATCTCAAAGATTGGACTTGTCCTTCTGTTCTTTAATATAAATGAGTGAAGGTTAGCTTGTTGAGTCTACGCTCTTCAGTGAGACATTAAGGAACCCCCTTTTGGATTTTAACTGACTAATGCTATATGCCGGCCCTCCTTGATAAGTCCAAGCAAACTGGCTTAAGAGAGATTTAGAACAATAACTTTAAGAAATTACTTTTGATACTTTAAACTTGTCCTTTTCACACCAAACCATTTGTGACGGGGCAAGGCCAGATGGCTCTAGAAAAGTAGTGGGAGATAGATATATTAGCTCCAGGCTAAACAAATCCCTGGTACCAGGATAAGTGAAATGGCAGCTGCTCCAGGTCAATTAAGACACCTGGGGCCAATTAAGAACGTTCCAGAAGGCAGGGACAATGATAGGTTGCTTGGGATACCTGAAGCCAACCAGGGGCTGGCTGAAACTAGTTAAAAGCCTCCCAGTCAGTCAGGTGGGTGTCAGGAGCTGTGGGAGGAAGTTGCGCTGTTGGAGAGGCTGAGTAGTACATACCATATCAGGCACAAGGCAGGAGGCCCTGAGGTAAGGGGGAAGCGGAGCTTGAGGAAGTGAGGGCTGCTGTGGGGGAAGTAGCCCAGCTTGGCTTAACAGTGAAATCCTTGCTGCTCTTAAATACAAAAAAGAAGCTTACAAGAAGTGGAAGATTGGACAAATGACCAGGGATGAGTATAAAAATATTGCTCGGGCATGCAGGAGTGAAATCAGGAAGGCCAAATCACACCTGGAGTTGCAGCTAGCAAGAGATGTTAAGAGTAACAAGAAGAGTTTCTTCAGGTATGTTAGTAACAAGAAGAAAGTCAAGGAAAGTATGGGCCCCTTACTGAATGAGGGAGGCAATCTCGTGACAGAGGATGTGGAAAAAGCTAATGTACTCAATGCTTTTTTTGCCTCTGTCTTCACGAACAAGGTCAGCTCCCAGACTACTGCACTGGGCACCACAGCATGGGGAGGAGGTGACCAGCCCTCTGTGGAGAAAGAAGTGGTTCAGGACTATTTAGAAAAGCTGGACGTACACAAGTCCATGGGGCCAGATGCGTTGCATCCAAGAGTGCTAAAGGAGTTGGCGGATGTGATTGCAGAGCCATTGGCCATTATCTTTGAAAACTCATGGCGATCGGGGGAGGTCCCAGATGACTGGAAAAAGGCTAATGTAGTGCCCATCTTTAAAAAAGGGAAGAAGGAGGATCCTGGGAACTACAGGCCAGTCAGCCTCACCTCAGTCCCTGGAAAAATCATGGAGCAGGTCCTCAAGGAATCAATTCTGAAGCACTTAGAGGAGAGGAAAGTGATCAGGAACAGTCAGCATGGATTCACCAAGGGCAAGTCATGCCTGACTAATCTAATTGCCTTCTATGACGAGATAACTGGCTCTGTGGATGAAGGGAAAGCAGTGGACGTGTTGTTCCTTGACTTTAGCAAAGCTTTTGACACGGTCTCCCACAGTATTCTTGCCAGCAAGTTAAAGAAGTATGGGCTGGATGAATGGACTATAAGGTGGATAGAAAGCTGGCTAGATTGTCGGGCTCAAAGGGTAGTGATCAATGGCTCCATGTCTAGTTGGCAGCCGGTATCAAGTGGAGTGCCCCAGGGGTCGGTCCTGGGGCCGGTTTTGTTCAATATCTTCATAAATGATCTGGAGGATGGTGTGGATTGCACCCTCAGCAAGTTTGCAGATGACACTAAACTGGAAGGAGAGGTAGATATGCTGGAGGGTAGGGATAGGATACAGAGGGACCTAGACAAATTGGAGGATTGGGCCAAAAGAAATCTGATGAGGTTCAACAAGGACAAGTGCAGAGTCCTGCACTTAGGATGGAAGAATCCCATGCACCGCTACAGACTAGGGACCGAATGGCTCGGCAGCAGTTCTGCAGAAAAGGACGTAGGTTACAGTGGACGAGAAGTTGGATATGAGTCAACAGTGTGCCCTTGTTGCCAAGAAGGCCAATGGCATTTTGGGCTGTATAAGTAGGGGCATTGCCAGCAGATCGAGGGACGTGATCGTTCCCCTCTATTCGACATTGGTGAGGCCTCATCTGGAGTACTGTGTCCAGTTTTGGGCCCCACACTACAAGAAGGATGTGGAAAAATTGGAAAACGTCCAGCGGAGGGCAACAAAAATGATCAGGGGACTGGAACACATGACAGGAGAGGCTGAGGGAACTGGGGATGTTTAGTCTTCAGAAGAGAAGAATGAGGGGGGATTTGATAGCTGCTTTCAACTACCTGAAAGGGGGTTCCAAAGAGGATGGCTCTAGACTGTTCTCAGTGGTAGCAGATGACAGAACAAGGAGTAATGGTCTCAAGTTGCAGTGGGGGAGATTTAGGTTGGATATTAGGAAAAACTTTTTCACTCGGAGGGTGGTGAAACACTGGAATGCGTTACCTAGGGAGGTGGTGGAATCTCTTTCCCTAGAAGTTTTTAAGGTCAGGCTTGACAAAGCCCTGGCTGGGATGATTTAGTCGGGGATCGGTCCTGCTTTGAGCAGGGGGTTGGACTAGATGACCTTCTGAGGTCCCTTCCAACCCTGATATTCTATGATTCTATGATTCTATGAATTGTACATATCATGTTTCTAAAAGGTCAGCTACCATAGCTGATACTATTAGGGTCCCTGGCCTGGAGCCCGGAGTAGAGGGTGGGCCCGGGCTCCCTCACACACACCCTTTGCCCCTGATTAATCACTGAGACTGGGAGACAACAGAGACTGTGCAAGGAAGGATAACTTCTCCTCACCTCCCTCGCTGGCTTATGATGAAAATGGCTCAGTAGACTGTGACCCTTGTCTCTAGAGAGAGAAGGGTTATGTGGAGGGTCACAGTGAGCCTCTGAGGCTAGCGAAATCCACCAGGAAACGCGAGACCCACGGAGGCAAGGACAGAGCTTTGTCACACATTCAAATAGCAGGGACCACACTCCTGAAAGTGCCTTGAAGACATGTGTATCCTTGCTCCTTGGAGAGGCACTAGAATTGTAATAAATGTATTAAAAAGTACTAAACAATTGATGATCATAAGCACATTTAATAAGAAACCTTGGTGATTTGGATGGCTCCTTGGTACAACTGCTGAGACCTGAACCATAGTCTATGACAATCGCTTGCAAGGCTTCAGAGTAGCAGCCATGTTAGTCTGTATTTGCAAAAAGAAAAGGAGGACTTGTGGCACCTTAGAGACTAACACATTTATTTGACCATAAGCTTTCATGAGCTACAGCTCACTTCATCGGATGCATTTGATGAAGTGAGCTGTAGCTCATGAAAGCTTATGCTCAAATAAATTTGTTAGCTTGTAAGGCTGAAGTGGTGTATTCAGAATATTGGTTGTGTCTACCTTTGATTGGTGAACGGCTGACTGCATACTGAGGTGGTTCTGGGTGAATCAATTACTTGCTGATTGGTTAAGAATAACTTGAGCATCGTGATCGTGATCAAGGTACAAGCTGGTTAGAAAGGAACCTAGTAGACTAATGCTCCCTGGACTCAATAAAAAGGGGTTACCCTAATTAATTTCCAATTCCAGTTCTGATTACGACACTTATCCAATTGGCAAGTCTAGTTTGTTTCATCTCAGCTTTAAATTCTCACTGGCACCCAAGCAGCTGCGTGACCCTAACTCCCTTTCACCCTGACAGAGATCAGTTGCAGACACATGTAGCTGGCACATGACTCTGGCATTTGGAGAGGCTGGCCACGAGCGCTGGAAGCTCCCTAGAAGTGGGAGGCGCTACCGGCACCCGGACCATGGCCCCACGGCCCGCCCCCCACCTCTCGCTGCGCCCCAAGGTGTCCCCCGACCGCTTTGCTTCACCCCCCTCCCTGAGGCTAAGAAAACTCCTTAGCCAACCCTCTGTCACTCCAGCTCCAATTAAGGGAGGTGAATTGGAGCTGGTAGATCACCTGGCCCTGACTGGGGAAGCTGGAACAGCTGCTGCCTTGTCAGGCTGGGGCTGGGTAAAAGCCCCAGGGGAAGGAAGCCAGGGGAGGAGCTGGAAAGGCTGTGAGCTGCACTAGAGGAAGGCCAGTGAGGGGAAGCAGAGAGAGATAGCTTGCCCCCTGTCTCCTGCTGGTGGACTGTAAGAAGGGGGCTATGTGTATGGTGGAAAGGTGGTGGGAACACAACCTGTAAATAAAAGCACCAGGTGAGCACTGCACCAAGGTCTCTGTGTGACTGTCTCAGCCCAGTGAGGGCAGGAGCCAGGAGGTCTCTGCAGCCACCCCATTACACCCCCCCACCTGCTCCTCTTCGCCCCCTACCCCGAGACCCCCCCACCCATTCCGCTTCACTCCTTCCCCCGAGGCCCACCCGCCCGCTCCACTTTGCCCCCTCCTCCAAGGCCCCGCTCCTCTCTGCCCCCTCCCTTGAGGCTCCCCCGCCTGCTGCTTGCTCCTCTGTGCCCCTGAGACCCTCCCCATCCGCCTGCCGCTCATTCCTTTCTGCTCCCTCCTGCCGTAACGGTGAGCGATGGTGGGGGGAGGAGAGAAATGAGCGGCAGATGGGAGGGGCTCGGGGGAAAGAGGTGCAGCGCGGGTGGGAAGAAGTGAAGTGGGGGCGGGGAAAAGAGGGGAAGAGGCCAAGCAGGGGCAGGGGTTTGGGATGGAGCATGGGTGGGGCCATAGACTGGGCGCCAGCAGACCCAACTTCTTGGTAGCTTCTGGCAGCAGCGCTCCAAATGTGGTGGGCTAGTGGCATTTCTTGCCCCATTTGGGGATGTTTAGCCTCCCCAATCCTCTTATACCCACTGCGTTCCTGTGACTCAATGGGGCCGGAGCCAAATCTGATTGAAATCAGTGGAAAAACTCCCTTGATTTCAATGGACTGTGGATCAGACCAAGGAAACAAAGAAGATTTGGGGAGTCTGAGGTAACACTCTCCATATATTTGGACTCGACTGCTTACCGCATCCAGCCCGCTGTCTCCATGGCTCAATGGTAATGCCGCGACTTTGGCACTGCTGGGCATAACTGCGAAGCACTTCACACAGGGTCTGCCGGCTGCCCCGAGTCACACACACATCCCTCACGCAGTTCTCCAAATGGATCTGAGCATCAACCAGCTGGTTACACTCTTTAAAAGGCCCAGCAGTGTCTGCGATGACCCCGCAGTAGCTCTGAGATCTGTACTGGGCTTGTTCTGCTTCATTACATGGGGCTGGGAGCCCAACTGCTGTGCAATGAAAAGGGGAATCAGCATCCTTCCAGCTATTGCCAAAGGTGACGGCATCATGGACCACAGAACCGTTTGGGGTCCGGAAATCATCACTCTGGTTCCCATTGAAATCCCCACCGAGTCCACACAGTGACCCAAAGTAGATCTCAGAAACAGAAACCGACACAGAGTGGGACCAGTCATAGGACACAGAGAGGCCAAAGTCGGTCTGGAGCACAGCAGACGAGCCGCTGTAATAGGCGTAGAGTTTACCCGATGCAAGGACCAGGGGCAGATTGACCAGGGATCCATTCACCTAGTGGGAAAGCGAGACAAGTGTGTGCATTAATCCCCTCTCCCCAAGCCTGGTGCATTCATTGTCATGCCAACAGGCAGCCCGCATTTCTAGCTATTTCACATCACTTTTATTGTCTGTATCTGTATCCTAGGATCGTTCTGTATGTTTCGGGTATTTGTTTTTCTGCCCTGCTCTATATTCCATCCCCTTTGCAAACCAGAACTATGGCCAGCTTGTCAGATTGTTCGTCCAGGTCATTAGTGAATGAAGGTTCCGAAGACAACCTGACAAAATTTAGAGCAAGACTGAATCACTGGCTTACCTTAGTAGCAGGTTCTTGACACCCACGTACATGGAAGAGGAGCATATTTAAGGCTTCTCCCAGTTATGATTTTCCTGGACCTACATTTCCTCCCTTAACTCCATTCAGCACGGAAGAGATCAATTTCTTCAAATCTGTGAAATGCTCTTACCTGCACTTGACCATACTGTCCCACCACTATAGCAACATGCTCTCCATAGACATCTAGCTCCACCAGGCGTATCCAGGACACCGCTATGGATCCTTTGTGCTCATTCTCCACGTTGACAGCGAAGTCTGGGAGGTTCCCAGGGGGGCCACAATACTTGCTTAGGGTGTATTTGCAGGCTCCTTGATAATCAAACATGACTCCATCAAATGTGGTGTAGTGGGAGTGGCCGAACACCCAGCAAGTGCCGAACGTCACAGGGTAACAGCCTCGGATGCCATTCACAACGCTGCATATTTCCAGAGTCCCGCAGGCATGATCCTGGCACTCCATGGGCTGGGCAGGCTGCCGGCAGCTGCATTTCCTGCGGCAGGTGTCTGTCAGGATCACCTCCTCTCCCAGCTGGTGATACTGACCCTTCAACGTGCAGCCACACCGGCTCACAGGCACACAGTGTCCAGCGTCCAGAACATAGCCTTCCCTGCAGAAGCATCCCGCCACGCAGGGCTTTGTGCAGAGCAGGGGTGCACTAAGGTTGGCACAAGTGGCAGGGCAGGCAGGGCCACAGAAGTCAAAAGAGTTCTTGGCTGGGCAAGTGAAACCTAGAAGAATCAAGAGAGACCTGTGCATGAATTCCTTTCCAGCACTTCAGAAACAGCCCCAGACTGATGCACAAGCCCTAATGGTCTTTTCCCCATTTTTCATCTGAAAGTTAAGTTCATCTTCACTTGCTTCCCAGGGCTAAAACCAGAGCAAGAGAAAACATCAGCACTTGTGAATTCACTACAAACAGAATCTGCCCTCTGGGGAGTATTACTCTTCATATATATTTGTATGAGTATCAGGCAAGAAAACAGAGAGAAATGGCATGGATGGAGTACCTTGAGTGGAAAAGGGACAGTTCTGATCTCAGCTTCTGCACCTACTTCCTATTCCCATGAAAAGTAAACCTTTGGATTTGTTTCAGAGTAGCAGCCGTGTTAGTCTGTATTCGCAAAAAGAAGAGGAGGACTTGTGGCACCTTAGAGACTAACAAATTTATTTGAGCATAAGGTTTCGTAAGCTACAGCTCACTTCATCGGATGCATTCAGTGGATTTTCCACAGCTGTAGCTCACGAAACCTTATGCTCAAATAAATTTGTTAGTCTCTAAGGTGCCACAAGCACTCCTTTGGATTTGGAATCAGACAAGAAAGTGTATCCACCTTCTGACGTAGTCTGGTATTGTTCCTTCCCTCCTCTTTACGTTAGAATTGGGGAAGCTGTGACAATTGTGTTGCACATGCACATTGTGGAAATGCTGCTTGTGTTTTGCAGTGCTGACTTTTGAGGCCCCTGACTCAACAGGCCCCTGACTTTTGAGAACACTGTATCACATTCACACAGTCAATAGGTCATTGTAAAGCTGGGATACCATAGACAGGGAATAGCCATTTTAAATAAAAGCAAAGACCCTTATTGCTTACTGCAGCCCATCCGTGGTCTCCATTTGGCCATTTTCACACCGACAATGGTGCATATCTCATCGTAAGATTCGATCGCGGCACACAGCATGCGATTGCCCAGGCCATACTGACAAAGGTCGTAGACACAGGACTCGTAGTAAGGGGATGGGCTCTCGTGCCAGTGACACTCAGAGAAAGGTCCCGAGCGGTTCGTGAGGATCCCACACAGTTGCTGGAACACGTGTAATTTTGGACAAGGCACAAGGTTGCCAGTGTCATTCGTACACCTGGAAGAGTCACGTTAATAATGGTTACAAGGTTTTTTTCTCTCATCTCGCTAAAGAGTCAGGATGCACACGGGAGCACAGGCCAGTCCCTGATATAGCATGTTGATGCATTCCGCATTCACATTTTTAGTGAGTACTTCATTACTTTAATTTTAGCTTTTCATTAAAAACTGACATTGTGAATAGCAGAGTCCAGAGTGAAACTCATCTGCAGGGCGAGCTTCTCAGATTTTGCCAGATGCTGCAGGGGATCCTGGGAAGTCTTCACCCCAATCCTGTGCCTCTTGAAGTAAAGGGAACCTAATGTAAAAAAGGGCCTGACCCTGCACCATTGAATTCCTGGGAGTTCTGCCCATTGACATCAATGACCACAGCCTGGGCACCAAAGGAACCTTCTCCCACTTTCACTGGAGGACAGGTCCATCAATGGCTATTAGCCAAGATGGCTAAGCCTCTGACTGCCAGACGCTGGGAGTGGACAACTGGGGATGGATCACTCCATGGCTGCCTGTTCTGTTCATTCCCTCTGAAGCAGCCAGTTCATGAACTCCACCGCTGTGGCTGTCAGCCTTTCCGGGCTCCAGACTCATGTGTAAATGTTGATGGCCTTTCACAACCCACTAAATAGGCTGGTGGAGGGGAAGCTGGGTTCTTCCCCTGGAGAGGTATAGGGTGGGGGTGGGAGGCCCTGTGGGGGTTGCAGAGCCCCTCCTCCCCACAGCACTGACTCCTGCGGTTCCAATCCAATGGGGCTGGCTGAGCTGGACTTTCTGCTCCGGGCTTTGTGACTTCTGGGGTTGTGCCACCGCTCAGGTTTGGCCCAGCCGCCCCTCTGGCATGTCACACCTCAAAGAGTGGTGCAGAGCCCCCACCCACCAGGTTGGGGCACAACTCCCACAAATGTGACCCAGCCAGCCCCTCATCAGTGCAGGCTGGCAAAGCTCACCAGAGCAGTGACCCCGAGGTCATAGTGCTCAGAGCTCAGTCAGCTCCAGGGGCCAGGGCCACCACACAAACTTTGAAATGGTGACTGGGTCTTGATCCAGGGTTCAGAAACCCTGGTCTAAGACTCCAGTGTATGGGGCCCACACTGTCCTTGGGGGCTTCTGGGTATCAGCGCTCTACAAACAACAGGAGGGAAATATGGAAACTGCGTTCCCAAAAGCCCCAGGGAACAGGCCACTTGTAGGCTGGAGACTGCAGCCAGTAGGAGCAGCAGCAGCAGAAGCATCCAAAGCAGGGACATCTGGTCATGTGGACACTCAGAACTGTCTAGAGCTTTGCGTCCACATTTTGTGCTTGTGCTGATGTGTTGTTTGGCCCAACCCTCCTGTGTCCTCATAAGAACATAAGAACGGCCCTACTGGGTCAGACCAAAGGTCCATCCAGACCAGTATCCTGTCTACCGACAGTGGCCAGTGCCAGGTGCCCCAGAGGGAGTGAACCTAACAGGTAATGACCATGTGATCTCTCTCCTGGTATCCATCTCCACCCTCTGACAAACAGAGGTTAGGGACACCATTCCTTACCATCCTGGCTAATAGCCATTAATGGACTTAACCTCCATTAATTTATCTAGTTCTCTTTTAAACCCTGTTACAGTCCTAGTCTTCACAACCTCCTCAGGCAAGGAGTTCCACAAGTTGACTGTGCGCTGTGTGAAGAAGAACTTCCTTTTATTTGTTTTAAACCTGCTGCCCATTAATTTCATTTGGTGGCCCCTAGTTCTTATATTATGGGAACAAGTAAATAACTTTTCCTTATTCACTTTCTCCACACCACTCGTGATTTTACAGACCTCTATCATATTCCCTCTTAGTCTCCTCTCTTCCAAGCTGAAAAGTCCTAGCCTCTTTAATCTCTCCTCATATGGGACCCGTTCCAAACCCCTAATCATTTTAGTTGCCCTTCTCTGAAGCTTTTCTAATGCCAGTATATCTTTTTTGAGATGAGGGGACCACATCTGTACGCAGTATTCAAGTTGTGGGCGTACCATGGATTTATATTAGGGCAATAAGATATTCTCCGTCTTATTCTCTATCCCTTTTTAAATGATTCCTAACATCCCGTTTGCTTTTTGACTGGCACTGCACACTGCGTAGACGTCTTCAGAGAACTATCCACAATGACTCCAAGATCTTTCTCCTGATCAGTTGTCCCTAAATTAACCCCCATCATATTGTATGTATAGTCAGGGTTATTTTTCCCAATGTGCATTACTTTACGTTTATCCACATTAAATTTCATTTGCCATTTTGTTCCCCAATCACTTAATTTTGGCACCCTCAAGGTGTCTTCACCTCAGCTTCACCCCGCACCTGCACCTACTACTTCTCCTCCCCTGCCCTGTCCCTCTCACTCTTCCCTTCATTTTTAGCTAATCCCCTCCTAACTAAACCCACCTCCATACCCCCAAGAAAACCATGGAATTAACATGCTGTTTGCTAACATCACATTTTCCACTCTGCTTGTGTGTTCAACCCCTTTCCTCTGCCCTGTGTCTGTCTTGTCTAGTGAGACCCGTGGTCCCCAAACCGTGGGTCGCACCCCCAAGGGGGGCATGGAGGAATGTTCAGGGGGGTGCAGCAGGACCCAGTCCAGCCCCTATGGGGGCAGGGAGGGAGCGCTACCCAACCCCGCTCTGTCCCCAGGTCTGGTCCAGCCCCACCCCCAGCTCCCAGCCCTGAATATCAAATCCCAGCTTGCTGAGCTATTCTTAGATTTTCCAGCCCCTCCAGGAACCCTTCAGGTCTCTGTCAGGATGCTGGTATTTTCCCTTTCTGTAGAAAAAGGTGGCTAGGGGATAAACATACCCTGGAGGGCTGGTGTCAGAAATCCAGGCGTTCCCGAACTGTGTGTTGTTCTTGGCTCTCTCCCCGCTGGGCAGGACCTTATCATCCATGGGATTGCCATTGAAATTCCCACACATCCCACATAGCTGCTTCTGATACTCTGGGCCCACACGGACAAACAAGCTACTGGCACCATTAAACTGGATCTCCACGCTGCCCTTTGCTCTCACTGTTAGCATGTTCTTCAGTCTCAGGACCTTGGCAACCGTTCCCAGATTTGCTGGTAAGCGAGTCCGTAGCCCATTAACCTGAGACATAAAGGCAAAATTAGTTTCCTAGCCAGTCACTTTGCCTTCTCTAAGCAGGTACCTGCTGCTGCAACAGCTAAGCACTCAGGGTTTTATCAGTCTTCGTCCAGCACATGGAGATAGTATATGAAATTCTGTTTGACAGATCTCTGGGCTGGCATCAAACTCCATCCACATTCAGAGTCTTGTAACAATGACACCGCTAGGAAATACAGAGTAACTGGATCCTGGGCGGCACTGTATTTGTGCCCCAAAATGGCCCATCGGCCAATGCAGACAGTCTCAAGAGAATCACCCCAGTGCAGGGGGATTTTACAGTGATGAAGGATCATTACACCAGCCCTTATCCCACCTTCCCTGGGCTTTGCTCTGACCTCAGGTGGACTGATTTTACACCAGAGTAAGTGCACTGACTCTAACAGGGTTACTAAGGACAGGATCAGGCCCTCTGTTCCTTATTACAACCAGAGATGATTGTGACACTACGCCCCATATTCTTCAGAGAAATATTGTTATAATATGATTATAGCATATCTAGGATGTATTGTATGCAAGAGGGGTCTTGTGAGATATCATTGGAAAGGTTATGATTTACTGAATATGATTATCCTATTTGTATGCATGTATCATTTTTGTATCTAGAGTTAGGATTATGGACTATAAATCCGTACTACAAAAGTGATTGCACATGGGGAACACCCACCAGACAAAATGCAGTCAGCCTGGCTGGTTAGCTGGAATCAAATCAATTGACCATTAGGGGGAACAATAGGTCTTTGAAGACGTTAATCTCCCACTTTCCTGGGATGTTACAAAGGGCCTTTGACTCATGGCTGCTTTGACACTGCAGGGTCATGTGATCATGTCAGCAGGTACTGGACTCCTCCATAGAATACCAGTATTTTCCCACTGGAGAGTGAGGTGTGAGGGTGGGAATCACACTGAAAGACAAAGGATTCCCACCATATGTAAGTCCTATTTAAGGCAGGGGGGGTGAGATCATCAGCTTTCCTTCTTCACTGGATCCCTGCCCAGGATGACTGCTGTGAACATCTAAGAAACAAAGACAAAGGCCGGGGGGGGGAGGGGAGGGGAGGACTGAGCCCTGACTGGGAAGGTGTCTGTCCTGTGAAAGAAATACCTGGAGTTTTAAGCTGCAAGCAAGAGCAGCTTGCTTGCAAGAACCTCTCCAATCTGTCTAAACCAATAACATCTAGGGTGAGAAACTACAACTTGTAACCAGTTTTTTTAGTATCTTAAGCTTAATATTGTGGATTTTTTTTATTTGCTTGGTAATCTGCTTTGATCTGTTTGCTATCCCTTAGAATCACTTAAAATCTATATTTTGTAGTTAATAAACTTGGTTTTGTTTACTCTCAAACCAGTTTGTGGAATTCATAACTGGGGGCGGGAGGGCAGGGAGGAAGCTGTGTATATCTTCCTCCACATTGAGGGAAGGAGCAAATTTCATTATACTGCACAGTTCTCTGAGTGCTGGGAAACTCTCTGGCTGAAGCCTTCCCATGCAGTGCTGATTTCAGTGTCTGTGCCTTTCTGCAGCTGGGTGTGTTCCTACCTATGTGTGTGCTGGAGGAGGCTTGAGGGCCTGGCTCAGCAGGACACTGTCAGGAAGCCCAGGCTGGCCGAACAGGCGAGCTCAGTGGTACCCCAGTATATCAGGCGGCATCCCAGAGTGGGGGGGATGTAACCCGTCAAAGGATGATCAAGATTTTGAAGTTACCAATCATTTAGAATTCCTCCATTTTGGGGTACTGAATGTGATACCTCACAAGGCCTGACCTTAAGACAATGCTGAGCACCTCCCCTTGGATAAGGAGGCTCCTTCTGATGCCTCAGGTGGAATATCCAAACACTGATCCACCCCCAATCACTGCACCCTTGAAAATATTGAAGGGACCAGAAGTAAAATCCCACACAACAAGAAACAGATATTGCCTGACTCCTGAAACAACTGGAAACAGAAATCGAGGAGAAAAGTCTCTCTCTGTATTTTAGACACAGAAGAATCCTTCTGCCTCTAAAACACCGACGGTGAAACCACTAGACACAATATTTATTATTATTAATTATTATTATTACACAGGTCAACTCACATGAACAGCTTTGCCTCTCTCTAGGACAATATTAGCATTAAAATTGCCAGTGCTGAGCCAAATTTCCACTCGGTAAACGAAAGACACCCGGGGATTCCGGAAATGCCTGTTTGCGGTCACCACGCGGAAAGACAAGTCCAAGGAGGAGTTGCAGGTGTGGGAGACCTCGTAGTCACATATGCCTTGGAAATGTGCCACAGCCCCATCAAATGTAAAGTAGTGAGGATCCCCTGTTACAACACAAGTAGTCAAGAGACTCTGGCATCCCAGCTTGCTGTTCTTCACAGTACACTGCTGGCCTGGGTAGCATTTAGCTCGGAAGCAACGGAAATGGTCTTGGGAGTCACAGCTACATCTTTGGGTACAACCAGAGAACCAGACGTGGTCTCCAACCTGGGATGGAGAGACAGAAGAAATAAATGATCCTCATCATCAGCATCATCACCAGCACAACCTCTTAACCAAATCCCAGAGGAAATCTCAGAACCAAGACAGGCCAAAATGTACTAGAGCTCTTTGTGTTTGGTCAGCTCCTCTTGCTTTCTAGCAAAGCAGAGAGAAAAGAAAGTGTTCAAAGAGACATGGACCAAGATTAGAACTGGCTGAAATTTTCCATTTGAAAAATTTTTATTTTTATCTTTTTACATAACTGGGCTTTTCCATAACAACAAACATTTCTGGGGGAATGTCCAATTTTGATGAAAAACTTCAGATTTTCATGAGAACAAAAAACAGGGAACATAATCTGGTTTCCAGCAACTGAAAAACAAATGGTTTTGGCCAGCAACTGAACCTATTTGGTTTTACACCAAAACTTTTCAATATTTAGCCAAAATTTGACTTTAAGCTGAAAACATCAAAACTGTTGAAGAAAAATTTTGATGATGAAAACGTTTATTTTTCACTGAAACTTTTCATTGGAAAACAGAACATTTCCTCATGAGCTGTATCTCAGATACTCCCCATGGAATGTGTGGGCTCATGGAAAAGCAGGTTCTTTACTCTCTGAAAAAAAGAAATCAGATTTTCTACCATATGTTCAAATGCACCCAAATTCCCCCGTGTTGTCTAGTCAGAGTGTGAACTATCAACTCACCTTGTAGTAGTATCCGTTGTGCACACAGCCGCAGTGCTCTGGCAGGACACACTCATCCCCGCTCCACAGGTACCCGTCATTACAGAAACACCCTTCAGAGCAGGTGTGCCCACAGTACTTCTGAAGCCAGGATCCAGCACACAGGTCCTGGTAGTGAGTCTCACAGAGCTCATAGTGACTGTGGGGTGGGCACGAAAGGGCTATAAAAGAGGGAATTGGAAGTTCCTGGGGTCACTATCTGCACATCGCTGGAATTATCCAAATAAAACTCAGGATTGAAAACGCAAACAGAGATTTCACAGTAGCAAACCCATTGCTTTTCACTTGGCTACAGGGTCCTTACTTTTTAAGACAGTGATTTTCAAGTGGGCTTCAAAGAGTTCAATTTCAGTGGCATTTGAACCCCAACTCCCTTAGTTCCTTTGAAATTCCCACTTTAAAAGAGGGTTTCAGAGGTTAGAAGGCTTCTCTGTGCAGTCTAAAGGGGAGAGCAGCCCACACCCAACCGACAAAGAAACCCAGAACTGCAAGATGGGAAGAACCGAAATTGTCCAGGAAGGTGAGTCCGTGCTCTGTAGTCACAGGAGACTGATCCTGTGCTTCCATGAACATGACTCTAATAGAAGCTCCTGGTGTAAGTCCAGAGGAAGAAGAAATATAAGAGATGACCCCTCCCTACCACTGTGTATGAGGGTGGATGATTGGCAAACAAGCCTGAATACAATGACACATACATACAGTATTTATTGTATAAGGGTTGGATTGAGAACTTCCTCTTCAGATACAGTCTGTAGCATTATGCACAAGAGGCTGAATGGCGGTTGCAGGGGCAACCTTAGTACTGGCATTTCCAAACCCTGCACTGCTTGGCTTTGCAACCTGAATGTTGTTGGAACGTAGTTTTTTGTGTGTGTTCTGTATTAGGATGTTGTTGTACTAAGATGAGGTCCTGAAACATAAGCCCTTGTATCAGGGGCCCGGTATGAGGCCTATTGCCAGAGCTAAAGTAATGGTCAAGACTTAGCTGATATAAAACAAAGTAAAGCTGTGAGCAAAAGGCAGAGGCAGAGTTTGATTTGTCTGTCTGAGCTGGCAAAAATACATTTGTTTAGTTACATGGAAATTGTGGTCACTTACCACAGAAAGACTCGCTCCTCCAAGGTAAGATGGTGACATTTGCTCTCTGGCAGGCGGCTGCGTATGTCTGAATGGACTGGCACAGGACACTGCTCTCCCCTCCTGACACACACAGGTCAAAGATGCAATCAGACAGATAGGGGCCTGGGTCAATCTGGGAGTGGCAAGAGGCAAATGGCCCATTGGGATCCTGGATCACCCAGCACCGGGACTTGGATTGCACCAGACTTTCCTCCTCTTCACACCCAGGGCAGGAATCAGAGCAGCCGTCGTCACAGCCAGGGACATTCTCCGACTTCCAGTCTGCAGCGAAGTGGAAGGCGTCCTTCCCTAGAGAGCCGTTACGTGTCACAAAGTCATCCTCAGCCACAGCATTGAAGTTCCCACACAGCCCGCAGGTCTGGCCTTGGTACTCAGGGGGCAGGGTGACAAAGAGGCTGTGGGCCAGATCGTAGCTCACACTCATCCCAAACTCTGTTTTCACTACCGTGTACTGTCCAGCCTGATAAATGATGATTTCGCCTGCATTGACACTCACTGGGAGGGTTGCAGTGACCCCATCAATCTGATTGAGAGAAATAGCAGCAAAGAGATTATTCCTGGGAATTAATCCTGCAGACAGTTCAAGGCCACATTCAGATGAGGAAGGCCTACAGGTGGTTGAGGAAATGAGGGAAAACAAAAAACAAAAACAATGGTTTGTTTGAATGGCTTGATACTAACCTTCTATACTTATTGTTCCAAAACAAGGCAGTGGAGGGTAGATGACAATAAATACTTCTGCACTGACTGGGATGGGGAAAAGTAATTGAATAGATAAGCTAGCAACCTCTATCACTAACTTATCTGGTTTCCCAGAGAGCACTAGCCCCATGGAATTACCTTGACTGTCCCCTGCTGCCCTCTCTGCAGATGGATCTCAGTCTTGTTCACAAGGACAAACACCTCCGAGGTCACAGCCATAGGAACATGGGGCAGGTTTCCGTTCTTCACTTCCACTCTG
This sequence comes from Caretta caretta, assembly GCF_965140235.1. NCBI lineage: Eukaryota > Metazoa > Chordata > Testudines > Cheloniidae > Caretta > Caretta caretta. Next base: position 14,673,151 of record NC_134229.1, read on the forward strand.
AAGAAGGATAAGGACTTTGATGTCCCACACAGTTCAGCAAACACATATTTGCAGGTGCCCTGGAAATCGTATCGCTTCCCATCAAACGTAGTGTAATGGGGCAGACCAGACGCCCAGCAGATGCCGTTGGTTCGCTCATGGCACCCATAAACCCCCTTTCGAGTGCCACAGAATTCCCCAGGGGCACAGGCAGAGCGGGAGCACTGGACAGCGTGGGAGGAGCCGTCACATCTGCACAATCTCCGGCAATTTTCTCCTTCCCAGAAGCTTTCCCCTGCCAGGTGGTATCTGCCATTGTGGGTGCAGCCGCACTGCTCTGGAGGCACACAGTCAGTGCCACTCCGCACAAAGCCAGGGTCACACTGGCACCCTTCTTCACACGCAGTCCGGCAGCGGGAGGGCACAGCTGGGTGGGCACAAGAGGCCGGGCAGGAAGGTCCACAGAGCTCATAGTGGCTGTTGCGGGGGCAGGTTAATTCTGAAAGAGAGATTAAGAACTGTGGTTAGAAATACAGAACGACGCTGCAGGGAATCCTCCCAGGCAGGAAACATCATAAAAGAAATAAAAATGAAGTAGGAAAGAGCCAAAAATGAATATTCCTTTGTAATGTGTATTTCTTGATATTCAGGTTTTGTATTCTGTTACAAAATCACGTTTTCCATAATTAATATACTTACTAAGTGATACAAGTGTGTTATTACACCTCTGTGGCTAGCACTGTTGGCTGGACCATAGGTTTCACAGAAAGTCCAACGCCGTCACATTGGCAGAAAATCCCTGAGAATCCCACAGTGCAGTATTTATAGAGAATGCTATTCTATTAAAGTTGTTGAAAATAGAGCCCCTTCTGCCTAAATCTGGTCGCTGTTCCGGAGACACTTAAAAATCCCTTGGCATTTTCAAACAGAGTAGCAGTGTCCTGGCTAAAATTTTCTCATTCAATAAAAATTATTTCTAATGTCTGAGGCTGTGTACATACCATTCCTGGGAGAACAATATCTGCTGCACTTCTCTATATAGTTAATGCATAGTGACTATCTAGCTCATTGCTTTCTGGTGTGCTTGGGACACCATAATTGGAATTGAGGAAACCGAACTCCGCTCTATATCTGGAATGTCAATATACTCTATTACAGCTAACCAGAAAAGAAGATTTTAACTGCCCATTATAGTCTAAGTGCTATCATTATTCACAGTAGGTAAAAAAAAAAAAGACAGAGAAGTTCTTATTCTCTGGTGCTGTACATATTGTATGGTCATTTACACCCATATGATCTGAGAGTTAAAAGGCTTTAAAATGTTATCCCATCACAAAAAGAGTGTTGACTCCCCAACGTGCACAAAGGCTGCACAAGGTGCAAATCAATGGAGAATCTACTCAGTGTTCCCATGCCCGATGGTTGAGTGATTTAAAAAAAATGTGAGAAATTTGTGGGTTACCATTAACGAAGGCTCTCCTGAAATCAGTGGCTTACCACACCCAGCCAGCTGTCTCCATGGTTGTATGGCGATGCCGTGACTTTGGCAATGCACAGCATAACTCCGAAGCGTATCGCAGAGCGTTTTGTGGCTGCCTTTGGTGGCACAGAGATCATGCACACAGCTCTCCAGGAACATCTGAGCATTACTAAGGTTGCTACAACGTTTGAAAGGTCCTTCCATGTCTGTTATGACCCCACAGTAGCTCTGAACTCTGTACTTGTTTTTAGCTCCTTTGTTGCATTCAGTTTGTGGACCAACAGCTGTGCAATGGAAAGGGGAATCGACATCCTTCCAGCTATTCACAAAAGAGACAAGGTCCGGAGCCATAGATCCATTGGGCATCCTGAAATCATTGCTTTGGTTTCCATTGAAGTCTCCTCCGAGCCCGCAGACCAGCCCAGAGTAAATCTCAGGTATAGTAATCGTCACATAGTGGGACCAGTCATAGGATACAGAGAGGCCAAATTCTGTCTGGATTATGACAGATGAGCCGCTGTAATAGGCATAGAGTTTACCTGATGCTAGGACAAGGGGCAGATTGACCAGGGATCCATTCACCTAAGGGGAAGAATTCAGCATGACCAGGAAAAGTTCTGAAGGATCAGCATCATGTTTGCAAATAATAATCTCCTTTCTTAGCCCCTTCTAGCATCAGCTTTATCATCCTTTGCTTCAAAATGTGTTGGTGTATGCCGGTGTGATGTACGTACAACTCTCAATCTATTCATATGGTGTTCTACAACCCCTCTCTTCTTTGCTTCTGCAGTCCCTACCCATCCCCTCTCGCCTTTTAAAAACAAGGTCTCTGCCCACCCTGAATGCCAGTCCCTGCACGTTGGTACCACATGCCAGGGTGCACCCTCATTGCAGAGGTTTGATTTTAGGCTGCTGGAGAGACACGAGCTGCCCCTTTGCAATGCATGTTCTTTGTACAGGGGAGAACGTTCCAAGTTTCTCTGTTCTGTGGCTTGATTTTCAGGGATGCTAAGCATCTCCAGCCCCCATGGAAGCTGACAGCAGCTGCAAGTGCTCCGTCCCTCTGAAAATCCACCCATTGGTTCCTAAGGTCAGCCGATTGCACCGGTGCTGGTAGAGGGGCAGGGGAAAGTATAGGGGATACACTGACTTGGGGAAGAGTGTCCCAGCTGATGAGGTGAAAGGCAGAGGACCGGCCTTCACATCCCTATCCTTCCTAGCATTGGAAGTGTCATACTCACCTACAGAGAAAGAGAGAGAGAGAGGCAGCATGCCCATGGGGGACAGGGAAATGGGTGGAAAAAGATGGGCGATGATGCAGGACACTACAGGGGTAACACTTAACATTTTCAGGGTCCCTCCCTAATTGCTGAGCCCCCCTCTCATCATCAAGAGCAGTTGGAAAAAAATTAAATTCAAGCTCTCACCTGCACTTGGCCATACTGTCCCACTGCTACAGCAATATGCTCCCTGTAGACATCCAGCTCCACCAGGCGTGTCCAGGACGCCGTGATGGAGCCCCTGTGCTCATTTTCCACTTTGACAGTGAAGTCAGGGAGATTCCCAGGGGGGCCACAGTACTTGCTCAGAGTGTATTTGCAGGTTCCTTTAGAGTCAAAAGCAAGTCCATCAAAAATGTGATAGTGGGGGTGTCCAAACACCAATAGGGTGCCAAATTTTACAGGATAGCAGCCTCGGCTGCCATCCACAACTTTACATATCTCCAGAGCCCCACAGGCATGATCCTGGCACTGCATGGGCTGGGCAGGCTGCCGGCAGCTGCATTTCCTGCTGCAGGTGTCTGTCAGGATCACCTCCTCTCCCAGCTGGTGATACTGACCATTCAACATGCAGCCGCACCGGCTCACAGGCACACAGCGTCCAGCGTCCAGAGCGTACCCTTCCCTGCAGAAGCATCCCGCCACGCAGGGCTTTGTGCATTGGATGGATGAATTCAGGCTGATGCAAGAGGCAGGGCAGGGAGGGCCACAGAAGTCAAAATAGGTGTTGGCTGGGCAGGTGACACCTAGGGAAGAAAAGGGATGAAGAGTCACCTGTGCATACCGGTGCTGAGAGTGTTTTACAAACAAGTTGAAAATTTTCCACAAACACTAAGATTCTTTTCACTATTGAGTATCCAAGAGGAGCTTCTTTGATGATTTCTTCAATGGCATAACTTCTCAATTCACCTTGAGGGCTCTATGAACTTAGAGGAAAACAAAAGACCCCCTGTTGCTTACCACAGCGCAGCCCTTGCCTCCACTGTGCTACTTTCACACCGTGAAAAGCACACATCTCATCGTAGGATTCGACCGCGGCACACAGCATGTGATTGCCCAGTCCGTACTGGCAGAGGTCATAGACACAGGACTCATAGTAAGGGGCTGGACTCTCGTGCCAGTGACACTCAGAAAAAGGCCCGGAGCGATTCGTTAGGATCCCACACAGCTGCTGGAACTCATTCAATTTTGTACATGCCTCTGTGTTGCCAGTGTCATTCTTACACCTGAAAGTGTCATGCGAATACCAGTTACAGGGTTATTTCTTTTACCAGAGGCATCTTTTTAAAGAGTCAGAACATGTGTCTATGTACAAACCAATTTCTGACATGGCTCAAGGCTTATTACAGAAATTCTTCCTTCCCCACTCTCATAGAAGCATAGACTGTCAGGGTTGGAAGGGACCTCAGGAGGTCATCTAGTCCAACCCCCTGCTCAAAGCAGGACCAACCTCAACTAAATCATCCCAGTCAGGGCTTTGCCAAGCCTGAGCTTGAAAACCTCAAAGGAAGGAGATTCCACCACCTCCCTAGGGAACCCATTCCAGTGTTTCACCACCCTCCGAGTGAAATAGTGTTTTCTGATATCCAACCTAGACCTCCCCCACTGCAACTTGAGACCATTACTCCTTGTGCTGTCATCTGCCGCCACTGAGAACAGCTGAGCTCCATCCCCTTTGGAGCCTCCCTTCAGGCAGCTGAAGGCTGCTATCAAATCCCCCCTTTGCTGGGAGAGCTCTCGGCCAGTGCCGGAGCTGCGATTACACGGCCATGCTAAAGTGCTTTCGTGGCAGCACTGTAACGTTGGTAGTGAAGACACACCCTTACACTCACTGCTTCCCGGGACAGAGTCCCTCCCCCAGAAGTACGGCTGACACTCATTGTTCCTGGATGCATAATTTTACATTTGGCCATATTAAAATGCATACTGTTGGCTTGCATCCAACTTACCATGTGATCCAGATCATTCTGTACAGTGCTTAATTTGCAATGAACAAGGTGCCTGGGCTCAAGCAACTTGTTACATTCATAACTGATCCAGGAAGCTATGAACTGCCCAGCCTAGAGGTGCCAGGGCTCAGCTCTGGTAAGCCCTGGCACAAATTAAGCCCTGATTCCACAGCAGCAAGTCTTAGAGCCCAGATCAATTAACTCAAGCCCATGGGGCTTGCATTATGGGACTAAAAATAGCAGTGTAGATATTTTTCCTGCTTGGGCTGGAGTCTGGGCTCTAAAATCCTCCCCTCTGGATTCTGAGGCTCACTGCCATGGGGTTTCTTTTGCATTGTAGACATACTCCTAAAGCAACAGAGTGTAGGGAGAAGGACAGATGTGGCCATGGAAACAGGCATTCACCGACAAAGAAGGGAAGATCAATAGATACAAACACACCTTGAGGGGCTGATGTCAGAGGTCCAGGCATTCCCAAACTCTGCGTCGTTCGAAGCTCTCTCCCCATTGGGCAGGATTATATCATCCCTGTGATCCCCATTGAAGTTCCCACACATCCCACACAGCTGCTCCCGATACTCCAGGCCCACACGGACAAACAAGGCATGGTGGCCATTAAACTGGATCTCCAGGTTAGCCTTTGCTTTTAGAGTCACCATGTTCTTCACCCTTGTGATGTTGGCCACGGGTCCCAGCTGAGCTGGTAAAGGAGTCTTCACACTATCAACCTGTAACAAACAATTGTCTGTGACTAAGGAGTCCTATCCTGACTGGCTAATACCTCTGTTCACAAGGGATCACAAAGGGAATTGCCTTCCACAGCAGATGGCACCAAGATACCTGCCATGGAAGCGCGCATCCTGTGATTCACAGAGACGTTATACAGGGAGCTGCTCTGCAGCTCAATTACATGATACCTCGAACCTCACCACACTCAGCTGAGCAGGAGCTGAGAGCAGCTATAATGCCCAGCTGAGCAGGACTCTTAGGAAAGGAGTCTCAGCAAGTTTACATGGAGCCGGGATCACAAAAGCACAACTCCAGCACAGAGCTCAGAAGCATAGGAACTCACAGAAAAGCCACTATTGAGGTTCTCTGTAACATACAAGAATAGCAATCCCCCCTCTGATTAGCTATGGAATTCACCTAGTCACCTTGCCACTATTAGATTCTCCTTCCAGTTGTGTCTATTTCTTCTCTGCCCCTTTCTGATAATGTGCTCAACTCACCAGGACATCTTTGCCTCGCTCCAGAACAACATGGGAATGAAAATGGCCAGTTCTGAGCCAAAGTTCCACTCGGTAAATGAAGGAGACCCGGGGATTCCGGAAATTCCTGTTTGCGGCCACCACCCGGAAGGAGAAGTCGAGGGAGGAGTTGCAGGTGTGCGAGATCTCGTAGGCACACGTGCCCTGGAAATGGGCCACCGCCCCATCGAAGGTGAAGTAGTGAGGGTCCCCTGTCACCGTGCAGGTGGTCAGCTGGCTCTGGCAGCCCAACTTCCCGTCCTTCACAGCACACCGCTGGCCGGGGTTACAGCTGGCAGGGACACACCGGAAAGTAGCGGAGGAGTCACAGCTGCACCTTTGGGTGCAATCAGCGAGCCAGAGAAAGTCCCCAACCTGGGATAACGAGAGAGATTGAAAGAGAAGGGGGAGAAGAAATCAAAATATCATCAAATTATTGTAACACATTAAGAAAATCTGAGAAATGAGACACAAAAAAGAAACAAGCCCCAATTCTCGGCAAGAGACGTTTTATATGTGATTCTGACCAACAAGAAGGAATTGGTAATGAATCTGAAGGTGGAAGGCAATTTGGGCAAAAGTAATGATGAAAATCATACTAGATTTCATGATTCTAAGGAAAGAAAGGTGAATGTAGCAGAATAAGGACAATGAACTTCAAAAAAGAGAGAGAGAGAGAGAGAGAGAGAGAGGAAGTTGGCAGTTTGTCAAAGGACAATATTAAACGCATAATTGCAAATTATCCTGATTCGAAGGAAAGACAGGAAGAATACTAAGAGGCCAATATGGCTTCATTGGCAGCTCTTTAATGACCTGAAAATCAGACAGGAATCCTGTAAGAAGTGGAAAAATGGACTAATTGCTAAAGAGGAGTACAAACGAATAGCACAAGCATAGGGACAAAATCAGAAAAGCTAAGCCCTGGACTACACTACAGAATTAGGTCGATGCAAGGCAGTTTACATCAACCTAACTCCCAATTTCACTCCCGCCAATTTCAGAGTAACAGCCGTGTTAGTCTGTATTCGCAAAAAAAAAAGGAGTACTTGTGGCACCTTAGAGACTAACCAATTTATTTGACCGTCTGCTACTCCAACTTAATAACCCCGCTTCCATGAGAGGCATAGAGTCAATGTCAATGTAGTTGGCTGACGTAGTGTCAATGTAGACACTTCATTGCTTATATTGACTGTTGCTGGCTTACATAGAATCACAGAATCATAGAAGATTAGGGTTGGAAGAGACCTCAGGAGGTCATCTAATACAACCTCCTGCTCAAAGCAGGACCAATCTCAATTAAATCATCCCAGCCATCAGAAGCCATCCCACAATGCCCCACACTGGCAGTTCAATCGGTGCAAGTGCTCCTGGTGAGGGCACACACCACTGACAGAAGGCGCATAGTGTAGACATGCACAAGTGATGCAATTACTGCAGCGGCTATATGCTGACATATGTTAGGTTGACTTAATTTTGTTGTGTAGACATGCCCTATGGCACAAAATGAGTTACACCTAGTAAGGGACATAAAAGGCAATAAAAAGAGGTTCCTGAAATACATTAGAAGCAAGAGAAAGACGAAGGAAAGCTTAGGTCCTCTACTTAGTGGGGAAGGAGAGCTAAAAACTCATGATATCAAGAAGGCTGAGGTGTTTAATGCCTATTTTGCTTCAGTCTTCACCAAAAGTTAATGGTGACTCACCACAACTAACATTAACAAGAGGGAAGGAACACAAGCCAAAATAGGGAAAGAACAGTTTAAAGCATATTTAACTAAGTTAGATGTATTCAAGTCGGCAAGGCCTGATTAACTTCATCCTCAGGTACTTAAGGAACCTGTGGAAGCAATCTTGGAACCTTTAGCAATTATCTTCAACAACTCATAGAGGACGAGTGAGATCCCAGAGAACTGGAGAAGGGAAAACATAGAAACTATCTTTTAAAAAGGGAACAAAAAGAACCTAGGGAAGTATAGCCCAGTCAGCCTAATTTCAATAGCTGGAAAGATTCTGGAAAAAAATATTAAACAACCAATTTTTAAATACCTAGAGTATAATAGGGTTATAAGGAATAGCCAGCATGGATTTGCAAGGAACAAAACATGCCAAACCAACCTAATTTCCTTCTTTGACAGGGTTACTGGCGGGGATGGCGGGGAAGCGGTAGATGGAATATACCTTGATTTCAGTCAGGCTTTTGACACAGTCCCACATGACATTCCCAGAAGCAAACTAGGGAAATGTGGACTAGATGAAATTACGTTCGGTGGGTGCAGAGCTCGTTGGTACACCATTCTCAAAGAGCAGTTATCAATGGTTTGCGGTCAGGCTGGGAGGGCATACCTAGGGGGGTCTCATGGGGGAAGCAGAGTATGCTTATAAAATGTGCAGATGCCACCAAGCTGGGAGGGGTTGCAAACACTTTGGACAACAGGATTAGAATTCAAAATGACCATAACAAATTGTGGAATTTGTCTGAATTCAACAGGATGAAATTCTATAAAGACAAGTGCAAAGTTCTTTGCTTAGGAAGGAAAAATCAGAGTCACAACTACAAAATGGGGAATAACTGGTGAGGTGGTCATGTGGCTGAAAAGGGTTTTATGGTAACAGTGGGTTACAAATTGAATATGAGTCAACAATGTGATGCAGTTACGAAAAAGCGAATATAATTGTGGGGTTTATTAGCAAGAGGGTCGTATGAAAGGCACAGGCGGTAACCGTCCCACTCTACTCAGCACCAGAAAGGCCTCAGGTAGAGAACTGTGTGCCGTTTTGGGCACCACACTTTAGGAAAGATGTGGACAAACTGGACAAACTGGAGAAAATTGAAAGGAAAGCAACAAAAATTACAAAAGGTTTAGAAAACCTGACCTGTGAGGAAAGGTGAAAAAACTGGCTACGTTTTGTCTTGAGAAGAGAAATCTGAATAGGGACCTGATAACAGTCTTCAAATATGTTAAAGGCTGTTATAGAGAAGACAATGATAATTGTTCTCCATATCCACTGAAGGTAGGACAAGATGTAATGGGCTTAAAATGGTAGCAAGGGAGATTAAGGTAAGATATTACGAAAAACTTTTTCTCTATTAAGGTAGTTAAGCAGAGGAACAGGTTCCAAGGGAGGCTGTGGAATCCCCATCATTGGAGGTTTTTAAGAATAAGTTGGACAAACACCTGTCAGAGCTGGTCTAGGCTTACTTGGTCCTGCCTCAGCCCAGGGGCTGGACTTGTCTAAGGTCTACTTGGTCCTTCCTCAGTGAAGGGGGCTGGCCCTGATGACATCTAACGGACCCTTCCAGCACTACATATCTATGATTAATATTCTGATCTCCTTGAAAGGAAGAGAAAACAAAGATAGATAGATAGCTAGATAGATAGATAGATAGATAGATAGATAGATAGTTCCAGTTCTTT